>NC_090834.1:11754166-12057196 GCF_028021215.1 Eschrichtius robustus
AGGTGGTAAAATGATTACACAGAGAGTAATGCATTACATACTGTGGAGAATTTAAAGAAACTCCGGTTCAGATCTCTTGTCTCTCTGCAGTTTGACCACGTTACTGGGGAAGCATCGTGGAAAGAACATATACTTTAGAACCAGACACACCTGAGTTCAGACCCCAGCCTCACGCCTTACCCCAGATGACACTGCACAGATCGCGGACCGACCATGAGCTTCAGTTTCTCTTACTTTGAGACAGATAACTCTCCACCTAACGTGTTGTGTAGAAAGCTCCTGAAACACAGCAGGCATCCAATTAACGGGAGCTATTAAAGTTCTGTTTGTGGAACACCAGCAGGACTCAATATAAAACTTCAAGGCTGGAAAAATGTCATCGAGATCACTTGACATTCTTTTTTCTGAAGAAATGATCATTTTCTTAACTCTTGCGAGCTCTTGCTCCTGAGTACTTGCAGATGCAGCACAGATTTCCGGCAGGGGCCTCTGAGTAGTCACTGCCAATAAGAGACCATGCCCCATTTTATCACCCATCCCCAGAGCTCTATCAGCTAAACAAATGGACACCTCCACGGGCTGGGAGCCGAAAGGGGGTCAATCCTCTTTCCGCCCGTGAAGTACTCTTTGATTGTCACTGATTGGTATTTATCCTAAGCCAGATTGGTGTACAGCATCTTTTAGTCCCCATCTTTCACACAGCCTGCAAGCCACCCTTACCCTGGGCGAAACCGTACCCAGGAGGCAGGAAGAACGCTGAGGACCCCCCAGGCAGGAAGAGGGATGCAAACTGTTTCTAGAGGGTGGAGAGGGCACAGAAAGGGCTAGAGGACAAAGGAAGTTGCTGTTCAGCTGGTTTATAGAATGGAAACTGTTCCGAACTTTCCTAAGAATTGGACATGGAGAGAGAGAGAAACCAGACGTTTCCCCAGAACCTATCCATAAAGGGAAACTTGAACAATATTTCAGCTTATCTAGGTTGAGGCTAGGTCAAGGCTGGGCCAAATGCCCCTGCTTCTGAGAACCCATGATATCCCAATGTTATAAACACTTGTGCAACAGGGATACTCACTCCTGGCAGCCCCAGCGCACAGCATGCTAACACGCCCTAGGCCAGCACCACCGCCAACTGTGGTGACCCCCTAGGGTTCGTGAGGGTCCTGGGGGATTGTGGGTGGAGGGTTGGCAGGCGAGCACTTGAAGCACAGACAGGGCCAGAATCTCACTCATGCCCCGATGAAGGGCTTCTAGGCTGAGGCCCTGGAGTTCACAGCTCCCAGACCTGCACGGGACTCTCACGCATTACCGCTCACCATGCTTCTCCTTGGGGTCCACTGACCCTGGCACTTTTTGGGCCATGGTCCAACCTGATCCAACTCTCAGGAGTAGATGCCCCCCCATACTCAGGGCCCCTCTTCTTATTTCCTCTTCAATTTTCCACCCATTTTCTTTTTTGGCCTCACTCTCAAAAGCCCCTATTCTTCTAATTCACTTTTTTTTTTTAAACCATAAAAGGGCTTAGTGGTCCTCCTAAAGAGCTTGATGGTTGATGGTGGGCTGGAAAGTTTGTCCACCCTTTGCAACACCCTAAACCTTGTTTGCCCTCACATGGGGGTAGAGAGAACCCGACTCCTAGAAACATAGTTGATTTCCTCCCAGAGTAAAACAATGTTTCCCATCCTTTCTGATGAATCATCATCTACCAGGGATGGACAAAAGGACTTTCTGATAGAGTAACAAAACATAAACAAAATAGAAACAAACCAAAGAACCCCCATAAAATAGGTTCTTAATGGTCCATCCTGCAAGCTAAGTGGTGGGTTACCTTGTATACATTTATATAAATGCCCCCTGGCCCCTGTGAGAAGAGAAGACAAGGAATCTATCTTTCTCATTTTTTCTACCCCCATCTCACTTGGCATTGTGCCTTAGAGCAAATAAAGGCCCCTCTTGTATCTTTTTTGCTGCTTCTTCAACTCTTTCTTATATGATGTGTACTCAAGTGCCTCCACCATTTCATTACCATTCCTGATGTACTCTCCTACATCCGCAGTCCTCTACAAGTGAGACCCTTGGAAGGAAATGAAGCATTTCAGCTGTGGTCTGTCCTGTCCAGAGCACGGACGAGGCCATAACTTTAAGACTTCCCTGTAGAGATTAATACCAACCTACTAATCTCTACCCTTATAGTCACTCAAGCAGTTATAAACCCACCTAATTATGGCTTTAATCCATATTTCTCCAACTTGAATGTATTGAAATCATAGGAGACTTTGAGGAATGTTGCTAAAGTAACAAAACCCTGTCAGTTATAGTTCCCTGGTCTTCTAGAATCCTGTATTGAGTCGGATATAATTCTTTCTGCAGGACTTAAACAAGACAGAAATTTATTTTGCTCTCATGTAAAAGTCCAAGCTGGTATGCTGGCTTTGCTCCAAGGAATTAGCAGGGACATAGGCTCTTGTTGCTGACCCACACTTACATACAGCCCTCATCTGCATGGTCCAAAAGGACTCACTCATCCACATTTTAGCAAATAACATGAATCTTTGTTTTGGGACATGACTGAGAAAAGGCATACTTCACTTTTGCCCATAGCCATTCCCAGAACTTGGTCAAATATTCTAAATCTAGCTGCAAGTGAGGCTGGGAAATTTATTTTTTATTTGGGGTAGCTCAGGTAGGCTGAATAATGTCCCCTTCCCACAAGATGCCCATGTCCTAATCCATGGAACCTGTGAATATGTTACCTTATATAGCAAAAAGACTTTGCAGATGTGATTAATTTAAGGATCTTGAGATGGGAAGATAATTGTTGATTTTCCAGGTGAGTCCAATGTAGTAAAAGGGTCCTTTTAAGAGTGAGGCAGGAGGGACTTCTGTGGTGGTCCAGTGGGTAAGACTCCAAGCTCCCAACATAGAGGGCCCGGGATGGATCCCTGATCGGGGAACTAGATCCCGCATGCATGTCACAATTAAGAGTCCACATGCCACAACTAAGAAGTACGCATGCTGCAACTAAGACCCTGGGCAGCCTGAATAAATAAATATTAAAAAAAAAAAAAAAGAGTGAGGCAGGAGAGTTAGAAGGCAGAGGATGGAAGCAGAGGTCACTGAGAGAGAGAAACAGAGAGAGATTTAAAGATACTATGCTGGTGGCTTTGAAGATGAAGGAAGGGCCCACAAGCCAAGGAATGCAGGCAGCCTCTAGAAGCTGGAAAAGGCATAGAAAGAGATTATCTCCTAGAGCCTCCAGAAGAAATGCAGCCCCGCTGACGCATTTAAACTTCTGGCCTCCAGAACTATAAAACAATAAATTTGTGTTGATTTAGGCCACTAATTGTGGCAACTTGTTACAGTGGCAGCAGGAAACTAGAATAGTATCCATTTGCTCTGCTAAAATTTCTGTTACTATGGAAAAAGCAAAGACTAGATATTGGGGGATAACTGGAAGTGTCTACCATGACTTTTTTTGTGGTCATCTTAGGCCTATTCCTAAAGTTCACCTCTTTCTCTTCCAGTAGCCCCAAACATTCTTTTGAAAATCCCATTGTTTATCTTGCTTGGGCTCATTGTCAAACTCACAGGCCTGTAGTTCTAGGAATCTTTTCTATTTCTGAAAATAATTCCGTCTTTCAGTCCTTCTCTCATTGCCCCTGATGCATCAGAGATAAGGAACTAGAGTTTAAGTTACTTGTTCTTTTGGTGCAAGTTTCAGGAGCTCAAGATCTGAAGTCAATTAAAGCATTAGGGTGTTCATGCACTTTGGAGAACCTATCCCCAATTAGGAATGGTCATTCACCCTTTCAGACAGAATTCAGAAACAACATAGGTGCTGAGAAGTTCTGCTTTCTTTATGTCATCTATCTGCAGTATACCTTCAACATTCAGTAACAGACTTTGAAATTCTGGCTTAAATTACCTTCGATGATATTAGTTCACCTCCATGGGGTTTATGGAGGCCTGAGCCATTGCTGCTCTCTCTTGCCTAATCAGAAAAATGCGAAGAATTCAGGTTTCTCCATAGGTCTCTTAGCAATTGCTTGATTGCTTTCCAAGAGAGATCAAATGCCCACGTTTCTGGGCCTCCATCCCCTTAGGCCTCTGCTCCGTATTCCAGCAATAATTCCAGGGTTGCTAAAACTGATGCATCTGCTTACCTTGGCTCACCCAAGATCGGCCGCTTCTTCTAAGAGCAATTTGCTCTCAGACAAGCAACCTATGGGATGACAGCCAGGATAATGGGGGAATTAAATAATTCTAAGGCTTAAGGTTTCCAAGAGATGTGCACATTTCTGTTTTTTCTCCTCACCTGCTCCATGTTCTCTCTGCCAACCCTCCCTCTGCCCCAGATTCATTGGCAGTCAAGTCAGGAGCCAACTGCCTACCGAGTGTCCTCATTAAAATGCACCGCTCTTGCTAATTAGGAGCCAAGGTTCTCCCACTGTGGGCTTGGCCTGGGTATTGCCATTATCTTCATAAATAGACTCTTTACTTCTCAAATGGTGCTGTCATAGCCAGGCATTCCCGACCTGGTAAATGCTCTGTGCATTCTTAAGTGGCAGAGGGAATGTGTTAGCAAGAGAAGACAGAGGCATTCATGCTTGAAGCAGGGGCTCTGTCCTGACTTCACCCCACTGTCTGGGCAGCAGGCAGCCAGCACAACGGCTGAATCTGCGTGGACAACCACGATGTGCCGGAACCATATGGCCCAGATTTTCAGGGAGATCTTATTTCTCATTTTAATCTTTGCAGTAAAGGCAACTGTTTAAATGCATCGATATATTTTTTTAAAGTTATTGAATTGTTTTACCTTTTAAAAGACCATTTCTAAGGACACACAGTTTTGAGGGCATTAGCCTGCTGTGGCCCCCTTTGCCTGGCAAAGCAATAAAGCTATTCTTTTCTACTTAACCAAAAAAAAAAAAAAAAAAAAAAAAACCATTTCTACCGAAACATTCACAAATCAGGGGGAAAAATCAGATGACTTCCTGGTCTCCCAAAAGTGCCTTATGCCAGCAGTCCCCAATATTTTTGGCACCAGGGACCGGTTTCGTGGAAGACAATTTTTCCACTGAAGGGGGTGGAGGCGGGGGGGGATGGTTCAGGTGGTAATGCGAGCGATGGGGGGGATGGTTCAGGCGGTAATGAGAGCGATGGGGAGCGATGGAGAGCAACAGATGAAGCTCTGCTCTGCTCGCCAGCCACTCACCTCCTGCTGTGCGGCCCAGCTCCTAACAGGCGCGGGGGCGGGGGTGGGGTGGGGTTGGGGACCCCTGCCTTATGCAATCTCCTCTCTGAGAATGTGTTTACTTATTTATTTTCTTTCACTTATAAAATCTCTGTTTTGTTGCCTGTCTGAGGATTCACTGCCATTTCTAGTACTAGTTCTTTTTTTTTCCAGCCATACTGTGGGGACCTTAGTTTCCCGACCAAGGATTGAACCCTTGCCCTCTGCAGTGGAAGTGCAGGGTCCTAACCACGGGACCACCAGGGAATTCCCTAGTACTAATTCTTTTGCAAGGCCTGTTCTGACTCCCTCAATTAAATGTAATTTCTTTTTCTGCAGTGTCAGCATATTTGTTTATCTCTCTTTTATGTCACCTATTTCTGAAATGCCAACTCTGTGCCAGGTCTCCTCCTGAGCACTTTATACCCATCAGCTCTAATCCTTACAATGAACTTGCAACACATTATGTGTTACACCCATTTTGTAGATGAGAAAACTGAGGCTCCGTGACATCAAGAAACTTGTCCAGGGATATCCCTTAGCAAGGAGCAGAGCAAGGCCTGAGGCTGAGTTGCAGTTCATAGTAAACTAGATTGCAGACTCTGAAACAGGAGATTCTGTCTCTGTCACCTCAGCATTTTCTTTCTGCCTGAGGTGCTCAAGAGTAATGAATCAAGGAAACATAGTGCTTGATTACAATCTAATTAGGGAGATAAAAACTTGTCTTCAAGAAAAATAGCTATATTAATAGAAGATAGTCTAAAAATATAGTTGGTACAAGCAGTACATGTTCTGCAGGTGAACTTACATTCTGAAAAGCTTACTATTCAACAGTTTGTGTGGCTGATTCAGTTATTGGGCAAGTTGTTAGCCATCCCCCTAATACTAGTGTTATAATGAAGCATGCCTCAAACTTTTTTTAATTGAAGTATAGTTGATTTACAGTACTGTGTTAGTTTCAGGTGGACAGCATAGTGATTCAATATTTTTACAGATTATATTCCATTATAGGTTATTACAAGATAACGGGTATAATTCCCTGTGCAAATGAACCACCTCAGCACCTTGTTAGAATGAAGATTCTGATGCATGTCTGGGATGGGACCTAAGAATCTGTATTTCTAACAAGCTCCCAGGTGATGCTACAGCTGCCTGTCTGCTGGTCACACTTTGAATAGCAAGGCTCTAAAAGACTACTAAGAAACTATAATCGGGGGAATCTGGCAGAAAAAGAAGCGGCGGGGAGGGGTGGGTGGAGATTAGAAGCCAGAAGAGATCAGAAATGGGAGAGAAGGGACTTCCCCGATGGTCCAGTGGCTACGACTCTAAACTCCCAACGTAGGGGGCCCGGGTTCGATCACTGGTCAGGGAACTAGCTCCCACATGCCTCAACTAAGCAACTAAAGATCCCGCATCCCGCCACGAAGATCCTGCGTGTGCAGCCAAATAAATAAGTAAATAAATATTAAAACAAAAAAAGAAATGGGAGAGAAAAGTGCAGGGAACATTTCACTGCTGGCAGATGTCTCACACACAGGCCCCCATGCTTTTCCCTGTGTCATACCATTTGCCTGCAAATCCCTTGCCAACTTTCACTGATAAACATTTATTTATCCTTTAAAACGGCTCAGAGGTCACTTCCAGAAAACTCTGCTGAACCTCCACGCTGAGCTAGTGCTCCTTTTCTATAAGTTCATGCACACTCAGTCAGTGCACACTCAGTCCTGTCTATCTGCTTCCCCACTTGCTGTCCATCCCTTGAAGTCAGGGACTGTGCATTAAAGATCTGACACATGATAGATGTTCTTTAATAAGGGAGTTTACAATGGAGACCTAGGGGTGGGTAGTGAGAAGGCAACAGTATAGCACTAGAGAGAGAAAAGAAACAAAACTAGGGCAGCAAAGGAGTTCTGCTCCAGTCATCTGTTGCCACAATAAGGCTATGTAAGAAATGACCACAAAACCCAGTGGCTTACACTATGGAAAACAGTATGGAGGTTCCTTAAAAAACTAAAATTAGAGTTACCATATAATCCAGCAATCCCACTCCTGGGCATATATTTGGAAAAGACAAAAACTCTAATTTGAAAAGATACATGCACCCCAATGTTCATTGCACCACTATTTATAATGGCCAAGACATGGAAACAACCTAAGTATTCATCGACAGATGAATGGATAAAGAAGATGTGGTATATATACACAATGCAGTATTACTCATCCATAAAAAAGATGAAAGAATGTCATTTGCAGCAACATGGACGGACCTAGAGATTATCATACTAAGTGAAGTAAGTCAGACAGAGAAAGACAAATATCATATGGTATCACTTATATATGGAACCTAAAAAATAATATAAATGAACTTATTTACAAAACAGAAATAGACTCACAGACATAGAAAACAAACTTATGGTTACCAAAAGGGAAAGTGGGGAGGGATAAATTAGGAGTTTGGGATTACCAGATACAAACTACTATATATAAAATAGATAAACATCAAGGATTTACTGTATAGCACAGGGGACTATATTCAATATCTTGTAATAACGTATAATGGAAAAGAATCTGAAAAAGAATATATACATATATATCTATATCTATCTATCAATCTATATCTATAACTGAATCACTTTGCTGTAAAACCTGAAACTAACACAACATTGTAAATTAACTATGCTTCAAAAAAAACCCAGTGGGTTAAAACAATAAACCTTTATTTAAGTCATGAGTGTACAGGTCAGCTGGACAATTCTGATCCCAGAGGGATGCTCAGGTGTCTGCACTCAGGCAGCAGGCTGGCTCTGCTGATCCTGCTGGGCTCTCTCCCATAGCTGGGACCTCAGCTCGAGTCCATGTGGTCTCTCATCCTAGCACCTAGCCCATGTTTGGGCTCGTCCAAGGCAGGGTTCCAAGAGAGGGAGTGAAGTATGCAAGGCCTCTTGATGTCTAGGCCTGGATATGGGGCACCACTACTTTTGCTTAACGTTTATTAGCCAAAGCAACTCAAAAGGCCAGTCCAGAGTTAAGAAGTTGGGGATTAGACTCTACCTCTTGATAAGAAGAGCTACAAGTCAAAGAGTAAGGGCATGACTGCATGGGGAGGTATAACTGGGGCCATTTTGGGGATCAGCTGTCTTAATTTTAGATTGACTCAGACTCTTTGACTGTTAGTAAGAGTTTGCAAATTCTAGGGCACACTAGCAGTGGGTCTTGACTTTCACCTTCAGGAGACAACAGGGCTGCGAACATAGCCACTCTTCATTATTTGCACATCAGTTACTCAAGGCAAATGCTCTTTCCCAGACTGGATTCTTAGCTGCTTCCTCCTACTGTCCAGATGGTGTGTGTGTTCATATAATTCAGATCTGGCCTAAAATTAGGGTGAGCAAAACGATTAGAGAGGCAAATCTGTTGCAAAAAAAAAAAAAAAAGTAAAACCAAACTAAAACTACATATGAATGCTTTAATGTTTCGCTTCATTTGGATTACCTGTGTTTTCTCAATGTAGAGAGTTGTTAGTATACATATATATTTTAATTTAATGTTTTGACTAGGTAATCCATTAACTAAAGTATAAAATACTATATGTGAATCCTCCCTCATACCATACACACACACGCACATTGTCCATTAGTTCTTCTCAGAGGCAAGCAATGTTATTTTTTAAATATATCCTTCCAGGAATGCACATATAATCAGATATAAACAAATACATACATATGTCATTTCCTTGACTCTGCATTTTGCTTTCATTCTTCAACTAACATCACATCTATAAAAATTTTGCCAAATCAGCACATACAAACTTTTTCATTCTTTTTTAGGGCTGTGTCATTTTCCATTGTGTGGATGTCTCCTTTCTCAGGTAATCAGCTCCTCATTGAAGGGCATTTAACTTGTTTCCATTCTTTTGCTCTTATAGAATTAAATACTGAGAGGACTAGTGTTAGCACAGTGGTGAATTCCAAAGTTTGGCCTTATGAGTGGATAGATGACAATGACTGCTCTCTTAGACTCTGATTAGAGTCTTTGCCTTGGTTGGTAACCTTGCAATATTTAAAAACAAAAAGAAAATTCCATGAAGATGCTAGTTTGGGCCTGTACCCAGCATTTTTGGAACTTGATGTTCTAAGTGACCGCTAGAGGAAGCCATAGGGGATCGTGAGGAGATGGTGAGTGAGCTGAATGATATGATTAAAAATACAGTCGGCTATGTTGCATTCTTAAAAGGCTGTTGAGAACTGTTTAGGGGAAATGCCAGTTTGTTCAAGTGTCTCTTTGTGCTTAAGAGCTTTTCCACATTAGCCAGCCCTGCTTTGCTCCTGTCAACGCTTTCTGTTCCGGGGGGTGAATTGGAGGTGTGCAGAACTGGTGTCCTGAAAAAACTACGATATGGCCTTAATAGCTAGAATCTTAGGGGTCCCAGAACAACTGAGAATAGTCTAAATGCCACAATTACCATCTAAGATTCAGGGAGGTCAAATCAGCTCATCTCTTGAAATTATTCAAAACTGTGACATACACCAATTGTTTCCAAATGCCAGCTTAGTGCACCTGCTGCCTCAGATTCATCCCAGTTGCATTGTGAAAAACAGATTCCTAGGCTCCAACTCATCAGACCATGGAACCAGCCACTCTGGAATCTCTAACAAGCTCCCTAGGTAACTCACAAGCATCGTCAGGACTGGGAACTCTACCAAGGCAACAGTGCAGATAAACATTACTGCATTTAGAAACCAGGAATCTCAGGCTTTACAGACTCTATATGTGGGACACACCAAATGTTCTGCACTCTATCAGCCTCAGGCTCAGGCATGGAAAATGCTTAATGTTCTCTCTGGCTTCAAAGGGATCAAATGTGAAGCTCTGGCCCCTCCTGGATCCTCGTCAGTCAGGTTTCTGGCAGAGATCCTGAATGGGACTCTGAAATGGTGATTTACAGAGAAACATGTGGTAAGACAGTGCTGACCCGAGGACCAGCCCAATTCTCCCCCTTCTGCCTTGTATTAATAGACATGAACCCTTCAGGGTGAGCAATGGCCCCCTTAGTGGGAGGTGGGAGGTTAGATCAGGTGCTGAGGTCGGTGAGGCTGGCAAGGAAGCTAGTCTGAAGATGCTAGATAAGGCTGGGCACGGAGTGCAGACAGAGATTGCTAAGGAAGAGCAGCTGCCTTCTCAAGGAAGAGACTTAGGCCATTGGTTAGTGGTGGGGGAGGGGACGGAGGAGACTCAGATGTCCCCCCCCATCCCCCCTCCCCACTCCAGGGAGGACTGTCTGGTCTTAAAGTCCAGAGTCTATTTAAGAGGCTCTGCTTTTCTAGGGGGAACTAGCCTCCTCACCCATATATGTGGCCCTGCTAGGGGCTCAGGTGGAGCCTGTATCCAGACTGGAAAGGGAGCTGCTCTCTCTGGGGTGAACTGTCAGGCGTGGCCACTCTCCCTTACCTGCCCCTTCGTGTAGGGGAGACAAACTGTCCCACTTCTGCTTGAATGCACTAAGGGTTTAATTTCCAAGCTCCAACCAGGATTCTGGAGAAGCAGGCAATAACACTTTGCTATTTCAGGAGGTAGCTGTCCAAACAAATCTTCTTTTAACAGTCAAAAGCAGTTTCTCAAAGTTTTAATTGTGCTCTGCACATAGTTGCTTCTCAATAAGTCTGTGTGGTAAATTAATGACAATAGATTGATCATCACCCTCCAAGTTAGTGATATGTAGATATAAAAAGATACCCTCTCTTATGACGTGAAGACATGGCAATGTTCTTATGTTTTTCAATATCCTGAATCCACACTGAAATCTTTGCCCACAATGATTTGCAGTAATCCTCTGTGCTTTGAAAGTATTTCACCTCTGTGAAGGAATAAATGGATAAAGAATTTGCATGAAAATGCTTCATGGATTAAGGAATTTTAGGTAAGTACTTCAGAGAGAACAAGAGAACATACTCTAAACCCTCTCTCTCTGAGCATCAATCCCTGGTTAAACTCAAGCCTGTTAAAGACAGTGCCTTGACTCTGCAGCATTGTATAGTTCATACTTAGGGCTTAGATGAGCTGAGAAGCCCAAGCAGAGGCCTGAGCTGCGACTGGCAGTAAAGATTTTGACTAATGACGAGTTTTTGTCTTACTGAGTTGGATATGAAAGGGATTTGGGGAGATGTGGAAAAGGGGGAAAGGAGAAAAAAGACAAAGGCAACCCAAAGAGAAGAGACCCTATACGTGGGGAAAGCGAGGGAGAGAGGAATGTAGTAACTGACGTAGGAAATGGAGCTTCCAGGGGCTGAAGTTGTGGGGAAGGGGAGATAAAGACAGAGATAGATTTCAATGTAATAGATCTTTTTAAAGATGAACTTTTGATTTTTCTCTATTTTTTTCGATGTAATTGATTTCTGCTCTTATCTTTATTATTTCCTATTTGTGTCCTTTCCCTTTAGCTGCTCCCAGGATTTTTTCTTTCATTTTCAACAATTTATTATGATGGATCTTGGTAAGGATGTCTTTGGATTTCTACTTTTGTGAGTTTGCTGAACTACTTGAATCTGTACATTAATACCTTTCACCAAATTTAGAAAGTTTGGGCCATTATTTCCTCAAATGTTTTTTCTGCACTGCATTCTTTCCATTCTCTTTCTAGGACTCAATGACATCAATATTAGACCTAAAAATGTCCAATGATATTTGGCAATGTCACACAAGTCCCTGAGGCACTGCTCTCTTTTGTTTTTTTTCAATTTTTTTCTTTACTGTTGAAATTGGATGATTTCTATTGATCTGTTTTAAAGTTCATTGATTCTTTCCTCTAATATCTCCATTCTGCTATTTTAAAATATAATAAATAAAATGCACCTCATCTATGCATTTTTTTAAATTTATTGTATTTCCTAATTCTAAAATTACCATTTGGTTCTTTTTTTAATATCTTCTATTTCTTTACTGAGATTTTCTATTTTTCTATTTGGTTTAAGAATGCTGAACCTTACTTCTTGGAGGATTTTTATAATAGTTGCTTTAAAGTCTGATTATTCCAACATCTGTACCATCTTACTGTTGGCATCTGTGGATTACCGTTTCCTGTGCAAGTTGAGATTTTTTTGGTTCATTGGATGCCAAGTAATTTTAGATTATATTCTGGACATTTTCAATATTATGCTATGAGACACCGGGTCTTGTTTAAATCCTATAAAGAGTATTGATACATTTCTTTCAGTAGGCAACTAACCTGGCTGGCTTCAGGACATATGTTCCAACTATATACTTCTGCGTGTGTGATGTCAGTTCCAAGGTCAGCTCTGTTTTTAAAGCCTTTGCAGTGCTACTCAGATCTGCCCCCACATGTAATGACATTGTGGCCAGTCTGGGATGGCGGCAGCGGTCTCTCCCATAGTTCAGTTTTCAAAGTCTTTAATATGTTGTTTAGGGTTGGATTCATGCATGTGAAGCTTGTGGGTGAGCTCAGAAATTCATCAACAATGTCCCAAGGTCCTCCTTCTCCATAATCTCTCCAGTACTTTCTGGCTCCCTGGGGCTCCCTTGCTCTGCTGCATACTTCCACGAGTGCAACTAAATCTGGGGCCAAGTGGCAGCACAACAGAGAGATAGTAATAGCAACAGGGGAGCACCCACACCCTGGAGACCACAGCTCCTCAAATCAGAGTGGGAGGTTCCCCTTTCTCACGATTCTAGGTGCCCACAGGCCCCACTGCGGCCACGCCACCACCACCTCGAGATTGTCTGGGGACTGGGGCACAACAGAACAGAGAAAAGGAAAAGTGGGCCATTTTCTCCACACCCCCTAAGCCTTAAGGAGTCCCCTTTCTGCTCGTTGAGTCAGAAGTGGTGGCTTCTCCTGGAACTCTCTATCCATGTCTGGTTCTCACTTTCAGTTTTCAAGCTGCCTTGAGTCCAGCCAGGGGACACCAAGGGGAAAAAAGTGAGAGGAGTTGACTCATTGCTGGTTCTGTGGTACTTCAAATTCTGGTCTTCTTTCCCAATCCACCTGTTATCATTTATTTTTCAGAGTCCTCAAATAGCTGCTCTATGCATTCTTTCCAGTTTTTATAGCGGCATTCAGTTGGAGAGATGGGGCAGAGTAAATTCACTTCATCATCATGCTTTTACTTCGCTTTGCAAGGATTCCACTCAGCTCTGCTCAACAGCTTGTAAACTAATGAACTAGGGTTTTAACCTTTACTTTATTTCATTCTGAGACAAGTGTACAAAAGCAAAAATCACTACAGGAGAAGTTTATTTATTAAGGAAAACAACATATGTTTGGTTTCTTAACTTTTTAGATTACTTTACTTCCTCCTTGAGATCATGGGCAAGACAAATGAAAGATAGAGTCTGGTTCCTATGCGCTTTACATACCTGCTGAGAAGAATGTCTGTGATGCCTTAAGGTGCTTATAGCACAAAGTAAGCATGGGACCTGATATCAGAGTTGCGGTTTAGGAAAATAGATTGTTGTCCACACAGAAGAGGTTTTCATATATGCCTCGGGATTTAACTGCAATTCACATAAAAACCATAACAGGGACTTCCCTGGCTGTCCAGTGGTTAAAACTCCACACTTCCACTGCAGGGGGCGCGGGTTCGATCCCTGGTCAGGGGAACTAAGATCCCACATGCCACGCGATGCAGCCAAGAAAAAAAAAAACACTATAACAATCTTGCTTTCTCATAACTTGTTGAAAATACGTAGTGAATTGCCAAGACCAGGATGTTCTTCATCAAGGACTTCTGAGGAGATAAGAGTTAATTTGCTCTTCTGTTGGCCTTGTTGGGGCAGGTGAATTCCAGGGAGTGATGTATATTTTCTGTAAACTCAGCAAGCCATTGTGGAACAGAATTTCTTCAGATATTGTCAGTGGGAACATAATTTGGGTCAATGAATCATAAATTCTATTTTGGTAATCTGCCGAGGACAACACTAAGGATGTAGTTATCCCGATGGGGAAAACTGGCAAGAGACACTTATAACTAAACAGCATGGCATCGGGGCAGGAGGGGAAGAGAAATGAGACATTCAGCCCAACAGACTGCAGACTTGTTTTCAACCAATTAGTCACCGAGCAGGTAGGGTTATTTTTTTCTTTTCCTCCAAGTGCTGGGAGTAACTATGAAGCCAGGACACAGACCACACAGCCACAAACAAGCAGGAACATGACACTTGAGGTTAAGTCCCCTAAGATGCTCAGATGACCACCTCTGCTCAGTTTATCAATGCATAGACTTTTCCCTTGGAACAAATCCACACATATTAAACGCAACAGCCTCATGCCGTTCTTGTCCTCCTAGTTTCTGTAGGTTACAGAAAACAGCCAGTTCACATGCTGGCTTTATCTGTCCTTCCTTTTGCTTCACAAAATTCCAGTGAAGCTATTGGTGGTGGTGGCGGCGGTGGGGGGAAAACAGTGAAATGAATCCAAATAAGGATGGTTTGTTCCTTAGATGGGGCCTTTCCTCAAAACAATTTCATCCACTTTATAAGAAACAGAATGAACAAGAACAACCCCAAGTCACTGTTATTCATTCCAGGAGTGAAATCGAGGAGCCTCCACTTGAATGTCCTTCTGTTTAGCCCATTAAGGTCCCAGAGGAAGAGAAGAATTTTACCTGAGGGTTTACACAAAACCAAGGTCAGACAATTCTGTCTTTACCCTCTGCCACCAGCCTCTCCAACAACTAGTCCTCAAGAGATCTGCGCAAGTGAGAACAGCTGTCCTTTGTTTCAGACAAGGACAAACAAGAAAACTGTAGTTTCATTGCAGCAGGAGGGATTTGGGTTAGATGTGAGAAAGAGTTGTTAGACAAGTATTGTGAGATGGAGGAATGAGGTAAGGGGAGAGTGGCAGACTTCTTTCTACAGATTTTAGAGACAGCTCTCCTTAGGGGGTGGCTGAAGATGGTCCTTCCAGGAGAACTACCAGAATCCAGCCCTCCGAGTCTACCATTTGTATCCTCATTCTCCTGGCTATACAGGGGGTTCTGATTCTGGCCCTCCATGCGGTCCCTCCACCAGGACTGCTGAGGCAGACAGCTTTTGTCTGGAGTGTTTCTGCTCTCACGAGACCCCAGTACATAGGGATTCTCTGGTTCACACGGAGAAAGGAAAGAGAAACAACTTTTTTTCAAAATGAGCCAACTGCTTCCCTCTCGTTGTAGAAAAGCTACTTGAGTTTCTCCAGGGGGACAGAAAAACCACTTCCCAAAATTTAAACGACATTCTTAGCACCAGACCAGCAGCAATATCCTAGAGTTGGGCTTCCCAAACCGGGTCACCCATTAGAATCACAGGGGACTTTGGGCACCATCCAAGTCCAATTAAATCAGAAAGTCTGGTTGGTAGGGCACAGGCAGTGGTATTTTTTAAAAGTTTCCCAGGTGATTGGAAAGAGCATCGAGGGTTGAGAAGCACCATGCGGGGAGTACAGGTGATATTCAGGGCCCTCTTTGAGATCTAGTAGTTCAAGCATATGACGCCACACCAAGGGAGGGGAGTACAAAATGCCCACTTCCGTGCCTCACTGCAGGTTACTGCCATTCGGTGGCTGTGTTGGAGGGTTAGAGCCCCAGGCACTATACTGTGGAGGCAGATGGCCTCTGGCTGGCAGGGAGCCCCTTCCATAGCCCTGTTTCAGAAGCCCAGGAAGGCAGTACCTGTGAGTCTCAGAACAATGCCTCGAAGGCTCTCTACAGGAGCCTATTGCTAGGGAAGGTGGCTCCAAGCCGCTGATGACAAGCTGTCGCTCCATCTCCAGCCCTCACAGGGCAGAACGCGCACAACTTCCAAAACACAACAGAACAGTTTTCCTCCGTACAAAGGAGACACCGTATCTGTGAGACTTAGTGGCTGAGAACTAGTAAAGGCAGCAAAGTGCAGGAGTTAGGAATTACAATTCTGGATCTGGACCAACCTAAGGTCAAGTCCGACCATACACCAGCTTTGTGCCTATAGGCATATTACTTAATTTCTTTCGGTTTGGGTTTCCTTATCTATAAAATGAGGATAATAATAGTGACTACCGGGCTTCCCTGGTGGCGCAGTGGTTGAGAGTCTGCCTGACAATGCAGGGGACACGGGTTCGAGCCCTGGTCTGGGAAGATCCCACGTGCCGCGGAGCAACTAGGCCCGTGAGCCACAATTACTGAGCCTGCGCGTCTGGAGCCTGTGCTCCGCAACAAGAGAGGCCGCGATAATGAGAGGCCCGCGCACCGCGCTGAAGAGTGGCCCCCGCCTGCCGCAACTAGAGAAAGCCCTCGCACAGAAACGAAGACCCAACACAGCCATAAATAAATAAATAAATAATTAATTAATTAAAAAAAAAAAAAGTGACTACCTCATATAGTTGTGATGATTCAGGGGAATAATGAATGTAATACTTAGTATAATGCATTCAATAAAAAGCACCTACATTTATCTTGTTGGGGCGGGCGTTGCAGTGGAGGTGGTGATGATGGTGGGGCCGGGGGAGGTTTCCTCCACCACAGGGCAGTGGCATAGGACACCCAGGAGAAGGTGGGAAGGAAAGGCATTGGCCAGGACACCAGGTTGGCGCTGACAGGCTCTGCCCAAGTCCAGGTGCTTGCTCACTGGGCCTTTGCGGGCCCCCCACTTGATTGGCAAGGAGGACACCCCTCTGTGTGGGGCTGCATGCAGCCCTGGCTCTGCTAAACCTTAAGAGCAAGAGACGTTGTCCCCTGGGTCTTTGTCCTCTTCATCATCCCTGGAGATTCTGAGTCAGAAAGTTTGCAGTGGAGCCGAAGAACCTTTTTTTTAAGAGTTCTCTGCATGATTTCTCTGCACAGACAGGTTTGAGAACTATGGTACAGCCAGCTCAGCCCAATGAAAAGCGGTCACAAAGGCACCTCTGCCTGAGCTCGTGGGCTCACTCTGTGTCTCGCTGCCTGAGATCAGCGGTCCTGGAATCCCACAGAGGGACAGGTATATTACCAAGCCGCTTCTTTTAAAATGCACTTGGGCCTTGATGTGAAATCACAGAGTCCTGGCACTCAAGACCATTGGAGCAAGTGTATGGAACTCTGAAGAGGGAGAGAGGCAAGAGGTGATCTGGGGATAGGGGTGGTGTGGGAACGAGAAGATCCAGGTCAAGTGTAGCTCCTTTCAGCTTTCCTGGACTCCCCATGTTGGGGGGGGGTGGTTCTCAGCCCCTGGCTTCAGTAGCCAGTGGACACACTCAACATGTCATTCGCCCTCATCTCCCATCCCCCTTCTGGAGATACAGTCCTGGTCAAAGCCACTCAGGCATAACACCTAACACCCAACATCCAGTCTTTCCTCTCATTAATTTTCTCACCAGGTGCCCTATACTTCAGTGACATAAATGACTTCTTATTTCACTCACTTGCAGTGGAATCCACAACCCTGCTAAACCCCATTCACCCTTCTCTTCCTAATGGTTACACAAAGGAAAACCCAGCCTGCTGCTGCTGCTACTAACTCACCACCGCTGTCAGCTGACATCTGTTTAGTGCTGAGCAATATTAACTCATTTCATCTTCATAACAATGTTCTGAGGTAGGCACCTTATCCTTACTTTAAAGCTGAGGCAATCCGGTTCCAAACTTGGTCCTCCTAACCATCATGTTATGCTGCTTCTCTAGTGAACAATCACTGAGTGGAAAGAAAGTAGACTTTGAGGTTGGAAATATCCTTGGCTTTGACACTTATTAGTTGAAGGATCTTGAGCAGATTACTTAACTTTTCTGAGCCACCTTTTTATTATCTGTAGAAACCATAATTCAAAGAGTCATGTACCACAATGTTCATTGCAGCTCTATTTACAATAGCCAGGACATGGAAGCAACCTGTGTCCATCGACAGATGAATGGATAAAGAAGATGTGTCGCATATATACAATGGAATATTACTCACCCATAAAAAGAAATGAAATTGAGTTATTTGTAGTGAGGTGGATGGACCTAGAGTCTGTCATACAGAGTGAAGTAAGTCAGAAAGAGTAAAACAAATACCGTATGCTAACACATATATATGGAATCTAAAAAAAAAAAAAAATGGTTCTGAAGAACCTAGGGACAGGACAGGAATAAAGACGCAGACGTAGAGAATGGACTTGAGGACACGGGGGGTGGGAAGGGTAAGCTGGGACAAAGTGAGAGAGTGGCATGGATTTATAAATACTACCAAATGTAAAATAGATAGCTAGTGGGAAGCAGCCGCATAGCACAGGGAGATCAGCTGGGTGCTTTGTGACCACCAAGAGGGGTGGGATAGGGAAGGTGGGAGGGAGACGCAAGAGAGAGGAGATATGGGGATATATGTATATGTATAGCTGATTCACTTTGTTATAAAGCAGAAACTAACACACCATTGTAAAGCAATTATACTACAATAAAGATGTTAAAAAAAAAAAGAAGTATAATTCCTACCAAATAGTAATGGATAAATAAAAAGAAAATCAAAGGATCTCGTATCTCTCTCTCGAGTCAGCTACGGAGATTTATTCCTAAATATCTAGTCTCTGCTTCTTTCTTCTGGACCCTTCCTTGGCATCATTAGCAAACAATAAGGCTGTTTTGCTTTCTTATCATTCATGGGTTCACTGCATAGCTTTTTTTTTTTTTTTTTTTGGCTGCGTTAGGTCTTCGTTGCTGCTCGCGGGCTTTCTCTAGTTGCGGCAAGTGGGGGCCGCTCCTCACTGTGGTGCGTGGGCCTCTCGTTGCATTGGCTTCTCTTGTTGCGGAGCACGGGCTCTAGGCACGTGGGCTTCAGTAGTTGTAGTGCATGGGCTCAGTAGTTGTGGCACGTGGGCTCAGTAGTTGTGGCTCACAGGCTCTAGAGTGCAGGCTCAGCAGTTGTGACACACGGGCTCAGCTGCTCCGCAGCATGCGGGATCCTCCCGGACCAGGGCCCGAACCTGTTTCCCCTGCATTGGCAGGCGGATTCTTAACCACCAAACATGCAGCCGCATTTTTAATTTCCTTCAAGAACTTTTCCTTTGCATTTACAACTTGGCTAACTTCAACACAAGAGGCCTCACTTGTGGCCTATCTCGGCTTTCAACATGCCTTCCTCACTAAGCTTAATCATTTCTAAATCATTTTGATTTAAAGTGAGAGATGCGTGACTCTTCCTTTTACTTGAACACTTGGAGGCCATTGTGGGGTTATTAATTAGCCTAATTTCACTATTCTTGTATCTCAGGGAATACGGAGGATGAGGAGAGGGGAAGGGGGGGAACAGCTGCTTGGTGGAGCAGTCAGAACACACTAACATCTAGTGATTAAGTTCACTGTCTTACCTGGGCGTTGTTGGTCATGCCCCAGAACAGTTTCAACAGTAATATCAAAGATCACTGATCACAGATCACCATAACTAATATAATAATAATGAAAAAGTTTGAAATATTGTGAGAATTACCAAAATGTGACACAGGGACAGGAAGTGAGCAAACGCTGTTGGAAAAATGGCACCGATAGACTTGCTCAACTCAGGGTTGCCATAAACCTTCAATTAAAAAAAAACACTCACACACAAAACCTCAATATCTGTGAAGTGCAATAAGAAGAGGTATGCCTGCGTTGAAGATGCAGTCAGCTCTCTCTCCACGTGCTCTCCTGTGGTTATACTTCCATGTGACATGTGCACTGCAAAGGTGGTTCACTGCTGGTTATACGGAGCTGTCCCTCCTCTGGATCGGATGCCCAGCCATGCCCCCTGAAGGCAGTTCCCATGGGAGGGTGCGACTGGGTGTGACCAACTGTTCCGCCACCCTGTGTATTCAAGTTCGTGGCAAGAGAGCCTGGAAGGTGCTCACAAAGGTTTATTGAACAAAGAACAGTTGTTCCTTGTTTTTGGCTACAGCCACTGCTAGTGTATTGAGTCTGCTCAATGCCAATACCAACTTGGTATTGCAAATGAAGAAAGCGGTACTATTGAAAATCTAGTATTTGTTAGGTTCCATGTGTGCCATGAATCACCTCACTTAACCCCCAAAATGACTATGAGGAAGACACTATCATTGCCATCTTATGGATGAGGAGGAGGCCCAAGCTTAGAGAGAGAATGAACTTGCTCAATGTGAAGTCACTGGAAGAGCCCATACTCAAACTTTATCAACATCGCAGAGTTGTGAAGGCTTTTTCTCAACTCCCTCCCTCCTTATAAAAGGCTGGTTTTGTCCAGAGAAGCCCACTCACTGCAACTTCCTCCAGAGCTCTCTAGGGAGAGCTCTCATTCTCAGGCCCCTTCAAAATCCCTGTAGGTCTGGCTGGGCGACCCCCACCAGCATCACCTCCTTGGACGCTCAGCTCTGTGCCCCCTTCCTCCTCCCTTCCCCGCCTCTGGTTCTTTTCCTTCCTTCTTGGGTTCCCTGGTGGCCCTGCCTTCCCCCTGCCTGGTGGTCTTGAGAAGGTGTAGGCCAAGTGAGTTTGGTGGTAACTGAAGCATGACCCACCCCACTGCTTTATTTCTCTCCTGCATCCCTGTGGGCCTTGGTTCTCTCCCATGCCTCAAACACCATCAGCTGGTGACTGAGAAGAAAAAAGGGCCATCTTCTCCTGGAGTTTAACTTTTTTATTAATCCTCAATTTAGTGACCGTAGAAAGTTAGTTTCTTATCACGCCTCCCTGTCCCAAGCATTTTATTTACTTGCATTTGCTGTCATAGAAAACACTCTCTTTCCCTCCCCACCTCCCCAACTTTACACAAGTTCCCTCAGGACCTGCAGGCTCAGTGAATAAGATAAAGAGATAGTTCATCTCAAAATTGATTCCCTCCATTGGACCCGGTTAGAGCCCCCGACTGGGCTGGTGCTCCGCTGTCAGGGCGAGTCTCTTCTGTGCTGCTTAAGGAAGAACTCTGTCCCATTTCCCTTCTTTGAGAGAGTGTCAGCATGACCTGAATGCCAGCTCCCTCTCTAGATCAGTCCTTAGGTGCTGTCACCTGAAAAGGCAAAGAGCCAGCTCTCACGGATGGTGGGTCAGCCTGGCCCCCTGGATGACAATTGAGCTGATGAGGCTGAAGTCAGAGGCTGTGAGCTCAGCTCGAGCCATGCTTGAGAACTGGCATTGCCATGCCAGGAGGAATCAGGAGTTGTCAACAGGCTTTAGAAAACAGAATGACATGTCTGGCCGGGGAAAGATGAGATACTGGGTGCAGTCAAGGTGCTGAGGTTCTGTTACTGCTCTGCCTTTGACATGGGACCTGTCAGTCACTCAGTCATGTAGTAAATACTTCGGAGATGTCTATTCTAAGTGCCTGGGGACATCGCCATGAAGGAGACATACAGGGTCCTGGGCCTCATGGAGCCACGAGTCAGTGGACATTGACTGTTTCTGTGCCCCTCTTTGCCTCCTGAGAATGATGTTGAATGGTAAAAAGCCAAATGCGTGGCTTTTCCTAAAATATTTTTAGTATCTGGGGGATAAACTTTCATTTTGTTTCATCAGTTATCCCTTGTAATACCCTCCAGGCTGGGACAGCACAATGACAAGATAGAAATGGAGATGGGAAAGAAAATAAGCAGGTAAATAGTAGGATCCACTTGTCCCAGACGTATTTAAATGTGATTGTTGACATAACCTCCCTGAGCCATGCCATCCTCAGGGCACACTCATTATTCATTCATTTGTTCAATTATTTATCAAACATTTATGGTATACCTACTGCATGCCAAGCACAGAACTAAGTGCTGAGAGCTCAAAGTCAAATAAGACATAAGCCTTGACTTCAATAAGGTTTAGTCCAGGATTGAGACTGTCAGGTAAAATAAGCAACTGCACATCCAGAGGCACATATGTTATCATGAAGGTATGTACAGGATATCGTGGGGCACCAAAGAGAGACTGACCAGTTCTACCTACTAAGTCAGCATCCCTTGAGCTGAGGTTTGAAGGATGGGTGTGAGTTCACCAGGCAACCAAGAAACAATGAGAGGGCAAGAACCTGTACAAAGAGCAAAGCATGGTAAAGAAACGACAAATATGTTTGCAAAGCTGGAGTGTAGAGTATGAAGCAATGGCTGTACTTAGGGTCGTAAGGAGGGGAAGTGAGGTAATGATTAGAAGTGAGAATGGAAAAATAGTCAGCCATCAGACCATATGTCATGATAAGGAGTGTGGAATTAATCCTGTACATCATGTTGAGTCACTGGTATTTCTGAGATAAGGAAATAATACGATCATATTTGTATTTTATAAATTTTTATGTCATAATATATTTTATAAAGTTCACTCTGGTAGAATCAAGGAGAACAGATTGAAGGATGTGGGGGTGAGATGAGACGCAGGGACATCGTCTAGAGGTGTATTTGTCAGCTCTCCAGTTAAAATTCACTAAACCCGATTCAAACTAGCTTAAGCTAGAGAGAAAGAGAGAGAGAGAGAGAGAGAGACAGTCATATAGCAGGGTGTAAATGCACAGCAGAATCCAGGAATGCAAACGAGGTCAACAGATCTCTCTCCATCTCTTGACTCTGCCAGTTTTCTCTTTTTTTTAATGTGTTATATTCTCTCATCCTACAGACAGATTATGTCCACATGGCAGGAACAATGGTTGCTGGAAATGTCAAGACTATATCCTTACAGCTCTTGATTCAGAAGTGAAAGAGACCTTCTCTCTCCCAGAACCTTTATATCAAATTTCACAGAAGCACTCTGATTGACTCTGCAGGGAACACATCCTCCCTGTGGACAGGTGTGTTGGGCACTATGACTGTCCAGGCCATAGTGACATGTCCACCCCTGTGGATTGGGTTAAGGACACTTCCCTAGAAGATAAGCTGGTGTAGTTACCAAAAAAAGAAGGAACTGAGGATGTATAGGACAGATACAACTACATCTGCCACAATCAACTTCACTGAGGTCAAAACTAATGAAGAACTGGGGAGGAAGGGGTAGACTCAATAACTTTTTAAAAAGCAACTGTTAAAGAGTTAGAACGAACCAGACATTGTGACAGGTAAGAAATGGGAAAGATAGGCGGGAAAAGAGAGGAAGCCTTTAATACATACTTGATGATTGACCTAATGCATGGCTGAAGGATGTTCAGCTTCCTCATGTTGGTACCATGCACTCTGCGTGGAGCAGTTAGTGTGCTGGGCGCAGGGTGCTTGTGCATCTCACGCACGTTACAGTTTCTGTGCAAAGGCTACTACTGCTGGTCACTAGAGCTCAGGGGACTTGGTGCCCTGAGGACTATGAAGGCCCCTTGTAGTTCAGGCTGCTGGTCAGGTGAGGAGTTGTCCTGGGGCAGCTTGTTTGGAGGTGCTGATTTCTGGAGAGCAGCTTTCTTGCCAGGCTTGTTGGCAGAGCACACGAGGATGGTGTCAGTCCCCTCGCGTTTGGGAAAAGGCTGGCTGGCAGGGCTATAGGAGGCTCCCAGCTGCTAAAAGTCTCAGCTGGCTTCGCAGGCTGAGAGAGAGGCAGTGGGGGCTGCCAAGGACATGACATTTCTCATGCTAATTAGTTAGGGAGGCAGCATCCACAGCTCACTGATTTATGTTTTTATGCTGCATGTCAGACCTTATCTGAGGATAGATGAGAGCAAGGGCCTCTGCTTTGGAACCGCTCCCATAGTTTACGCTCCCAGAGCTTTAGTGTTGAGGGTCCTGTATTCCTGCAGGTATACACTGCCTGACCTCATCCTCTTCTCATGCTGCCTCCAATGGGGTCACCCTCCTCCCCTTCCGAGCCCGTTCTGATACCTAGATTGGAGCAGAGTTGAGACGGGGAACATCCCTGGGAGCCAGGGAGAAAAATTATCCTCCTGCTCTTCTTAGTTAAACTCATCACTGATGCTGAACTTCTTGAAATCTGTGGGCATCTTTTGGGGAGGAAGCTCCTATTTGCAAGGGATCCTGATACTGTGTGTGTGTGTGTGTGTGTGTGTGTGTGTGTGTGTGTGTGTGTGTGTGTGTGCACATGAGTACAGAAGGGTTTGTATGGCCTTGGAAAGATGTCCACCATACCTTGTTAAATGAAAAAAAAAATTCAAAACCGTAGATAGAGTTTGAAACTGGTGTCACAAAATCTATTATGAATACACATGTGTGTATATAATCACATACAGACAAAGTCTGGAAAAATATACAATAAAATGTTAGTACTGGTTTTCTTTGTATTATAAGATCCAGGGTGGTTTGTGTGTATGTATGTTTTGAATTTTGCATTCTTTGATTTATAAGAATGCAAAATGCTGATTTATTCCTCTTTTCTAATTTTTCTTTAATGAATATATATATTACTTACAAAATAATAAAAATACTAGTACTACTACCAAACATAAGGCAACAAGAGACTTCAATGACCTACTATCCTGATACCTTTTTCAGCACAAGTCCTGAAAGACAGTCAGGAAGGACATAAGAGAAATCAAGACCCTTGCAATGGAGTCAATCATTATGTTCCCCCAAATCCATATGTTGAAATCCTAATCCCCAATGTGATGGTATTAGAAGGTGTGGCCATTGGTAGGTAATTAGGACCTGAGGGTGGGTCCTAAAGAGGATTAGTGCCCTTATAAAAGAGACCCCAGAGAGCTCCCTTTCCCTTCTGCCACATGAGGACACAGCAAGAAGACAGCTATGGGCCAAGAAGTGTGCACTCACCAGAGACACTGAATCTTGGACTTGCCAGCCTCCAGAACTGCGAGAAATAAATTTCTGTTCTTTATAAGCCACCCCATCCACGATTTTCTATTATAGCATCCCGAATGGACTGAGAAAACCCTGGATCTAAAAGGATTCAGAGGACTCTGCCCCACAGTCCTACTTGGGCTCCTGTGTATGTACATCTGTATCCAATGTGCAAAGAATTCCAAGTGTGTCGACCCACCTTGAAGACTGGTGCTCCCTGAGTCTTTGCTGCTGGGAGCAAGAGAGACCCAGGTGATTAAACTGATGCAGGATTTGAGGTGAGAAGGGAGTCGGTGTGGGCAGATAAATATAAATATGAGACGGACTTTCGCTGACTGTGTTGGCTAACTGGAATTTCTGCTGTGGAATTACCCATGAACGATGTTTCTATGATACCTGAGTGAAGCAAGTGGAACTCATTTCATTAAAACATTTTTTTAATTAAAAAAAGCCCTTCCTATATTATCCATCCACCACCCCAATGCCTCGTCCAGGATCATCAACCCCATTGCAAAATTGGGGTCGCTGAGTTTTTTGGAGTCTGACACAGTTGGAAGTGTGAAATGCAGCCATCTGGCAGGCCAGAAAGTGAGTGGTTTGAAATATTTATTTCCATGAAGCATTAGCTATGATTTTTAACCATGTATTGGAAGTTCTGAGCAGAAGCACAGCTTGGGGCTCTGGTTGGCCAACCAAGAACTCTTGACTGGGCAGATTTTCCGCTAGGATAAAGCAGGTAACAGGCCTAAAGGGAAAAAGTAATGGCTCCCCTTCTGCTTTATAGGCCCTTTTGTGATTTTGTTTGTAGGGATCTCAGTTGAGAGAGGAGGGTGCTAATGCTGAGATTAACAACCCAGGGTACTCTTGGAGGCCCTGTGAGCTTTACAAACATTTTACAGAGCTGGGTGATTAAGAGGAGTGGAGGAGAGTCCATCTTAATCAGTAGCATGAGTTTGAATTTGGGGCTCCCTGGTAAAGTATCTGCAAGGGCCATTACCTTTCATTAATTACACAATAAACAACTCTTCAGTGCCAAGGGCCACTGGCTACAGAAGGCAGGAGAGGGAAGGCAGTTAAGGTGCCCTTTGGGTGATAGTCATACCCTGGATCCCAGGAGGCAAATCCTCCCTTCTGCACCTGCCTGCAGTGAAGCTCACCTTTGAGTGCACCAGCCCTTTCCCAGGGCGGGAGATGGGGTCCCTCTTCCACATCCGGTGGAATCATTATGTGCTATTCCCCTGTCTACTGTTGTCAGGAAAAATGGGAGGCACAAAGACTGCAAGAACAAAGACTTTTTTTTTCACATTTCTGCTGAAGCAGTGAATATTGGATCACTTACATAGGAGATGTCCTTGGGACTTTTCCAGATTATTTTAAGAAGGCAGGCGCTTTCTGAAAATGAGCATTCTGCTTTGGGTTAATTCTTGAAGGCCATCTGTGATTGATTTACTAGAGTGCTAATAATATTTTGTTTTCCTCCGTTTTCTCTCCAAAGCATCCTAAACTTCTTCCCCAATCCCATATACCCAGCTCAAGCTGTAGAGAGGCCAACCTCACAGGCTGTATGGGCTCTGTGGTATTTACAGTTTTATTGGAAGGCTGATTTATAGGCTGATGGTTTTTCTCCTAACCCTAATGCTGGGCAGGGGATCTTCTGTATAAAACAGAATCGCACCCGCCCCAGTGTTCATAGCAGCACTATTCACAATAGCCAAGAAATGGAAGCAATCTAAGTGTCCATCGATAGATAAATGGATAAAGAAGATATGGTATATACACACAATGGAATGTTACTCAGCCACAGAAAGAATGAAATAATGCCATTTGCAGCAATATGGATGGACCGAGAGATTATCATATTAAGTGAAGTAAGTCAGACAAAGACAAATATCATATGATATCACTTATATGTGGAATCTAAAAAGATGATATCAATGAACTTATTTATGAAACAGAAATAGATTCACAGACACAGAAAACAAACTTATGCTTACCAGAGGGGATAGCTGGGGGGTCGGGGGTGGGTGGGTGGGGTGGAGTTGGGAGATAAATTAGGAGTTTGGGATTAACATAAACACACTACTATATATGAAGTAGATTAACAACAAGGACCTACTGTAGAGCTCAGGGAACTATATTCAATGTCTTGCAATAACCTATAATGGAAGAGAATCTAAAAAAGAATATATATACACACATATATATATATAAAACTGAATCACCTTGCTGTACACCTGAAACTAACACAATATTGTAAGTTAACTGTACTTCAATTAAAAAATGGTTGAAAAAATTAGATTCTTGGTTTTGGCTAAATATTGTGATTTTTCCCCTAAAAAAAAAAAAACAGAATTACACCTAAGATTTGAGGATTTGTGTTATGGATACCTTCTCTAGCATAGAAAATAAAAATCATAGAAGAGAATGTTGGGCTAGGGCTGCAGAGAGGCCAAAAAAGGTACTATGTCAAATATGGCTATAACACTAATAGCTGTAGATGAGTATTAAGTCAGTCACTGTGCTGATCACTTGTAATAAATTATCTCACTTAATCCTTAATAGCTCTGTGAGGAGGTACTATTATGACCACATCACAGATAGTTTAGAAAGGTTAAGTACCTTCCCATCTTTTTTTTTTTAATTCTGATTTTTAAATTGAGGTATCATTGACAAATAAACTGGTATGTATTTAAAGTGTACAACATAGGGAGATTGGTTAAAGATGGCGGAGTATAAGGACATGAGTTCACTCCTTCTTGTGAGAGCACTGGAATCACAACTGCTGAACAATCATCGACAGGAAGACACTGGAACTCACCAAAAAAGATACCCCACATCCAAAGACAAAGGACATGCCACAATGAGATGGTAGAAGGGGCACAATCACAAAAAAATCAAATACCATAACTGTTGGGTGGGTGACTCACAAACTGGAGAACAATTATACCACAGAAGTCCACCCACTGGAGTGAAGGTTCTGAGCCCCACGTCAGGCTTCCCAAACTGGGGGTCTGGCAACGGGAGGAGGAATTCCCAGAGAATCAGACTTTGAAGGCTAGTGGGATTTGATTGCAGGACTTTGACAGGACTGGGGGAAACAGAGAGTCCACTCTTGGAAGGCACACACAAACTAGTGTGCACATCAGGACCCAGGGGGAAGGAGCAGTGACCACATAGGAGACTGAACCAGACGTACCTGCTAGTGTTGGAGGGTCTCCTGCAGAGGCGGGGGGTGGCTGTGGCTCACCATGGGGACAAGGACACTGGCAGCAGAAGTTCTGGGAAGTACTGTTTGGCATGAGCCCTCCCAGAGTCCGGCATTAGCCCCACCAAAGAGCCCGTAGGCTCCAGTGCTGGGTTGCCTCAGGCCAAACAACCAACAGGGAGGGGACTCGACCGCACCCAGCAGCAGACAAGTGGATTAAAGTTTTACTAAGCTCTGCCCACCAGAGGAATACCCAGCTCTACCCACCACCCATCCCTCCCATCAGGCAGCTTGCACAATCCTCTTAGATAGCCTCATCCACCAGGGGGCAGACAGCAGAAGCAAAAAGAACTATAATCCTGCAGCCTGTGGAAAAAAACCACATTCACAGAAAGACAGACAAAATGAAAAGGCAGAGGACTATATACCAGATGAAGGAACAAGATAAAACCCCAGAAAAACAATGAAATGAACTGGAGATAGGCAACCTTCCAGAAAAAGAATTCAGAATAATGATAGTGAAGATGATCCAGGACCTTGGAAAAAGAATGGAGGCAAAGATCGAGAAGATGCAAGAAATGTTTAACAAAGATCTAGAAGAATTAAAGAACAAACACCTAGAAGAATTAAAGAACAAACAGAGATGACATTACAGTTATTACAATAACTGTAATGAAAAATACCCTAGAAGGAATCAATAGCAGAATAACTGAGGTAGAAGAACGGATAAGTGAGCTGGAAGACAGAATGGTGGAATTCACTGCGGTGGAACAGAATAAAGAAAAAAGAAGGAAAAGAAATGAAGACAGCCTAAGAGACCTCTGGGACAACATTAAACGCACCATCATTTGCATTATAGGGGTCCCAGAAGGAGAAAAGAGAGAGAAAGTACCCGAGAAAATATTTGAAGAGATTATAGTCAAAAACTTCCCTAACATGGGAAAGGAAATAGCCACCCAAGTCCAGGAAGCGCAGAGAGCCCCAGGCAGGATAAACCCAAGGAGAAACACACCGAGACACATAGTAATCAAACTGACAAAAATTAAAGACAAAAAAAAAATTATTAAAAGCAACAAGGGAAAAACAACAAATAACAGACAAGGGAACTCCTATCAGGTTAACAGCTTATTTCTCAGCAGAAACTCTACAAGCCAGAAGGGAGTGGCACAATATATTTAAAGTGATGAAAGGGAGGAAACTACCACCAAGATTACTCTAGCTGGCAAGGATCACATTCAGATTCGACAGAGAAATCAAAAGCTTTACGGACAAGCAAAAGTTAAGAGAATTCAGCGCCACCAAACCAGCTCTACAACAAATGCTAAAGGAACTTCTCTAAGTGGGAAACACAAGAGAAGCAAAGGACCTACAAAAACAAACCCAAAACAATTAAGAAAATGGTAATAGGAACATACATATTGATACTTACTTTAAATGTGAATGGATTAAATGTTCCAACCAAAAGACACTGGCTCACTGAATGGATACAAAAACAAGACCCATATATACGCTTGTCTACAAGAGGCCCACTTCAGACCTAGGGACACATACAGACTGAAAGTGAGGGGATGGAAAAAGATATTCCATGCAAATGGAAATCAAAAGAAAGCTGGAGTAGCAATACTCATATCAGATAAAATAGACTTTAAAATAAAGAATGTTACAAGAGACAAGGAAGGACACTACATAATGATCAAGGGATCAATCCAAGAAGAAGATATAGCAATTATAAATATATATGCACCCAACATAGGAGCACTTCAATACATAAGGCAAATACTAACAGCTATAAAAGAGGAAATCAACAGTAACACAATAATAGTGGGGACTTTAACACCTGACTTACATCAATGGACAGATCATCCAAAATGAAAATAAATAAGGAAACACAAGCTTTAAATGACACAATAGGCCAGATAGATTTAATTGATATTTATAGGGCATTCCATCCGAAACAGCAGATTACACTTTCTTCTCAAGTGCACATGGAACATTCTCCAGGATAGATCACATCTTGGGTCACAAATCAAGCCTCAGTAAATTTAAGAAAACTGAAATCATATCAAGCATCTTTTCTGACTACAACGTTATGAGATTAGAAATAAATTAGAGGGGAAAAAATGTAAAAAAAAAAACAAACCCAAAACAAATGGAGGACAAACAATGTTACTAAATAACCAAGAGATCACTGAAGAAATCAAAGAGGAAATTAAAAATACCTAGAGATAAATGACAACGAAAACACAATGATCCAACACCTATGGGATGCAGCAAAAGCAGTTCTAAGAGGGAAGTTTATAGCAATACAATCCTACCTCAAGAAACAAGAAAAATCCCAAATAAACAACCTAACCTTACACCTAAAGGAATAAGAGAAAGAAGAACAAACAAAACCCAAAGTTAGTAGAAGGAAAGAAATCATAAAGATAGGAGTAGAAATAAACGAAATAGAAACAAAGAAAACAATAGCAAAGATCAATAAAACTAAAAGCTGGTTCTTTGAGAAGATAAACAAAATTGATAAACCTTTAGCCAGACTCATCAAGAAAAAGAGGGAGAGGACTCAAATCATTAAAATTAGAAATGAAAAAGGAGAAGTTATGATGGACACTGCAGAAATACAAAGCATCATAAGAGACTAGTACAAGCAACTCTATGCCAGTAAAATGGACAACCTGGAAGAAATGCACAAATTCTTAGAAAGGTATAACCTTCCAAGACTGAACCAGGAAGAAATAGAAAACATGAACAGACCAATCACAAGTAATGAAATTGAAACTCTGGTTAAAAATCTTCCAATAAACAAAAGTCCAGGACCAGATGGCTTCTCAGGTGAATTCTATCAAACATTTAGACAAGCGCTAACACCCATCCTTCTCAAAGTCTTCCAAAAAATTGCAGAGGAAGGAACACTCCCAAACTCCTTCTATGAGGCCACCAGCACCCTGATACCAAAACCAGACAAAGATACTACAAAAAAAGAAAATTACAGACCAATATCACTGATGAGTATAGATGCAAAAATCCTCAACAAAATACTACCAAACAGAATCCAACAACACATTAAAAGGACCATACACCATGATCAAGTGCAATTTATCCCAGAAATGCAAGGATTCTACAATATATGCAAATCAATCAATGTGATACACCATATTAACAAATTGAAGAATAAAAACCAATTGATCATCTCAATAGATGCAGAAAAAGCTTTTGACAAAACTCAACACCCATTTATGATAAAAACTCTCCAGAAAGTGGGCATAGAGGGAACCTACCTCAACATAATAAAGGCCATATATGACAAACCCACAGCAAACATCATTCTCAATGGTGAAAAACTGAAAGCATTTCCTCTAAGATCAGGAACGAGACAAGGATGTCCACTCTCACCACTATTATTCAACATAGTTCTGGAAGTCCTAGCCACGGCAATCAGAGAAGAAAAAGAAATAAAAGGAATACAAATTGGAAAAGAAGAAGTAAAACTGTCACTGTGTGCAGATGACATGATACTATACATAGATAATCCTAAAGTTGCCACTGGAAAACTACTACAGCTAATCAATGAATTTGGTAAAGTTGCAGGATACAAAATTAATGCACAGAAATCTCTTGCATTCCTATACACTAACAATGAAAGATCAGAAACAGAAATTAAGGAAACAATCCCATTCACCACTGTAAGAAAAAGAATAAAATACCTAGGAATAAACGTACCTAAGGAAGTAAAAGACGTGTACTTGGAAAACTATAAGACACTAATGAAAGAAATCAAAGATGACACAAACAGATGGAGAGGTATACCATGTTCTTGGATTGGAAGAATCTATATTGTGAAAATGACTATACTACCCAAAGCAATCTACAGATTCACTGCAATCCCTATCAAATTACCAATGGCATTTTTGACAGAACTAGAACAAAAAATCTTAAAATTTGTATGGAGACACAAAAGACCCCGAATGGCCAAAGCAGTCTTGAGGGAAAAAAATGGAGCTGGAGGAATCAGACTCCCTGACTTCAGACTATACTACAAAGCTACAGTAATCAAGACAATATTGTATTGGCACAAAAACAGAAATATAGGTCAATGGAACAGGACAGAAAGCCCAGAGATAAACCCATGCACCTATGCTCAACTAGTCTATGACAAAGGAGGCAAGGATATACAATGGAGAAAAGACAGTCTCTTCAATAAGTGGTGCTGGGAAAACTGGACAGCTACATGTAAAAGAATGAAATTAGAACACTCCCTAACACCATACACAAAAATAAACTCAAAATGGATTAAAGACCTAAATGTAAGATGGGACACTATAAAACTCTCGGAGAAAAACATAGGAAGAACACTCTTTGACATAAATCACAGCAAGATCTTTTTTGATCCACCTCCTAGAGTAATGGAAATAAAAACAAAAATAAACAAATGGGACCTAATGAAACTTCAAAGCTTTTGCACAGCAAAGGAAACCATAAACAAGACGAAAAGACACCCCTCAGAATGGGAGAAAATATTTGCAAATGAATCAATGGACAAAGGAGTAATCTCCAAAATATATAAACAGCTCATGCAGCTCAGTATTAAAAAAACAAACAGCCCAATCAAAAAATGGGCAGAAGACCTAAATAGACATTTCTCCAAAGAGGACATACAGATGATCAAGAGGCACATGAAAAGCTGCCCAACATCACTAATTATTAGAGAAATGTAAATCAAAACTACAATGAGGTATCACCTCACACTGGTTAGAATGGGCATCATCAGAAAATCTACAAACAACAAATGCTGGAGAGGGTGTGGAGAAAAGGGAACCCTCTTGCACTGTTGGTGGGAATGTAAATTGATACAGCCACTATGAAGAACAGTATGGAGGTTCCTTAAAAAACTAAAAATAGAATTACAATATGACCTAGCAATCCTACTACTGGGCATATACCCAGAGAAAACCATAATTCCAAAAGACACATGCACCCCAATGTTCACTGCAGCACTATTCAAAATAGCCAGGTCATGGAAGCAACCTAAATGCCCATAACAGACAAATGGATAAAGAAGATGTGGTACATATATACAATGCAATATTACTTAGCCATAAAAAGGAACGAAATTGGGTCATTTGTAGAGACATGGATGTACCTAGAGATTGTCACACAAAGTAAGTCAGAAAGAGAAAAACAAATGTCATTTATTAATGCATATATGTGCAATCTAGAAAAATGGTACAGATGAACTGGTTTGCAAGGCAGAAATAGAGACACAGATGTAGAGAACAAACGTATGAACACCAAGGGGGGAAAGCAGGGGGGTGGTGTTGGTGTGGTGAATTGGGAGATTGGGATTGACATGTGTACACTAATATGTATAAAATAGATAACTGATAGAAACCTACTGTATAAAAAAAATTATATTAAAAAAATAAAATAAAATAGTTAACTAAGAACTTGCTGTAAAAAATAAATAAGTAAAATAAAATAAAATAAAAAATAAAGTGTACAACATGATGATTGATATACATATACACTGTTAAATGATTACCACAATCATGTTAATTAATACATCCATCACCTCATATAGTTACCTTTTTAGGGGGGATGGTGACAACGCTTAAGATCTATTCTCTCAGCAAATTTCAAGTATATAACACAGTAATATTAACTCTAGTCACCATGCTGTACATTAGATCCTCAGAACTTACTCATCTTATAACTAAAAGTTTGTACCCTTGACCAGTATCTTCCCATTTCCCTCACCCCCACCCCAGCCTCTGGCAACCACCATTCTACTCTCTGCTTCCGAGTTCCCCCTTTTTCTTTAGATTCCACATATAAATGATACCACACAGTATTTGTCCTTCTCTGTCTTTGTTCAAGTCTTAATGATAATGTGGGAACAGAATTTGAACCCAGATCATTCTATACAATAACTTGTTTTCCTGCACCCAACACTGTATTCTCTAGAAGGAAGTAAGGAGGAAGCATTTGGCAATTAACGCATCCTCCTAAAAATTATCCTCTGAGTAAGAACCTGACTCCTTTCATATTTTTAACCTGACTCCTTCCTTGGCCCCAGATATAGAGCCCACACTCAGTGGTCTAGAGGATCTTTTACTCTCTTTGCACTGTGGCTTATTGGTGTTAACAGAACTCATTTGCTTAAAAGACTGAGGAGTCTCCTGCCAGAGAATATATCCTGGGAGAAAGAGCTGTCAGCAGAGGGGCAATTCTAAGTACAGCATGGTGTCAGTCACTAGGATTTGTCCCTTAATCCCATCTCTGAGTCCTATTGAGAACAAGGAAGGAGCTGATTAGCTGGTCTATTTCTAGTCTTCTCCTGACATTACTATTGTGTTTGTGTGGCTGGTTAGAGAAGCTTCTTAGAGCATCATAATAAAAGACATCTTTATGATTGTTTGCCCAGCTAGCCCATTTTCCTTGACACTGCTATTTACAGCCACAAGGGGTGACCCTCAGCAGCCATGTTCCAGCTTTATGGTGCTGCCCACTCCTTGCTTTGCCCCACCCCTACTACACCTGATTGGTGCAGAGATGAGCTCTTGATTGGAGCTGGGCCAATCAGAGTCCCTTACCAGGAATTAGGAATTGAGACTGAGAGAAGACTAATTGCTCGACCTGTAGCATGAATTTATGAAGCATTTCCACCAAGTAGGTGGATGCACCAAGAAAGCTGGTCCTCAGAAAACAAAAACAAGCAAACAAAAAACACAAATCAGTTATAGAGAGAAGAGCAGAGAAAAGTAGAGAGCAAATACAGGTGGCTTTTCTGTCTCTACTTCCAGTGCCCTTCTGCTGGCCCTTCAGTCTGGGCACACCCTAGTTTTTTGTTTTGTTTCTGTTTTTTTTATAATAATTTTTTTTCCTTAAACCAGCTTGAAATGATTTCTAAACTTGCAGTGAAGAATTCTAACTTTTCTTAGTTTTATGAGTTAGTATAGCTTATGTTACGTGAATCTGTGATGATAGGTCTATTTCCTCATAGGTAAATTAATTTTGCTCAGTCTTGAAGCAACAGTTTATCTCCTTATCTCTTCTCACAAGGTAGGGGAGGTGGTATGGATCAGAACCACCGGTAGATGAATAATTTAAAAGCAAATCTACTTTGATAGTGAGCATGTATTATCTTGGAATATGATTGACAGCATATTATCTGCCTTTTTTTTCTTCATATAGCCTGCAACCCCAAAGATGCTAGGAGAACAAATCTTGTACACAAAATCACTTGCTTTTCTTTATGTCCCTAAGATGTAAATCAGAAAGACAGAGTCTTTGCTTTTGCTATGAATCAAATAGGGAAGCTGGGAAGCCAGCAAGAGTCTCAGCAGCTGGCACGGAAAAGGGAATGAGCAAGAGTAAGGGACAGGTGACTCTGGGGATAAATAACACAGTTGTAAGGTAAAAAGGACTAAAGTCAGACACACAGTTTTATGGTAGAGCAGGACCGTAGTCTCCCTCCTTCCTTCGAATCCCCTGCAGAGATAACCAAGAGGGTAATATGGCATCTGTATTAGTCTCCTACAGCTACCATAACAAGGTACCACACCCAGGTGACTTACACCAGGAAAAACTTATTGTCTCATAGTTCTGGAAGCTAGAAGTCTGAAATCAGGGTCTTGGCAGGGCCATACTCCCTCTCAGACTTGTAGGGGAGGATCCTTCCATGCCTCTTCCAGATTCTGGTAGCCTTAGGTACTCTTTGGTTTGTGGCAGCGTCACTCCAATCTCTGCCTTTGTTATCACATGGCATTTTTTCTGTGTGTCTTCATGTTGCTTTCCATCTGTGCAAGTTTGTATCTACTTTCCTTCTTTGTATAAGGACACCACTTATATTGGATTAAGGGCCCACCCTAATGCAGCATGATTTCGTCTTAACTAATTATGTCTGCAACAATACTATTTCCAAATAAGGTCACATTCTGAGATACTAAGGGTTAGGACTTCAACAAATCTTTTATGGGCAGGGAGAACAATTCAAACCACAGCAGCATCCATAGGGGTTGGGCAAATTTGAGCTTGACTTGAGGCAATGTAAGTGTCCAAGGGGCCTGATGCAGTTGGTCTGTTAAGGTAGATGATGAGCCTCAGAAATTTGGTGACTTGACTGGGCGGCTTGTCAGAAGACAATTCTCATAAGGACCCAAGGATGAGAATTTATCCTAAGAGATCACCAGGCATGTGACTCTGGGGAAAAGTCTCGCTCAAAAAGGAAGAGGGGCAATTCTCAGGACAGCATCCAGTCAGTTTCTTAGAGGGCCACCAGGTCCAGCAATTATTGGAGTGAAGCAATCCAGGGATGAAAAATGAAAATATTAAAAACTCCATAACACATATTGGAACCCACACCTGTAACTGCCAATAGTACCAAAGATGAGTTATTATGGTTACTATGATTTCATCTATACCCTCAGATTCATGAGACCTAGGAAACCCTATTTACATCAAAATCAGGCTGGTGGCAGCATGGGGATGGAGAGGGGGAGATGGCAAGAGGCCATCTCAGTTGGATCCTGGTATCAAGGGTATCAACTTTGGCCCCAGGAGAATAAAGTGGGACCTGTTAGTAGGATTTCAATCAAGTGAGGTGGGGCTCAAGGCAAGCCTACAGTCCCAGCATAGGAACTGGGGTGTGATCGAGAAAGGAAGGCAGAAATCCTGTTGAATGGCTTGGGCATGTGTGCTTGGGGTTAAGAAAAGGCTGATACAAATGAGTGCTCATAATTAGACATTGGATTTACGCAAGTTTGGTTACTAGAATTCCCTACTTACTTCCCTGAAGGAGGAGGGATTATGTCCTTCATATCTTTATTCCCATCATATAAGGTGTGTTTTAAACCAAGGGCTCAATGAATATCTGTTGAATGAAGGAATACATGCAAGCACAACTTGCTCAGGATTGGCTCAGAAGTAGGGCGGGGCTGGGACTTCCCTGGCCATCCAGGGGTTAAGCTTCCACTGCAGGGGGCGTGGGTTCCACGCCTGGTCGGGGAACTAAGATCCCACAGGCTGCAGGGCACGGCCAAATGAAAAAAAAGAAGAAGTAGGGCAGGGCTGAACCTACGTGATTAGACCCTACAGTTGAGAGATGCAGAGGGGCAGGCACTGACATGTTCAGTCTTAGAGTTTATGCTATCTATCCCTGGTGAGGAAGAAGAAAATGAGGTGGAGAGAAGAACAGAGGAAGCAGGAAAGCACTGTCACTCCTGCTGAGTTGGTGCTTGCTAATTAAGTTGCATTATCCAGTTTGTAATATATCAATAGGTATTCCATATTCAAATGTAAAAATTTACTATCTTCTAACTGAAAGATGAATTTGAATTATCCTTGTCATTTTTCCTCTCTGTTCTTTTATTGGTTCTATTGATTTCTTCCGTCTGGGAAATATATCAGAACCAATGCATAATTACCATAAAGAAGCCTTATTCCTGTTAAAGCACTAGTAGTATTTCTGGGAGGGTTAACACTCCGCTGATGCCTGGATCTCTGTTGTTTCGGTCCACAAGTCTACCAGGTCACTAGTGCTAAGGGCAGAGAGTTTGGGGGCCTTTTAGTCATAAAGTCAGAGACTTTGGAGGTAATATTAAAGAGATTTTCTAAGTCAAAGTAACTCCCAAAGAAGAAACTTCCGTTGACTTTACTGAAATCTGATCATCTGGCCTCCACTTGAACACGTCCAGTGATGGACAGGTCACCTGTTTGTCAGGCAATTGGCTTTATTATTGGACAACAGCCTGAGATTCTGACTTAGTAGTTCTGCGATGAGACCCAAGAATCTGTATTGTAACATCAGTGATGTTGTGATAGCAAAGTGTATCACTGTTTGACTATGTTTTGGAACCACTGTTTCAGATTAGTGGTTTTCAAAATTATTTTAGCCAAGTGATATATAGGTAGAAAACAAAATCTTACACAGAAGCAGGACCTTCAAGGGAGGGTAGTGAGCAAGAGGGCCATTAGGATGGAGTTTTGAATTCAAGGAATTTTCAAATATAGGCTATTGCCAGTGATAAGGGTGAGGTCTTATCATACATGTTAATTCTAACTGTAGCCTATCAACCTCTACTAGCTAACTCTAAGGATTGAAAAATAGACCTATGAGTAAGGAATCTTCCAATTTGAAGGTGGTCCCGGCAACTCTGGGTCACTAGAATACCTGCATGGAAGCAAAATAGAGAAAAACAATAGAGAGGAGCTGGGGTGAAGCTCCACGGCCTGCCTGCTTGGGTACCTTCCACACCACCCCAAGGAGCACACAGTGACAAAGAACCCACCACTGCTCATGGTTTGCAAACCGCTACCTGAGAATTATCGGTCTAGATAATTTGTCAATCTCTCTCTTAAGCTGTTGCAGTCAAAATAGTTCATATGCCCAGGATCCTCCAGAGGAGTGCAGGCATAATCCGTTACAAGAAAGAAAAACCGTACAACCAGTTTGTCATAACCACACAGAACTCAAAGGACATTCCAAAGCATTGCTTTCTCCTGCAGATGTTTTCAGTCTTCACAGCCAACCCCGTGGGTCTCATGGAGTCCCCTACTTTCTCTGGGGTCCCTCCTTCTTCACTCCATACCCAAAACTCCCTGGGTCCTCCCTCAAAGGATGGCTGAATTCCCTACTTTCGGTTATAAGAGTACATTTAAGTGTTCCACATTCTTTAGAATGGAACGATCCCAACACCACTTTTGGACCATCTCTCATAGCATATTTTCAAAGAGTTACTATGATAAAAATATTGGCTTCTTATCTGTCTTACAAAAGACCTTCTTCCCACCAGAGTGAAGTGAGGAAAGGAATGAAGGAATGAGAGGATGACCTCCTCCACATGTATGGTCCAGATGGAGTCTGGCTGGACAATCAAGGGGAATTATCACCTTCTTTTTTGGGGACATTTATACAATATTTCATTGATTCTGAGACACACATTTCCCCCACATTTTAACACCTCTGATGATAGCTTAGAATCAATGCTGTGTCTTAGTTTATTTGGTAGTGGTTTTTTTCTTAGTTGTATTATGTATAAAATGATGCAACATTTACAATAGATGGTGACTTAGATTCAGTGACATCCAATAATTTGAACTTGCTTTCCCTCTTTCTTTCTGAAAGTAGTTTATCCCAGTGACCTCAAATCAACATCCCTGGGGCATGACCCTTCAACTGACTGAATTTGCTGTGAACAAATAACAACTTTTGTCAAAAGCTCTGATGAAAGGAAAGACAAAGCATTTCCAAGAGCTACCGATCTAGTGACCCTATTTTTTTAAAAAAGCAGATCATTAACTCAATCGGCAACTTTTTATTGAGTACCTATTATGTATCAGCTATGGTTCCAAATGTGGATATATACTTACAGCAAACAACACAGATAAGGTCTTTCTTCTTAAGCATTTTTCCCGCCCCCCAGGGCATTGTTGTTCAATAGAAATGTAACAGAAGCCACACATGTAATTTTATTTTTTGAGTAGCCACATTAAAAAAAGTAAAAGGAAACAGGTGGGGTTAATTTTAATAGTATGTTGTATATAACTCAAGATGTACAAATTATTTTTAATGAGGCATTTTATATCCTTTTTTTCATACCAAGTCTTCAAAGTCCAGTGTGTATTTTCACCTACCTACACAATATCAGTGAGGACTTAGTACAGTCAAGTGTTCAACAGCCACATGTGGCTACTGTGTGGGACAGCACAGCTTTGGGGAATGGAGAGAGAGAATAAAGAGGTAAACAAATCCCATCATTTTAGATAAGGTCCTTTTAATAAAGTCTTCTATTGAGAAGGTAATACTGAGATGAGATCTAATAGATGAGAAGGGCCGTGCTATGCTAAAATGAGATGGACGAGGGCTCCAGGTCCCAGGAGTAGTAAGATCAAAGTCCCTGCACTAGGAATGAATTTGGAGCATCCCAGGAGCAGAATGAAGGTCAGAACGGCTGGAACAGAGTGAGTGTGTGTACCTGTATGTTGTGGGGCAGGGGCAAAAGTGGAAGAGGTGGGAGCGTAAGGGACCAGGAAGGAGAGGCACGCAGGAGCCAGATCATGAAGGGCCTCGTGGGCATTGTAAAGACTTTGGAAATGATGTGTTAGGCTCATATGCCTTGTTTCTATGTGAAATCACACTTGTTACTGGTGACCACTATGTTCATCTTTTAAGTATTCACATCCATTTGTTTAATAATCAACTCTGGACTTCTGCTGGAGGTTGAGGTCTAGGTTTTCCATGTGAAGTTTTCAAAAGTCATCCCTTTTCCTTTGTTGAAAGTGGAGACATTATCTTTCGGCATATCTCCTATTTTCCATGATTTTTCAAAGGTCACTTGGAGTGATGCTGAGTCCACACCTGCAAGTTCCTCCAATATTCAAGGATATAAAATAAATCAGCCTGGAGACATGAACACACGTTTAGTGAGTCAATTCTTTTTTTTTTTTTTTTTTTTTGCTAGACCGTCACACATCTTCACTGAAGTTTCTTTTTGTAGTATTTGTGCTGTTCTTTTCCGTTTGAAGAGGTCACTTGATGGTGAATAGCAACTAAACTGATACTGCCTTCTACTGGTTGTTAAAATTGTACCGTTTTCCCTACCTTCTTTTTTTGCTCTGAACACACTAATCTTGGTTGGATTTTTCACATGAATTTTAGCTCATATTGTGTATTGTTTTCTAAACATTGGTGTTTACATGACCATTTTGTCGTTTGTGTTTATAGCAATTGATGGTGGTAGTCACCTTCCTCCCAGTTCCCCAAACATCAGGGCATTTTGACTCTTCAGTTTCCCTTGTGTCCAACGTTTGGCCCCCAGTCCTTATGTTAGTTAGGACCCTCTGTTGAAAGTTGTGGAAATATGGCTCAGCTGATTCATGTCCAAAGGAAATGGACTAGCTCATATGATGGGGAAGTTCACTGATTTCCACCACAGTAGGATCTAAAGTCTCAAAAATATTAACTGGACTTTGTCTTTTTGCTTTGTTTTTTCTATTTGTTTTCTTTCTTGGGAGGCTCTTTAGCTTCACCCCAGCAAAAAAAAAATTTTTAAGAAGAGTCTCTTTTCTGATAGCACCAGGAAAAATCAGTCCCTGGGGGATATGGTGTTCTCATTGGCCAAGTTTGGGGTACGTGCCCCACTCAAGCCTTATGGCTTGAAATGGTAAAATTGGTTCCTCAAGGGAAGATCAATCAGAATTCTGTTTCAAGAAGAGAGAATGGATATTAGGTAAGAGCAAAATAACCAGTCTCCCTATAGCCTTACACATCTCCCTCTATAACGTTGCTTATATTTGTCCTCCTCTCCCCATTTCCTCTGCCTCTCCTTCAGCTGAGTTATGTTGGATTTTCTCCTGGACTGTTAAAAAGGGCTCTTAACAAATCTTCCACCTTCTGGTTTCATCAGGATGGCCATATCACACAATTCCACATGCACAAATTATATGAAGGTATGCAAACGTTGTGCAACACCCTGGACCAGACTCTTCTCCCAGCTCCACTCCCTGTGAAACGCCCAGAGGAATCTCCCAAAGTGTAGTTCTGAGTGTGCCAGAATCTGCAGAGACCACCAGACCAGGAAGAAAGTCAGAAAGTTCATCATTTAGAGGGGACAGAGAGATACCATATTTAGAAGGTAGGGACTGCAATTTGATAGAACAATGAGAAAGAATGGCTGCACTGTATAGAACCAACTGATGTAAGAAATACAAAGCAATACAAGAAATGTTCACTAACCACAAAGAGTTTTTGTGGTACGGTAAACATGAGAACCAGGAAGGGCCATATGAGGGGTCCTGTCCATATTTCATAGATAACTTGTGGCTGGAACGATGAGGGAGAGCATCATGATAGAGGTGGCATTTGAGCTGGTCCTTGGCAATAGGTAAGGTTTTACTGGCTAAGAGGAGGTGAGGAGGGGGCATGCCTGGCAAGGTGAATGGCTCAAGCAAAGACACGGCAAGTTTGATAGGAGGTTAGAGAACGGGCACTTGCCCAGATTGTCTGTGCCCTGGTAGCTGGAGACAGATTTTGAGACTAAGTTCAGGCTAAATTGTGGATGGTGTTGAATGTATTGAATTTGGGGGATGGTGGAGAGGTGTGATGTGCTAAAAAAGAAGTATAACCCAAAGGACAAGCAGACACTTTTCTGGTGGTCTGTAGGGCCATTTATCTTTCTATGCTTTTAAGAGAGTGAGTGGGAGAGCGGCCCAAGCTCTTAAGATCCAGCATGGGGAGCCCATTTCCCACTTTGGTGTAGCTGGCATCCTGCTCTCTGCATGAGGGGGTGAGCCTGTGCCTTAGCAAGCAGGACTCATGCTCCAGAACAGATTTCAGCACATGGGCCCCCAGGACCATCCTGATATTGAATCCTTATTCCTGGCTCCACCTTTGCCTCCAGCCAGGCTGTGTTTATTTGGGATTCTCTGGTGTAACGGAGGCGGAGGCGGTCCCAGGCCGGCTATGCAAGGTCTGGGAGCACCCATGGAGACAGCAGCAGAGAGATACAGCGCAGGCCCTATTTGCATGCTCAGTGTGGGGGGATAACTCCCCAGCTGGCCTGAAAGGTCAGCCAGGGGATCTTATTTGTGAAAATATAAAGGAGCATAAGTTGCTGGCTGTTTCTTTCTTAATTTTTTCTCTCCCTTTTACCCTGCACTGGGAGTTGGGTTATGCTTCTTGCCAGGATCTCTCCTTCCTTGTCAACTGACTGCCTCTCTTTCTTCCCTTCTCAGAAGGAGGGATGGGTTTCTTGGCTGGATTTCTAATAGCTTCAGAAAGGCCTTCCAGTCTCTGCTGACAGAGGCTGGCTTCAGTGTGACTTGTGCGACACGACACGATATGCCAGGACTTGGCTCTAAAGTGTCCCAGGAAACACACTTCAGCAAGGCAGTCCTGCTGTCGGCTCAGGGGTCCCTGGAATGGGCAAGGAAGGGGTGGTGGAGTTAGAATGCATCTGTGTGAGGTGGGCGGTGCGCCATTTGGGTGGCTTCCCATTACCCATGATGGCAGGCCATCAGGATGAGGTCACAGTTGCCTGCTCTCTGAACCAGATTAGTTCAGAAAGTGCTGGGCAACAAACAGATGCCCAGATGTCCTGTGGGGAAGATTCATTTCTGTAAGACTTCTTCCAACTCCCGGGCTGCATTTCAACAACAGCCTGCTCCTGCTTTTTCTTATGTTCTATTGATGGTGGTAGGATTAGGAATAGACCTTACTAAACCAAAATGTAGATACCTCTACCCCAGCCCATCAGAAGAACAGATAAGGATCTGTCAGTTTGAAATGTATCTGGACTTTGGTTGTAAGATGCTAGAGCAACCCCCCTGACCTGCATGAAGGAAGCCTACCACTGACCCTTCGTAAGAAGGAAGTACCCACTGCAGGTTAAGAGAGCATCTGTTAGATGGCCAACAGACACATGAAAAGATGTTCAACACTGCTAATTATTAAAGAAATGCACATCAAAACCACAATGAGGTATCACTTCACACCAGTCAGAAAGGCCATCATCAAATAGTCTATAGATAACAAATGCTATAGAGGGTATGGAAAAAAGGGAACCCTCCTACACTGTTGGTGGGAATGTATATTGGTGCAGCCACTATGGAAAATAGTAGGAAGGTTCCTTAAAAAACTAAACATAGGGGCTTCCCTGGTGGCACAGTGGTTGAGAATCTGCCTCCCAATGCAGGGGACACAGGTTCGAGGCCTGGTCTGGGAAGATCCCACATGCCGCGGAGCAACTAGGCCCGTGAGCCACAACTACTGAGCCTGCACGTCTGGAGCTTGTGCTCCGCAACAAGAGAGACCGTGACAGTGAGAGGTCCGCACACCACGATGAAGAGTGGCGCCCGCTCGTCGCAACTAGAGAAAGCCCTCGCCCAGAAACGAAGACCCAACACAGCCAAAAATAAATAAATAAATAAATAAATAAAAAACTAAACATAGAGCCACCACATGATCCAGCAATCCCAGTCATGGGTATATATCTGAAAAAAATGAAAACTCTAATTCAAAAAGATACATGCACCCCAGTGTTCATAGCAGCACTATTTACAATAGCCAACATGTGGAAGCAACCTAAATGTCCATCAACAGATGAATGGATAAAGAAGATGTGGTATATATATATACAATGGAATAATTCTCAGCCTTAAAAAAGAATGAAGTATTGCCATTTGCAGCAACATGGATGGACCTAGAGAATATTATGCTTAGTGAAATAAGTCAGAGAAAGACAAATACTATATGGTATCACTGATATGTGGAATCTAAAAAATAAGACAAATGAATCTATATACAAAACAAAACAGACTCAGACATAGAAAACAAATTTAGGGTTACCAAAGGGGAGAGGAAGGGGAAGAGGGACAAATTAGGAGCATGGGATTAACCAATACAAAGTACTATACAGAAAATAGATAAGCAACAAGGATTTACTGTACAGCACAGGGGATTATATTCATTATCTTGTAATAACCTATAATGGAATATAATCTGCAAAAAAATAACTGAATCACTATGCTGTACACCTGAAATTAGTGCAAAGTTGTAAATAACTATACTTAAATAAAAATTTTTTTTTAAAAAAAAGAAAGAGGATCTGTTAGCGTCTGGTAGACACAAGCAAAAATCCTAGCTCGCCCACTTGCCTGTGAGGCTGGGCAAGTCACACTCACAGCATCAGTTTCCACATCTTTTAGGTAAGTGCTCACCTCACAGTGACGTTAGAAGGACTAATCAAGGTAAGGCACATAAAGGGTTTAGCACAGTGCTGGGTGCTTAGTCAGCACTTGAGAAGTGGTAGATACAGTGATTATTAAGGCAGCAGTTTTGCCTTTATTGTTTGGCACTGAATAACCAAAAGAGGAAGAAAGGTCCTGAGGCAGGACTCCGCATACACCCAGCTGTTGCTCCCACAAGCAGTCCAGGACGATAGCACTTACATGGGGGGCTAATTTAACACAGTATTCATTTTAAGATGCAGCTGGGTCATCCCCAGGCTCCAGTGCCTTCCCGCTCCTGGCTGGCACACTGCCCTGGAGAGACAGTCTTCTCTGTGGCATCCAGATTGACCTCAGGAGGGTGTTTGTGACTCAGCGATCAAAGGGTTGTTAATTTTACACTCATATCGTATTAACACATTTAAACGGTCTCATTAGTTTTCCTGCTGATGTCCAGCTTTGAAATTATTGCTTTGCCTCTAGAGCCCCCATGGACATGAGCTCCCGTTTTTAGGGGTAACACTCCCACATGCCCATAGATCTAGGACAGCTGCCATTTGGGCTTTCCCTGTGGTTCAACTGGTCCATGAGATTGGAGAAGCAGCAAGTCGGAAACTACTACTTTGATGTCTGGTTGGGATAAATGCAGGTAAGGGCAACTCATTCGCACAAATGCAGGGAGAGAGCTGAGTGTGTCGGTGAAAAGAATCAGGTGCTACAGTGGACCATAAGCTTGAGAGCAGTCAGCAATGCAACTCAGTTCAAGTGCCTGACACTGATTATGGTAACTGTGTGTGTGTGTGTGTGTCCCTTATGCTCAACCTGGTAACCACCCCACCACCCAAAGAAGAAACATTTGACAAAATAGGTTGTCAGTACATCTTCCAAAATTTCAAAGGAGGTGTTATTTTAAGGCCAGCCCTGGGGAATAACTCTACAACAACCCTTCCGGCAACTGAGTGCCAGAATGTTACATTTTGTATTTAGTCTCTCTGCAAGCCTCAGAACCTGAAATTCTCAGAGACTCCTTTAAAATAAAAGTTAAAAATTACTTCCTAAAGCCTTGATTGTTGAAATATCTGACTGTGTATGGTACTGTGCTGAGCCCCTTTTAAAGAAAAAAAGAGAAATAACACTGTGGCCGGGCAGCCTAAATAGTGTTCCTCTCCCCCTTTTTTGGGCTGGTGCCTGGAACAGTGACCAGCTCCTTCTGACAGGGCATGAGTGATGGGTGCTGAGAGCGCAGGACCATTTGTCAGAATCAGGCCTCCCTTCAGCAGTGCAGGAGATTGAAGGTCATGCTTCAACTTTGCCACAGCTGTCATCCATGAAATGGAACCCTCAGCTAAGCATAATCCAGCCCGCAGGCAGATGGCTGTGCAGAACCTGTGTGTGTCTCACCAGCAAAGCCAATCACAGTAAACCTCAACTGTGGGCCCTTCGGGGGCAGCCCCCAGCTGCTGATATTAAGCCAGCATGTACAGGCACTCGGCAGAGGCAGTTGCCTGTCCCGGGTATCGTTTTACCCTCACAGCAACTCCATGAGGTAGATGTTATGATGCCCATTTTACAGATGAGGAAACTGAGAATTTGAGAGGTGAAGTGAGCTGTTAGGTCTACCCACTAAGTAACAGGATCAGGATTCAAGCCCAGATTCTCACCGAAGCAACTCCAAATTATCTAAGGAGACCCAGGTGGGATCTGACCTGTGGAGAGGTGGATCTGGTGCCCATCCTGCAAACCCACTGTTCCTTAGGAATCAGGGCCACCTGCAGATTTATTAACAACCATCTGATATATCCTGGCCTTTGATTTTTTCATATTTAAGCATTTAATCAAAAGGAGTCATTAATAACATTTGAATGTGCTTTTAAAGGATAGTATGCCTTGGGACTTCCCTGGTGGTCCAGTGGTTAAGACTCTGCACTTCCACTGCAGGAAGTTAGATCCCTGGTCGGGAAACTAAGATCCCCTCGTGCCTCATGGCGTGGCCAAAAAAAAAAAAAAAAGATAGTATGTCTTAAAAGACATCAATTTGTTTGATGGATCCTTATCACAGAAAATTTAGAAATATAGAAAAAAGAAGAAATTACCAGTCACTGGTAATCCCACAGTCATTAGCATTCTGGTATTTTTTCATTGTATGTGCATATAAATGCATGATAAAATACAAATTGGAATATAAATAAAACTTGTTGACTCCCATTTCCCTCTCAACCTTATATAATAAGAATTTCCCATAAATTAAATATTCTTTGAAAGTAATATTTTAAAAGCTTTGAACAGGTTCTAGGACATAGTAAATGCTTAACAAATGGTAGCTGTTCCTATTTATTATACAATAGCCCACTGAATGAAAGGACTATAATTTATTTTACCTTCCTGATTTCGATGAAAATTTAGGTTATCAGTCCCCTCTCCATTACTGTAAACAATTGTACCAAGAACTTTTTGTACATAAAATTGTGTCTAAGTTTCTCACTAATTTCTTAGGATAGATTCTTGCTAAGGAATTTCTGGATCAAAGCTTAAGCCATTTTAAACTTGTTATTTCAAATGCATGTCACCAAATTGCTTTCCTAGAAGGAGTGTACCTGTTTAAATTCTCAGAGCGGTATAAGAGAGGGTTCATGTCCTCCCGCACTGAATTTGGGGGATGGTTTGACTTTGGCGAGCAGAGTTCTATTTAAAACACAGCCTGACTGACCCATGTGCTTCTCACGCATGGAGAGAGTCAGCAAGCAGGCAAGCTGGCCTTGAGATAATGGCAGCGAGATCTGGGGATTTCCTCTTCAGGAACACAGTTCTGAGCTACCGCTGTTCTGCCCTAACCTGGCCCTTGTTATGTATCCCTGAGAACGCTTGTGCTTCTCTTTATGTAATAGTTACCCCGCTGGTGATGACTCGTTCAGCATCGTTCCTCCCTACTGGACTGTAAACTCCATGAGACTAGCTCTCTTTCACCACCAGCCCAGAGCCTGGTACCCCGTGCGCACCCAGTGAGTATTTGTGAATGGGAGAACTGCAGCTGTACATCAACATGCCCTAAATTAATAAGAGTTTTGAGCTGAATCATCCTCTCGTGGCTGTCTGTGTTTAAAAATGGGGAAAAAATGTTTTAATCCTTCTTACATAGGATTAAACCAAAAAGCAAGTTACAGAACATTGTGTACTTTATGATCCCAGTTTTGCAAGACAGAGAAAGAGGTAGGGAGAGACAAGAGATGGAGAGACCTTCAGAGGTGGGGAGACCCAGAGTGTTACCAAAAGTGGCGTCCAGCTGCTCGCCACTCCGGAGCCGATAAAATGCCCAAATGACACCCAAATGGCAAAGTCCCCAAATGACACTCAGTGCTCACAAACGGTCCTCAACGTCAGACACACATCAGAACCAACTGGCAAAATGCCCAAATATCACTTCGTGCTCAAAAGTGAAGTCTGCCCGGGTGCACACCGGTGGACTCACTCGGTCTTGGAGCTCGTCAGCCCATCCAGACGCATGTTTCCATTCCACCAAGGAAAAGCGTTACGTTGGCAGCCAGCGCCGAGCAGGAGAGAAACAGGGAGGATCCCCAAAACAAATGGTTTCAGAAGCTGCTAGGAGTGTCCCCCAAATCCCCCTCTCGGGGCCAACCAGCCAGAGCAGCGAGCTCATCGCCACCATCCCGGCGCGCGACGCCACGGCCAGAGGCTCTGCTCCGGAAATCCCGGGGAGCCAGATGTCGCGAGAGCACAGCCCCGCGTTAGGCGCCGCGAAACTGTTACCGAAAGAGGGGGCCAGCTGCCCGCCGCTCAAACGGCCAACAAAGAGGCAAGGTTGGTGGAAAGGAGGTTGGCTTTATTTACTTGTTTGTTTGTTTATTTATTTATTACATCTTTATTGGAGTATAACTGCTTTACAATGTTGTGTTAGTTTCTGCTGTATAACAAAGTGAATCAGCCATACATATACATATATCCCCATTTCCCCTCCCTCTTGTGTCTCCCTCCCTCCCACCCTCCCCATCCCACCCCTCTAGGTGGTCACAAAGCATCGAGCTGATCTCCCTGTGCTATAGCAACTGCTTCCCATTAGCTATTTATTTTACACTTGGTAGTATATATATGTCAGTGCCACTCTCTCACTTCGTCCCAGCCTCCCCTTCCCGCCAGTGTCCTCAAGCCTGTTCTCTACGTCTGCATCTTTATTCCTGCCCTGCCACTAGGTTCGCCAGTAAGGAGGCTGGCTTTATTTCGGAGGCCGGCAACCAGTGGGGAGGGCGGACACCTGTCCAAAGGCCAACTCCCCCAAGGGACAATCAGTGGGCAAGAGATTTTATAGATGGAAGGAGGGGGCTACGTGCAGAAACAGCACAGTCAGCTCTGACAGTCATCATGAAATTGATCATGGGGTGGTCTGATCGCATCATCTTGATTGTTTTAAGTACAGTTAGTCCTTAGTTCCAGGATCGGTTTGTTCCCATTTCTTTGAGGCCAGTTCTTGGAATTGTGGCAGCTTATGTCATGGCTACAGTCTGGTCATCATGTAGTAACTTCTTCCACCTGATGGGGGTTTCAGTATCTATAAGACAGCTCACAGGATGTGGCTCAGAATATTATCTATAGCCCTTGAGGAGGAACCAAAGGTCCTTGACTTTGCTTAATGACTAAAGTATTATGATTTGGTCTCGTTTGACTGTTTTCCTTTGTTTCTGCATTTTCTCACTTCTCTGATTCAACTTATTCTTTGGCTAAAGTTTTTCTGCAGACAAAAGCCCGGCTAAGGACATGGGGGCCAAGGACCGTAGGGTCCTGCTCCGTTTCAAGAGACAGACAAACCCTGAAATAGTAATCGTGGTCATCGCAGGCTGGTGATAAGGTTTTCTTTTTTGTGTTTGTGTTTTCCAAAATGTTTATAATGCCCATGAATAGGAAATATTTTTTATTAAAATTATTATCAGATCTCAAATACTTTGAAACCTGTGTGGTATTATGGTGAACTGGCAAACTTCACCTTATTTACAAGAGTCCCTTTCATCAGCTGGAACCACCTTATTTATGTGCCCTCTTTTCTTCCCAGGGCTGTAATTTTTGTTTTAACTTGAAGAACTGGGGTGGAGAGGAGAAAGAAAAACTTACAAAGCTCCTAGCAATCTAGAGGCTGATTTTCTCCAAGCCAGCAAATCTCTTCAGGGAGGTGAGGAATGATCTTACTGAATGAAGAGGTGATCTAAGGTCAGCATTAAATAGATGTGTTGCTTTTCCCAGAGTTGGCTGAAAATATCAAGTGACTTCCTCTACTGAGAAGTTACAGTTTGATGATTAACAGAATTTCCTCACAGCTTTACAGGCTTCAATTTTTATTCCCCCAAGTGCTGTCCTCATTGCCTTCTCTCCTCTTCAGGGACCAGCTCTTAGAGATCCCAGTCCCCAGGGAGGAATGGCAGAGTCACACTTTCCAAGGCGAGATTGGGTACTAAGGGGAAGCATGGGAGGGGAGGTGGGGGGAGGGAAAAACCACAGTCTCTGACCCTGAGGGGCTTATAATTTATCTGATATGTCTTTTAGTGCTTGAAAATTTCCCTCCTCCCAGCGTCACTCCCACCAACCACCAGTGATTGTAGGATCCTATGGCTATAAATACATAGTCCCTAGAAATACATACTCCCTGAATTTTCTGAAATCATATAAAAGAAAATGTATAACTCTTTTCATCAGACACGAGTTAGAACATGTGTTTCTCTTTTTGCCTTAATTTCCAGGCTTTGTGAATTAAACTCATTGCTTCAGTGCAGTGACTCTCTAATCCCCAGTTCTTTTGCATACTACTCCTGCTGCTGGTGTATAATGTCTTATTTACTTGGTCCATCTTTATGTGGACTTGTATTAATTCACCTCATAAATTATTCTAATCCACCTTAGATGCCCTTTTGTACTAAAGTGTGATATATATACTCATCCATTCATTTATTTATTCTATGGGTTGGGTAAAGGGTAAGCTGCTGTAACAAAAAGTGACACCCCCTTCTTTCTTATATACCCACTCCCAATGTGAGTAGCCCAGGCTGGCAGGTGAGCAGGGGGCTCTGCCCCATGAGTTCTTTTGAAGAGCCAGGTTCCCAAGTCTCGTTGACCTGCCGTATAGTGGGGTGATGTCATTGCGTGATCAAGGGTGAGCCATAATCACGTCTGTATTTCGGCTTGTGGGAAATTGAGAGACAAGAACTTCAGGGCAAACTGCTTATCATTTTTTAAAAATTAATAACTTTATTTTTTTAGAGTTATTTTAGGTTCACAGCAAAATTGATCAGAGTACAGAAAGCTCCCATATCCCCCCTGTCTCCACACATGCACATACTTCCCACTATCAACATCCCTCACCAGATTAATACATTTGTTACAATCTATGTACCTACATGGACACATCATTATCAACCAAAGACCATAGTTTAAGTTAGGGTTCACTCACATTGTTGTGCATTCTATGGGTTTGGACAAATGTGTAATGACATATATCCACCATCGTAGAATCAAACAGAATAGGTGCACTGACCTAATCATCATCTGTGCCCCACCTATTCATTCCTTCCCCCACCCTCTGGCAACCACTGATCTTTTTACTGTCTCCATAGTTTTCCTTTCCTTTCCCAGGACATCAAATAGTTGAAATCTACAGTATGTAGCCTTTCATATTTTTCAGTATTCAGCCTTTTCAGATTGGCTTTTTTCACTTAATAATATGCATTTAGGCTTCCTCCATGTTTTTTCTTGGTTTTTTAGCATTGAGTAATATTCCATTGTCTGACACAACACAGTTATTCCTTTCAACTACTGAAGGACATGGTCATTGATTTCAAGTTTTGGCAATTATTAATAAAGCTGCTATAAACATTAGTGTGCAGGTTTTTGTCTGGACATAGGTTTTTCTATTTTGTTTATCTTCAAAAAAATAGCTCAATTTCATTGATCTTTTCTATTGTCTTCTTAGTCTCTATTTTATTTATTTCCACTCTGATCTTTGTAATTTCCTTCCTTCTAACTTTGGGCTTATTTAGTTCTTCTTTTTCTAGTTCCTTGAGATGTAAAATTAGGTTGTTTATTGGAGATCTTTCTTTTTTCTTAATGTACGCATGTATCTCTATGAACTTCCCTTTTAAAATTGCTTTTGCTGCATCCCATAGGTTTTGGTATGTTGTATTTCTGTTTTCACTTCTCTCAAGATATTTTTTGATTTATCTTTTGATTTCTTCTTTGATCCATTGGTTTTTCAGTAGCATGTTGATTAATATTTGTGAATTTTCCAGTTTTCTTCCTGTCTTTGATGTCTAGTTTAATACCATTGTGGTCAGAAAAGATGCTTGATATAATTTCAGTCTTCTTAAATGTACTAAGACGTGTTTTGTGGCCTCACATATGATCTATCCTGGAGAATGTTTCATGTGCTCTTGAGAAGAATGTGTATTCTGTTGCTATTGGATGGGAAGTTGTGGTTCTCTGTATCTGCCCATTTTTCTCTCTAATTTTAGGGGCAGTGGTTTGCCTTGTGATCTAACTTTTTTGACAGACCTAAGAAAAGTTGTTGATTTTCCAGTTTGTTCAGTTTTTTACTTGTTGGATAGAGTGGTGACTTCCAAGCTCCTTACATGCTGGAGCAGACAGTTGCTTATTTTTTTTTTTTTTTTTAAGTCTTTATTGAATTTGTTACCATATTGCTTCTTCTTCTTTTTTTTTTTTTTTTTAATTTTTTGTTTTTTGGCCAGGAGGCATGTGGGAGCTTAGGTCCCCGACCAGGGATCAAACCCACACTCCCTGCATTGGAGGGTGAAGTCCCAACCACTGGACCACCAGGGAAGTCCCTGCTTATCTTTTAAATTAGAAATAAACTGGAAGTTGTGCTCATCACTTCTGCTTACACCCATGGCCCAGTCACAGAGCCAAATCAGCTGCAAGGGAGACTGGGAAATGTAATCTCCATCACATTCATTTATAAAATATTTTTGGTTGCCTACTATATGCTAGACATTGTTCTAGGCACTGGGGATGCAGCAGTGAACAAAATAGACAAGGTTTTTTTCTGTGTAGGGTAGAGAGGGGTAAACATATGAATGAATGAATGAATGCTAAATAAATAAATTAATTAAATAGATGATTTCTCAGATGCTGATATATGTGACAGAAGGAAACCAAAGGCAGGGCAGGGGGGTAGGGAGTGTGGAGAGTAGAAATTTCCATTTAAAATAGAACAGTTGGGGATGGCTCACTTAAAAGGTGACCTTTCAGCACAGGCCTGATGGAGGTGTGGGAGTGATTCAGGGCTATCCTTGAGGTGAAGAATGTTCCAAGCAGAGGGAGTAGCTGAGTCCAGAGGCTCTGAGCAGGGGTGCGGGGCTGCTGGCATAAGTGAGAAGCAGCAAGAGGGCCATGTGGAGCAGAGTGGATGGTGGGGCTGAGGGTGAGCACTCATAAGAAATGAGGTGAGTCCTTGGTCTACACTGTGAAGATAATGATCAAAATCGTATCAATTTGTTTCGAAAGTAGTTATCGAAGACCTATTTTTCATTCATTTATTTATTCATTAAATAAATGCATTGTGCCTCTCTTACCTGCCAGGCCCTATTATATACATGGGCAGTATAATAATGGGTTAGATAAAGACTTGCTGTAAATCAATAAAGAGGGATAAGGCCTTGCAGTGGTTAAGATTCCACACTCCCAGAAAAGGGAACCCTCTTGCACTGTTGGTGGGAATGTAAATTGATACAGCCACTATGGAGAACAGTATGGAGGTTCCTTAAAAAACTAAAAATAGAACTACAATATGACCCACCAATCCCACTACTGGGCATATACCCTGAGAAAACCATAATTCAGAAAGAGTCATGTACCACAATGTTCATTGCAGCTCTATTTACAATAGCCAGGACACGGAAGCAACCTAAGTGTCCATCGACAGATGAATGGATAAAGAAGATGTGGCACATATATACAATGGAATATTACTCAGCCATAAAAGAAACAACACTGAGTTATTTGTAGTGAGGGGGATGGACCTAGAGTCCGTCATACAGAGTGAAGTAAGTCAAAAAGAGAAAAACAAATACCATAGGCTAACACATATATATGTAATCTAAAAAAAAAATTGGTTCTGATGAACCTAGGGGCAGGACAGGAATAAAGACGCAGACGTAGAGAATGGACTTGAGGACACAGGGAGGGGGAAGGGTAAGCTGGGATGAAGTGAGAGAGTAACATTGACATATATACACTACCAAATGTAAAATAGATAGCTAGTGGGAAGCAGCTGCATAGCACAGGGAGATCAGCTCAGTGCTTTGTGACCACCTAGAGGGGTGGGATAGGGATGGTGGGAGGGAGATGCAAGAGGGAGGGGATATGGGGATATATGTATACATATAGCTGATTCACTTTGTTATACAGCAGAAACTAACATTGTAAAGCACTTATACTCCAATAAAGATGTTAAAAAGAAAAAAGAAAAAAAAAAGACTTCACACTCCCAATGCAGGGGGCCTGGGTTCAATCCCTGGTCAGGGAACTAGATCCCACATGCATGCTGCAACCAAGAGTTCACATGCCACAACTAAGGACCCCACCAGCTACAATTAAGACCCAGTGCAACCAAATAAGTAATATAAATCAGATTCTCTCAGGTGATAAAGTTTATCTTTTAAAACTACAAAAGTTTATCCAGTGTGATGGGTAATCTTATGTGTCAATTTGACTGGGGCATGGGGTGCCCAGATTTCTGGTTAAACGTTATTTCTGGATGTGTCTGTGAGGGTGTTTCTCGGAGACATAAGCATTTGGATCTGATTGAGTAAAGCCAATTGCCCCGCTCAATATGAAATGGCATCCTCCAAGCCCTGAGGCCTGGACACAGCAAAAATGTGGAAGAAGGGAGATTCCCTTTCTTTGCCTGACTGCTTATCTGGAACATCTGTCTTTTCCTGCTCTTGGACTGGGACTTACACTGTGGGCACTCCTAGTTCTCATGCCTTCCAATTTGGGCTAGAATCAAACCACCAGTTTTCCTGGGCCTCCAGCTTGCAGACAATAGATCATGATACTTCTCAGCCTCCAAAACTGTATGAGCTAATTCTTCATAATAAATCTCTTTATATAGATCCTATCTATTCTGTTTTTCTGGAGAACGCTGACTCATAAATCTGGAAATACAAAATCATCTGCAGAGTTCTACAGAATTCTGTAGAAATACAGAATCCCCATTGCGAGCACTTTCTCTAGACTCTTAGTTCCTTGAGGGTGGGAATTGTACCTTTATTGCTAAATTCATTCAACTAAATTTTTTTTTCAAATAAGACACAATTTACTAATGAAAGTAGCAATACAAGAATGCAGTTATTGTTTCTTTAGTGTGTAAGCGATGCCAAGCGCTAGTGAGCTGATGATTGATTTATCTTAACGTATTTAATTATCATACCAACCTGGTAAGGAAGGTAGTATTATCCTTATTTCCAGATTAGAAAACTGGGATTTAGAAAGGACAAGTAATTGGTATAAGGGTACACAGCTAATAAGTGGTAGGTCTAGCATTGGAAACTGAATCTACCTGACTCCAAGTCTTATCTTTTTTGCTACCGATACCCTCAATATACAACATGGAGCTTTTCAAGGTCACTTATCAAATGAAGAGGTTTGTCTAGATGATCTTGGCCCAGTCCGTGGAGCACTTGTTGAGTACTTACTATATACCAGCGCTGAGCCCTAGGAATACAAGGTTGAAAGGCATGATGTTTCCCATAAGGAAAACAGGCAACGTAATAGACATTCCCTGCACTAAGATGAGTGCTCTGAAAGACATGTGAGCCCAGAGGAGATGCGGCACATCCTGGGGATTCACAGAGGGTTTCTGAAGGAGGTCAAATCTGACCTGAGTCTTGGAGGATGAGTATAAGGCGGGCAGGTGAAAAATGGGGACAGTATTCTAGGGAGTCAAAACAGAATGAGAAAAGGCACACAATGTGAGGTGACAGGAAGGGGACACTCCTTCTCCATTCCAGTGGCTTGTTCCCATATGGAGGGCACTCCCCTATCCCTTCCTGCCCACTCTCTCACCCTTTACTTCTCCTCAGGGAGAACTGGAGAGTTCTGAAATTGGAGTGAATGCTGATGAGTAAATCTGAGAAGAACTGACAAAAAAGACTGGAACCTACCAAAAAAGATATTCTACATCCAAAGACATAATGAAGAAACCACGAGACAGTAGAAGGGGTGCACTCACAATACAATCAAATCCCATACCCCCTGGATGGGTGACCCACAAACTGGAGAATAATTGTACCACGGAAGTTCTCCCACAGGAGTGAGAGTTCTGAGCCCCACGTCAGGCTGGGGATCTGGCATCAGGAGGAGGAACCCCCAGAACATTTGGCTCTGAAGGCCAGCGGGGCTTGATTGCAGGAGCTCCACAGGACTGGGGGAAACAGAGACTCCACTCTTGGAGGGTGCACACAAGGTCTCATGTGCACTGGGACCCAGAGCAAAAGCAGTGACTTCATAGGAGCCTGGGCCAGACCTACCTGCTGGTCTTGGAGGGTCTCCTGGGGGGGGGGGCGTGGCAGTGGCTCTCTCTGGGGTCATAAAAGCTGGTGGCAGACATATTGGGGAGTATTCACCTATACCTGGCGGCAGACAAATTGCTTGGGTCATTAGCACCAGACCTGGTCCCACCCAACATCCTGTGAGCTCCAGTGCTGGGACACCTCAGGCCAAACAACCAACAGGGCAGGAACACAGCGCCACCCATCAGCAGGCAGGTTGCCTAAAACTTCCTGAGCCCACAGCCCCTCTACACACCCCCCCTAGACATGGCCCTGCCCACCAGAGGGCCAAAATCCAGCTCCACACACCAGTGGGCAGGCACCGGCCCCTCCTACCAGGAAGCCTTGCACAAGACTCTAGACCAGCCTCACCCACCAGGGGGCAGACACCAGAAGCAAGAAAACTACCATCTTGCAGCCTGGGGAACTGAGTCTGCAAACACAGGTCAGAACCTACCCTGGGACCAACTGGTCCCTGGCCCTTGGGTGACAAGAGGGGCGTGTACTGCTGGGACACATAGGACATCCCCTACAGAGGGCCACTTCTTCAAGGTCAAGAAAAGTAACTAAGCTACTACATACATGAAAGTACAAATAGAAATTTAAACAAAATGAGACAGCAAAGAAGTGTGTTCCAGATGAAGGAACAAGATAAAACCCAGAAGAACATCTAAGTGAAGTGGAGATAGGCAATCTACCCGAGAAAGGTGAGTCCTGAGCTACTTCAGGGGAGAAGATCCAGCACACGTGGGATAGTGTAGGAAGATGAAAGAGTGGGGCAGAAAGCAACCCTTTGGGGGGGTTCAAATATTTAAGAAGTTGGCAGATGAGGAAGACTCTGCGAAATAGGACAAAAAGCAATCATGAGAGATGTAGAAGGAGACTCGTAAGAGATGTCAAAGAAGTAGAGAATTTCAAGAAGAACTGAATGAGAAATAGTGTCAAACACAGTAGAAAGGCCCAAGTAGACTTAGACTGGAGTGTCCAGTGGCTTTGGCAATTTGGAGGTGACGTTCTTGAAAGCAGTTTGAGTTGAGTGGTCTGATCAGAAGCCAGGTGGCAGTGGGTTGAAGATGTGAAGACCCCAATTATTGGGGCTATTTTCAAGATGCTTGGCTGAGAGGTCAAGGGGAGGTCAAGAGAGACTTGCTCCTCAAAAGGTGAATCTTGATGTATTTATAGGCTGAGGGCAATGAGCTAATAGAAAGCAAGAGAGTAGATTTATAGAAGAAAGGGGAGTATGGATGGAACGAGATCTATCTCAGGGTGAAGGAGATCATGAATAAAAAGCTGAGATGGGGGTAGGGAGGAGGGTGTGTGTGTGTGTGCAGAGGGGGGTGGGGATTATCTTGAACAGGAGAAGAGATACCTTCTTCCCTGAGACCTGAAAAAGGGTGAAGCGTGTTTATAAATGAGATAAACGTTGTGTTGATGTTTTGGGTGGAGACTGGAGGAGACGGAGGAAGCAGAAGTTCATGCTGGTGGCCTTCGCTTTCTTGATGAAATAGGAGGCAAGGTCATGTGCTGAGAAAATGTTGGGGCTTGAGAATGGAGTGAAGGTTTGGCATGAACACCAGGCAGAATGGGAGAGGACACAATAACTACGGAAATGGTGACCTACCCTGGAATTGGCGGGGTTAGAGAAGAAAGAGAAGACCAGAGGCTCCTGCAAACTGGGTGAAAATGGAAAGAGCAAGGAACTCAGTGGTCTATGAAATACTAGTGGTGGCAATGAGGGCATGAAAGAGAAGTGGGCATCAGCAGATAGCGGTAGTTTTCAGTTACTCAGTTCTAACACAGTAACTAATATTTGAACAGCTCTCTACATTTCAGGAAATGTTTTTGCAGACCTATTTCATTTGTTTTCACAGCAGCACTATGAGGCATATGTTATTGCTTTCCTATTCTGCAGAAATGTAGAGTCACAGAAATAGTGACTTACTCAAGGTCAGACGAGTAGTAAAGGCAGGACTTGAAACTAGATATTTGGTGTCCAGGCTTCACACAGATAGGATTTGATATTTAAAGACATTGGTGATCCAAGTCAGGGATAAAATATATGCCTTGGGTTGCTTTTTCTAGGAGGAACGGTGAATCTTTTCTCCTCTACTTGTGATCCTAAGAACAGGGCAGCCAAATGGCTCACTATCAAGGTGAGTCTTGGCTTTACCGGGCTAATTGACCCACACAGCCTACCGAGGTCCACGCATGCCTTGTCCTAGTTCACATCTCCGTGCTTCTGTACTTGCTGCCCTTCTGCCTAACATATCCTCCCCGTGGTTGTCTCCTGGCTAACTCCTACATCTTGCAAAACCCCCCAACCACCTTTCTCCCTGAAGGCTGAGCCAAATGCCCTATTTTGTGCACTTAATTGTACCCTGGGCTCTTCCTTTATTCCATCACATTGAAATTGTTGCCTGTACACCTGTCTCCCTCACTAGACTAAGAGCACCTTGAAACCAAGAACTGTGTCTCATGTCTCTTTGCAGCTCCATACAAAGTGCCCAGCACAGCCCTTGGTGCAAATAAGGGTCAGTCACCTGCAAATATGGAAAATATGACCCTTTGGCACAACTCTCAGTGGAAACCAACTAAGAGCATGAGTTAGGCCATCACATGGTCAGTCTGAACACAGCCTCACCCTTCTTTGGCTGAGATGACAAGATGTGACAGAGGTATTGAGGGGCAGATCATTAGCAAGAGATTTCCTTCCTTCCACTGAGACTTGTCTTCCTTTTCTCCTCTAATGGTCTAGCATTTCAACAGATCCAGAAATTGACTACTTTCCCCCACCTCTACTACTACTACTGCTGGTCCCAGCCAACATCATCTCTTGCCTGGATTATTGCAACAGCGTCCTAACTGGTCTCCCTGCTTTACCCTTCACGGGGTGCAGCCCATTTCCAGCACAGCGCCAGAGGGATCCTGTTACCGTGTAGGTCAGGTCATGTCCCTCCTCTGCTCAGCAGCCTCCAGTGGCTCTCAGTTCACCAAACGGGAAAGCCCAAGTCTTTTCAAATTCGTTCAGTGTCCCACGTGATCTGGCCCCTGTGAATGTTTTTCTTTTAAAATTTATTTATTTATTTAGGCTGCACCGGGTCTTCGTTGTGGCACGCGGGATCTTCCTTGTGGCATGTGAGATCCTTTGTTGCAGGCATGCAGGATCTTCGTTGCAGCATGGGGGATATTTTATTTTATTTTATTTTATTTTTGGCTGCGTTGGGTCTTCGTTGCTGCGCATGAGCTTTCTCTAGTTGCAGAAGGGTGGGTGCGTGGGCTTCTTATTGAAGTGGCTTCTCTTGTTGCGGAGCACAGGCTCTAGGCGCACAGCCTTCAGTAGTCATGGCACTTGGGCTCAGTAGCTGTGGCTCACAGGCTCTAGAGCACAGGCTCAGTAGTTGTGGTGCATGGGCTTAGTTGCTCCTCAGCATGCGGGATCTTCCTGGACCAGGGCTTGAACCCGTGTCCCCTGCATTGGCAGGCGGATTCTTAACCACTGTGCCACCAGAGAAGTCCCAGGGGATCTTTTAGTTGCAGCATGTGGGCTTCTTAATTGCAGCATATGGACTTCTTAGTTGCAGCATGTGGGATCTGGTTCCCCGACCAGGGAATCGAATCCTGGCCCGCTGCGTTGGGAGCATGGAGTCTTACCCACTGGACCACCAGGGAAGTCCCTAGCCACTGAACTTTTTGACTCCACCTTCTACTTAGCTACCTTGGTGTCCTCACTGTTTCTTATCCACCAGGTCCACTCACCCCAGGACCTTGCGTTGCCATTCCCTTGCCTGGAGTCCTCCACCAGATTTCATCATCACCCTCTCCTTTCCGCCCTTAGCTCTCTTACTCAGCTACATCCCTCTTCATAAAACTTTTTATAAAGCTTTTATTTTTATTTTTGGCATCACCACGCGGCTTGCAGGATTTTAGCTCCCCGACCAGGGATCGATGCGGCCCCCGGCAGTGGAAGCATGGAGTCCTAACCACTGAACCTCCAGGGAAGTCCCTCCCTGCTTTATTTTTTACTTAGCACTAACACTGACTAGAATAATACGTGTCTTACTTACTGATCTTGTTTATTTTCTGTCTCCCCCAGTAGGATAGTGAATTAGGACCGCTTGGGTCATTTCTGTATCCCCTGTACCCCAAACGGTGTCTGGCACAGAGGAGGCAAGGAATATTTGTTGAATGAATGAGTTCTGATTCAAGGCTGACCTCTTATCTCCTGGTTAAAAATGGATGATTCTCAAATTGTTTCATATGCATTAATTTGGTTTGTTTAACTAGAGTATATTCTTTCCAAAAGTAGAGACCTGGTTTACACTTTATGCCTGTTGATTAATGCAAAGTCATGGCCCTCATAACTCAACTGCATCTGTCCTTTGTCCCATCCTCCCACTCTATGCCTGGGCCCATCCTCCTGCTCTGTGCCTGGATCCATCCTTTCACCCAGCTGAGGCCTGGCTCAGCTCGTCCCTCCCAGACCACTATGCTTTTCTTTTAACTCCCTCTACTCCTCCTGTTGCCTTGTCTCAGGAAAACCTCATCACTCCTGGAGAAAATCTTCCTTTCCATCGCTTCTGCTGATTTAATCTTTGCTTTTTAATCAGATATGAGGAGGTGGGGGTGGGAGTGGGGAAGGTGCTCAGACCATCATACATCATTTTATGGAAGAAAAAGCCTGACATTTTCATTGGCAAATAAATTCTGGAGCTCCGGGACTGGAAAGGACCTAAGAGGTCAGCTCATTCATCTTCACACCTCTGTGTCGTTCTGTATTGAAAAACCATCCCCCAAATGCAACTGTCTAATTTTTCTCTGACTGCACTCTGAGGAAGCTACTTCCCTGACCTCCTTCAATAAGATGTTTTAGTGTCTTAGTGGAAAACATGAAATTATTATTAAAGCACTTGCAGTGCAATAGAGTTATGGAATTGGAGCACAATAAATGTAAATGTACAAATATACACTCAGTTAATGATTCTTTTCTTCTTCCTTTCTTCTATTCCTCTCCCCACCCCACCCAGATGCATTCCATGTTTAATGAATCATCTAAGTCTTCATTATAAAATTTTCAAATCCAAGAGAACCTTTCAGCCTGATGATCCCCCTAAACTTTTTCAAAGACTGTCCCTAAATCATTCCCACCTGAACATAACTACAGTCGACTTAGAGGATAGACATCACAGTCTATGGAGACTGGCTTTGACTCCAGCTCCAAAATGAATCAGCAGTGTGAATTTGGGCACTTGACTTCTTACCATCTTTGTTTCCTCATCTGTAAAACAGGTGTAAAATTGCCAAGGTATGGAAGTGACCTAAGTGTCCATTAATGATAAATGGATAAAAAAAGATGTGAGATTATATATATATATATATATATATATATATATATATATAATGGAATACTACTCAGCCATAAAAAAGAATGAAATTTTGTGATTTGCAACAACATGGATGGACTTGGAGGGCATTATGCTAAGTGAAATAAGTCAGACAGAGAAAGACAAATACTGTATGATATCATTTATATGTGGAACCTTAAAAATACAACGAACTAGTGAATATAACAAAAAAGAAACAGACTCACATATATAGAGAACAAAGTAATGGTTACCAGTGGGGAGAAGGAAAGGGGGAGGGACAATATAGGGTTAGAGGATTAAGAGGTACAAACTATTAGGTATAAAATAAACTACAAAGATATATTGTAAACACAGGGAATATAGTAAATATTTTATAATAACTATAAATGGAGTATAACCTTTAAAAATTGTGACTCACTATATTGTATACCTGTAATTTATATAATATTAGACATTATTCATTTATTTTGGCTGTGCTGGGTCTTAGTGGCGGCATGCGGAATCTTCATTGCCATGTGCGGGATCTTTTAGTTGCAGCATGCCGACTCTTAGTTGCGGCATGCATGCGGGATGTAGTTCCCCGACCTGGGAATCAAACCCCAGCCCCCTGCATTGGGAGCGTGGAGTCTTACCCACTGGACCTCCAGGGAAGTCCCCTGAAACTTAGTATATTAATCCATGAAAATGATAATAATGATAATAGCTAATATTTAATTTGTATTGCTCATTGAATATATGTCAGGCATTAAGAAGTACTTTACGTATGTTAGTTCATTTAATAGTAAATCATGGAGTTGTTGCTTTCGTTATCGTTATGATGATTGTTTTATTTTTATTTTTTATTTATTTATTTATTTATATTTTTTGGCCCCATGGCATGCAGGATCTTAGTTCTCGGACCAGGGATCGAACCCATGCCCCTTGCAGTGGAAGCACGGAGTCCCAACCACTGGACCACCAGGGAAGTCCCACGATGATCGTTTTAAAGACCCATGAAGGAAGGTGACTGGTTTCTTTCTTCTTGAAGGATCTATTATTTGTTGTGAAAGTCAGTGAGATGCTTCTAAGACAGTGCGAGTGGCTGAAGTTCACGCAGCTAAAGAGGAAGGAGAAATGGGCTGAGAGAGGAATGACGGGAGGGGCGGTGAGTGAGTGGGGCCATTCTTGCTGCCTCAGTGCTGGGCCCTGGGTCCCGGCTCAGGCCTGAGCGGAACAGGGCGGTGGCACCGGCTGGGGAGGTGTGGCATGGGAGGCGTGCAACTTTGGGGCAATGTCTCTCAGTTTCTGTGATTTGTGAGAACACATCTCTCCAGAAGTGAAAGTGGGAGAGAGGAGGGGTTGTGGACTTTCAATCTGCAAAAACCCCACAGCAGGTCAAACTGACCCAACCAAGAAGAAGCTTGATGAGAGCCTAACGATGGTGTTAAAAGTCTTGTAAGAGTGCTCCCAAAACGTTTTCATTTAGCTCTCAGACAGTTTTATTTAATTGGAAGAAAAAGAAATGTAGAATGATTGTTTTCAAAAACATTAAAAAAACTGAACAGGAGAAAATTTTGGAGTCACAAGTGTATTGCAATTCATCATAAAACAGAAAGCCTGTTACACATGATAGGTGTCTCTAGCAGCTAAATATCCAGATGATCCCTGACACAGAAGGATCTGAGGCGTAATCATTTCTTATACTAAAAGGTGGAGATGGACCATTTAAAAATAATAATGCAATTCCTGTTACCAGTTCAGGTTCCCCAGCCTGAAACGTCTTTCCATAAATTGTGACGCTCTATTGAAACTTTCAATTTGTTTTAATAACATATTTTTAACTTGGAAATATGTAGGTAGGTGCTTTCTGAGAGCATTTTTTTTTCTTTTTATTGAAGTATAGTTGATTTACAATATTGTGCTAGCTTCAGGTGTACAGCAAAGTGATTTTGTTACACCTATATATGTATATATCTATATTCTTTTAAAAATTCTATTCCATTTTAGTTTATTACAAGATATTAAATATAGTTCCCTGTGTTATACAGTAAATCCTTGTTGTTTATCTATTTTATATATAATATAATAGTGTGTATCTGTTAAAGTTCGCTTTCTGTCAGTCTGTTTCTGTTTTGTAAATAAGTTCATTTGTACTATTTTTTAGACTCCACATATAAGTGATATCATGTAATATTTGTCTTTGTCTGGCTTACTTCACTTAGTATGATCATCTCTAGGTCCATCCATGTTGCTGCAAATGGCGTTATTTCATTCTTTTTTATGGCTCAGTAATATTCCATTGTATATGTATATACCACATCTTTTTATCCATTCCTCTGCAGGTAAACATTTAGGTTGCTTCCATGTCTTGGCTATAGTAAATAGTACCTCTATGAACTTTGGGGGGGCATGTATCTTTTCAAATTAGAGTTTTCAGCTTTTCCAGATATATGCCCAAGAATGGGATTGCTGGGTCATATGGTAGCTCTATTTTTAGTTTTTTAAGCAACCTCCGTACTGTTCTCCATAGTGGCTGCACCAATTTACATTCCCACCAACAGTCCAGGAGGGTTCCCTTTTCTCTACACCCTCTCCAACATTATTTGTAGACTTTTTGATGACGGCCATTCTGACCAAAGTGAGGTGGTATCTCATTATAGTTTTGATTTGCATTTCACTGAGGACATTTTTGAATGGGTTCCTGAAATACTCAGAGAGGCAGCAGGGGGAACAGGATCAGTTCTGAGAAAGTCCCCTCCCACCTCAAGCTCCTGACTCTTTTATACCTTTGGCTCCTAAAGCCACAGCCAGGATTTTCTAACCTTAGACTCTCCCACCTGTTGTTTCCTCTTCCCCATTCTCTTGGTTGTTGGCTTCTTATCCTTTAAGTTCAGGATTAATTATCACCCCTCTATAGGCCTTTACTGACCAGTGTGGAGCCCCTGCTATGACTCCAGCTTACAGTGGGCTGGTTGTTCCATGGCCACATTAGCTTCTTTTATTTGTTCGTTTTCTTGTCAGTGGGATCACCTATGACCCTAAGGCCCACAAGGGCAGGTGGACAGGGTCATCCTGGCGCTAGCATCTAAATATTTATTTATTTCTTTATTTTGGCTGCACCATGTCTTAGTTGCGGCATGCAGGATCTTCCTTGTGCCATGTGCCTTGTGGCACGCGGGATCTTTAGTTGCGGCATGTGGGCTTGTTTAGTTGCGGCATGCAGACCTCTTAGTTGCAGCATGCATGTGGGATCTAGTTCCCCGACCAGGGATTGAACCCAGGCCCTCTGCATTGGGAGCGTGGAGTCTTACCCACTGAACCACCAGGGAAGTCCCCTGGCACTAGCGTCTAGCACAGTTACTCTCACCTAACACGAAGAAGCCCAATAAACATTGGTTACGTGAGAGGAATGAAAGTTACTATTTCCTTTTCATTTATCACACACTCATGGAAAATGTACTAAAGCACGAGTCCTGTCTCAGCTGTGTCGTAAGATCTCTGTAGGAAATTCATGCAGCTTATTTAGCTGAGGCTGGGTGCCATTCGACCTTGGGTTACTCGAGACCCAGAATAAGATTGTCATAATGTATTATTCAGGTTAATACAGTTTGATTTAAGGCTCATCTCCATTTGAGTAGTTGGTGACGGTTCTTCTTACTATTTAAAAGAGAAATGAAAATGCCTTCACCTTGGGCCCCTAGTATCTACAAAAGCAATATCTTATCCAGCATGGGAACCAAAAAACTACAGTCTCTTTCCTTTCCTTACAAAACTGTGAATAGTAAAGGTCAAATCTCAGACTCTTAATAACAGCTGGATTAAAACCCACTGTCTGCTGGATACTGATAATACTACAGTAGTACTTGCCATAATGATTCTCATTTTACTAATGATGAAAATGGGGCCCAGAGAAGTTAAATAACTTTCCCCAGGCTCCAAACTTAGCAAGTGGCAAGAGGCAGGATCCAAAGCCAGGTCTGTTCAATGCCAGAACTCATATACTCAACCCTGCTACAAATGAAGAGTCCAATTGTGAATAGCATTGTCTGAGCCTGCACCACGAAGAACCTGGAATAAGCATCCTAGGAAACAAGAAGAGAAGGAGAGTTTCCCAGGATCCCTTCCTTGGGACACATCATCACAACACATACAAAACAATCTCTAAAATGCAACAAGCAAAGGCAAGCCTGACATTTCCAAATAATTTAATATATGGAGGAGAGAAGAATAAGATGACAGGGGTAGGCAGGGCTGATTGGAAAGCCTTTCAAGAAGATGCATGTAGTTCAGTAGATTTTAACTAGAGAGAGAGGCATGGAGGAAGGAAGCATATGAGCGGGGCTTCCCTGGTGGTCACTCCTGGCCCCTTCAACACCATTAGCTGCATGGCCTTTGGGTTCCGGCTTGAAATAGAGCCAGGAAGGATGAGAAGGATGGCCAAGATATCGCATGTCTTAGCATAGCCACTATTGGCCTAGGAATTTGAGGCACATACAAGTTTCTTTGAGATTCTTGAGGAACCGGGGTGGTGACTTTCAGGAAATGAGTTAATCTTTGTTTCCTCTCTGCTGTTGTGAATAAACAGTGTGACAAACGGACATGGGGCTGACATCAATAGTTCCTGGCACTTTCGCTGGAGTAGGACCCATGAGAGTACGGCTTCCAGTATGGCTGCACCAAATCTGAAGTCATTATAATTTACTTAGAATGGGACAGACAGCTTCTGTGCTCTTGTACAACTGGGTTTCAAGTTAACCTTCCCACCTTGTTATAGAGGACAATTAATATAAGGTTACTTTTTGCAGAGAAGAAGCCCAAGGAGCTCAGATCGGAAGTATCATAATGATTACTTCCTGTAATCATTATGGGGAATCTTCCTGACTATGTACCTGGGTTGAAAATAGAGAAAATTGGGAGTTCCCTGGTGGTGCAATGGTTAAGAATCTGCCTGCCAATACAGGGGACATGGGTTCGAGCCCTGGTCCGGGAAGATCCCACATGCTGCAGAGCAACTAAGCCCATGCGTCACAACTACTGAGCCTGTGCTCTAGAGCCCACGAGCCACAACTACTCAGCCCACATGCCACAACTACTGAAGCCCGTGCGCCTAGAGCCCGTGCTCTGCAACAAGAGAAGCCACCGCAGTGAGAAGCCCGTGCCCCGCAATGAAGAGTAGCCCCCGCTCTCCAGAACTAGAGGAAGCCCACGCGCAGCAACGAAGACCTAACGCAGCCAAAAATTAATTAATTAATTAATTAATTAAAAAAAAAGAAAATAGAGAAAATTATAGGTTGAGTTATAACAAAAGGAACATTGGTTCCTGCTGTTCAGGAGACCTCCTAATGCTCTATAGGTCCTTTCTAGAGGACAAAGCCTTCCTCCTCTCAAAAATGATACCACAAAGAAGATCTCAGCTTCATTTAGGAGGATTAACTCTTTAAAGGTTTGGAACAGTGGATTCTGCGTAATGATAAGACAAGGGAACAAAAAATTTTTGAGGCCTCCCTACAGCCTCTCCCCCCTCCCCCAGGGTGGGCTCCCTGTGGATAAAAGTATGATTCATTTATTCTAATTTCTTCAAACTTCAGTGACTCGTTTGTGTTTATTCTTCTTGGACCATGCTGTGCTATTTAGTATGCATTTAAAGTGCATTTTAGTGGCTATTAAAGGAGGCACAGGGGCTTTCCCGGTGGTGCAGTGGTTAAGAACCCACCTGCCAATGCAGGGGACATGGGTTCAAGCCCTGGTCTAGGAAGATCCCACATGCCGCAGAGCAACTAAGCCCGTGCACCACAACTACTGAGCCCGTGTGCCACAACTACTGAAGCCCATGCGCCTAGAGCCCGTGCTCTGCAACAAGAGAAGCCACTGCAATGAGAAGCCCGCGCACTGCAACGAAGAGTAGCCCCTGCTCGCCGCAACAAGAGAAAAGCTCATGCACAGTAACGAAGACCCAACGCAGCCAAAAAATAAAATAAATAAAAATAAATAAATAAAATAAAATATTTTAAAAAATTTATAAAGGAGGCACTTGCTTATCACCAGCATTTTATACACATATCTAATTAAGTTCAGGTTCTTGTGTTATCATCCAGTTCTATAAAGTTTATCCAGCTATCTGATTTTAATGCAATCCTACTGCAACTAGTGATTATGTATTTGTTCAACTGATCCAAAAAAACACATTAAATACAGACATGTAAGGTGAATTTCTTGAATTCATCTAACCATTAGGTTTGATCATAAAATGTTTATTAGAGTAAGATATACAATTTTAGTTGGACTTCATATTTTTAGGGCACCCGACATCAACTGTTATAAGCAGAATTTCACAATGTTTCTTAGTTTCAAACTCTGTCTTGACTGTGAATTACGTGTGTCTAAATTTGTTTTTAAAAATACAATACTAAATAAATAATACTAAGTTTGTTTTTTAGGAATTCTCTCTCTCTCTCAACATCAAGAATACTTTTTAAAAATGTCCTCTTCAGCTAGGATTTTAAACAACTATGTCAAAAAAGATACTCTTATTCCTTTTTTCCCTCACTGAGCAGATGAATCATCAGACCTGAACACTCTCAAATTCTTGCCATGAAACCCACAAACGTCCCAGGGTCCCTGCCCATTCTGTCCCCTTCCCTCCTGTGACAGCAGAGGGTCCTTCCTCCTCCCATCCTCAGCTACTGCCTTACTCGTCCCCCGAATCTCAGCCTCTCCAGCCTTCTCAATAACCTCCATCTGCTCAGTCTTTCGCTTCCTTTGGTACTTAAATATCCTCCAAATTACTCATACTTATAAAACACCCTCCACCTGACCCAATCCCCTACCATCCACTACGGGCTCTATTTTATCCCCAGATTTGGAACTTTACTTCGTGAAGTGCGTGTCCTCACCAACCATTCGTTTTGTACCCACTGTAGTCGAGCTCCCGCCCCCACCATCCTCCAGAGACTGGCGCCACGAGCTTACCTACGACCTCCCTGTTCTAGATGCTTATCGGGCCTTACTTCGCTTGGCTGCTGGGCAGCATTGTCACCACCGACTGTTCCCTCCTTTTTTTTTGAGTTTTATTTTTTTAACATCTTTATTACAGTATAATTGCTTTACAGTGGTGTGTCAGTTTCTGCTTTATAACAAAGTGAATCAGTTATACATATACATATGTCCCCATATCTCTTCCCTCTTGCATCTCCCTCCCTCTTACCCTCCCTATCCCACCTGTGTAAGTGGCCACAAAGCACCGAGCTGATCTCCCTGTGCTATACGGCTGCTTCCCACTAGCTATCTATTTTACGCTTGGTAGTGTATATATGTCCATGCCACTCTCTCACTTTGTCCCAGCTTACCCTTCCCCCTCCCCGTATCCTCAAGTCCATTCTCTAGTAGGTCTGCATCTTTATTCCCGTCTTGCCCCTAGGTTCTTCTGATGATTTTTTTCTTTCTTTTTTTTTTTTTTTTTTAGATTCCATATATATGTGTTAGCATACGGTATTAGACATTTCTCCAAAGAAGATATACAGATTACCAACAAACACATGATAGCATGCTCAACACTAATCATTATGCTCTCAATTAATCATTAGAGAAATGCTCTCAATTAATTATTAGAGCAATGCAAATCAAAACTACAATGAGATATCATCTCACACCGGTCAGAATGGCCATCATCAAAAAATCTACAAACAATAAATGCTGGAGAGTGTGTGGAGAAAAGGGAACCCTCTTGCACTCTTGGTGGGAATGTAAATTGATACAGCCACTATGGAGAACAGTATAGAGGTTCCTTAAAAAACTAAAAATAGAACTACCATATGACCCAGCAATCCCACTACTGGGCATATACCCTGAGAAAACCATAATTCAAAAAGAGTCATGTACCACAGTGTTCATTGCAGCTCTGTTTACAATAGCCAGGACACGGAAGCAACCTAAGTGTCCATTAACAGATGAATGGATAAAGAAGATGTGGTACATATATACAATGGAATATCACTCAGCCATAAAAAGGAACAAAACTGAGTTATTTGTAGTGAAGTGGAAGGACCTAGAGACTGTCATACAGAGTGAAGTAAGTCAGAATGTTCCCTCCTTTTTGAAGCAGTCTCTTACCTTGGCTCCTACAAAGCAACATTCTCCTGGATAACCTCAGGTCTCTGGCTCTTTCCAAGTTCCTTTATTGGTTGCTCCCCTCCTCCTCCTCCTCCTCCCCCTCCTCCTCCCCCTCCCCCCCTCCTCCCCCTCCTCCTCCCCCTCCTCCTCCCCTCCCCTCCCCCCTCCTCCTCCTCCCCCTCCTTCTCCTCTTTCTCCTCCCCCTCCCCCTCCTCCCCCTCCTTCTCCTCTTTCTCCTCCCCTCCCCCTCCCCTCCCCTCCCCCTCCCCTCCCCTCCCCCTCCCTCTCCTCCTCTTTCTCCTCCTCCTCCCCCTCCTTCTCCTCTTTCTCCTCCCCTCCCCCTCCCCCTCTTTCTCCTCCCCCTCCTTCTCCTCCCCCTCCCCCTCCTTCTCCTCCTTCTCCTCCTCCCCCTCCTCCCCCTCCCCCCTCTTTCTCCTCCCCCTCCTTCTTCTCCTCCTCCCCCTCCTCCTCCCCCTTCTCCTCTTTCCCCTCCTCCGCCCCCTGCTCCCACTCCCGTTCCTGCTTCTGCTTCTGCTTCTTCTTCTGCTTGTCCTTCAAATATCCTTTAGGATCCCGTCCTTGGCCCTTTTCTCACTCAGCACCCACTCTCTGGGCCATCTCTCTCATGGCTTTTATTAACATCTCTATGCTGTTTTCAAATCTATATCCCCCTGTCACTCTTTCATTCACACAGCAGGCAGCATATTTGTCATACACAGATCTTACCCTATCACTTCACTGAATACACTCATCAATGTGTTCCATTGCTTTTAGGATAAAATCAAAACTCTTTGCTGGTCAGAAAAGCCCCCCAGGATTTGGTCTTACCTTATACTCCAGCCTCAGTCTCTTTCCAGTGTCCTCCTGGAATTCTACATTCTGGCTGTGCTAGACCACCTTCACAGTTTCTAATGGTCCATGCTCTTTCAACTCTCAACCTTCCTCCATCCAGTTCTTTCTACCTGGAGCCCTCCTCTAATGGCCCACCCACCTGTCACCTTCAGGTCTCTGGTTAAGTGTGGCATCCTTTTGGGAGACCTATCCTCACCTCCAGGCTAGGTTAGGTCCTGCTGACTTCTGTACCTTTCCTATAAAAATATGCATTATATCTTTATGACGTTCATGTTTAATTGTTCACTGCTCTATCCCACCTCCTAGCCCAATGCCCAATATACATTAGGTGCTCACAACTATGTTCTAGTTGAATGAACAAATTTACCTAAATGATAATAGCATTATCTGAACATATTTGAGACTTTTCACATCCCTTCAGGAAGATGGGCCTTGTGTTCTCCCATCTGCAAATCAACTGTGCTCCTAAGGCAATCTGTTCATGCAAAACAATTAAGCACTTGAATAAAACTGGGGAGGAAAAGGTGGCAACACCAAAGGCAGCTGTGCTACTCTCCTGCTGTAGAAGACTTGGTGAGAGTTTAAGTGAGAAGGTGTCTAACATCTGATTTAAATAACTCCTGGCTTTCTTTCCCTTTAGTCTTGCTGGGTGGTTTGCACATATTCTCTGTAACCTACTTGGAGTATTATGATTAATAGCTGATCATGAAAACATTATCCCTTAAATATTTAAAAAATATTTAAGATACCCTTAAATGTGGTTATATTAACTCTTAGACCTAGATTTTTTCAAAAGAGGGAGAAACCCTGTGATTTCTAATGGAGAAACAGGATTAGATATGCAGACATTAACTTCATAGAAACACTTCTAGGACCACAGTAGTTTCACAGAGTTGAAAAAAAATCTTTTCATATACCTGCTTCTGGGTGAGTGATGGGGTCTTCCTGGGGCCCTGTGGGGATGTTGCTTCTGTCCAGATCTTGCCCTACTGATTTTCAGATTTTACCATTTTGTAAATATATTTGCCTGAATTTTTCCCTTTCTATAGCAGGACCCAAAATACTGGGAAATCTCAATCTAAGATAAACAAAATGTTTCATGAGAATCCAGAGATGACATTTAGTAAACCATCAGAATGGAGAGAGCCACCCTGATCTCCAGCAGCACCAAGAGGGGTACGTAGTCCCACTGGGAAGGGACGTGTGCACAGGTACACGCTGGATTTTTTTTTTTTTTTAATAATTTTTTTAAAAATTTATTTATTTATTTATGGCTGTGTTGGGTCTTCGTTTCTGTGCGAGGGCTTCCTCTAGTTGCGGTGAGCGGGGGCCACTCTTCATCGCGGCGCGCGGGCCTCTCACTATCGCGGCCTCTCTTGTTGCGGAGCACAGGCTCCAGACGCGCAGGCTCAGTAATTGTGGCTCACGGGCCCAGCTGCTCCACGGCATGTGGGATCTTCCCAGACCAGGGCTCGAACCCGTCTCCCCTGCATTGGCAGGCGGATTCTCAACCGCTGCGCCACCAGGGAAGCCCTACACGCTGGATTTTAATTGGAGGGTTTTTTTGGTGTATTTTGTTGTTGATCCTAAAATACATGGCTGGGAATGGGACAGTGGAGCTTTAAATGCAGTTAAACGGAACACAGCAGGGAGGGTGCATCAACACCTGGCTGGTTGAGCAGCAGGATTTTCTAAAGACATGAGGGAGTAGATGACCTTTCAAGAGCCCTCTTGTCCAGAGATTTCATGATTCCATGCACGTCCTCTGTCTAGACACGAAGGGTGGGTGCTCCTGCCTGCTTTGCCTGCTGTAACGTGGGGAGAAGTATAACTGCTCCACCTACAGTCAGATCCCAGCAACTGTTCAGCCTCAGCCAGAAAAAACAACAGAACAAAATAGGGGAGAAAAAACCCACTGGAAAGAACATAATTGCAGAGTCTGTGACAAAGAAAATTCTCCCCAAATTATATTTACATTTAGTCCAGCCTTTCAAAGCAACTGTAACTTTCATATCTGTGTTTTGCACGGTTATCAACATTCATTCATATATTTAATGTCTATTAGGTAAGACCATTTCATGAGAAAAGGAAGAGATTGAAGGTTTGACCCTTCCTTTGACAAGTGAGGAACAAAGACCTGGACTGGTGAGTTAGCTGACCATGGTTATTCAGTGACCCAAGCCCAGACCAAGGTGTTTGACTACCGATAAGACAGAGGTGTGAAGATTTCTCTACTTCTGAGACTGATCCAACCCTGCAGTGCTGTCATCAAACATTATACCTCAAATTCTTTCTCCTTTCGCTCACAGGCCCTGGTCCTCACTCCTATGTATTACAGACAACCTGGATGCACCTTGTCCCTCTTCTGGCCTCCTCACTTCCTTACCTCTGCCCTTATAAACTTCTTCCCAGTTCTGTAAACTTGCCACCTCTTACCAGGCTCAGGTCACACCAAAGACCTGCCCTGAAGGCTCTTCTCCAGACACCACATGGCTTTGCTTGCTCTCTCTCTACATCCAGGTCTCTGCTCAAATGTCATCTCCTCAGAGAGGGCTTCCTCGACCACCTTCTCTAAAACAACACCCCGTGAGTTCTTCATTCACTATTTTTATTAAAAAAACATCAATCAAATATCTTCTGAAACCTTATTTTGAAGTGTAATGCATATACTGAACCACACAGGGACCACAAAGCACTCCTCAACCTTCTGGAACTCCAGTGCCTGCAACCAGACTGTCCCCGACATGGGGTCTTCCCTCCTCGACCCTACCTGACCTGCAGGACTGAATTGCTGAGAAACAGGAGGAGGAAGAGAGAAAACATTTCCTTAACCCTTTGAATCCTCATCCTTCATCCTGACCAAGTTCTAAGGTTGGCCCCATAGACCTTTCTCTATCAAGAAGCACCTAATTTCTTTTTTTTTCTATTCCTCATTTTGTTTTATTTTTTAGTTTTTATTTACTTATTTTTTAATTGAAGTATAGTTGATTTACATTGTGTTAATTTCTGCTGTACAAGAAGGTGATTCAGTTATACATATATATACATTCTTTTTTATATTCTCTTCCATTATGGTTTATCACAGGCTATTGAATATATTTCCCTGTGCTATACAGTAAGACCTTGTTTATCCATTCTATATATACTAGTTTGCATCTGTCAACCCCAAACTCCCAATCCATCCTTCTTCTACCCCGTCCCCCCACTGGCAACCATATGTCTGTTCTCCAAGTCTGTGAGTCTGCCTCTGTTTCATACATAAGTTCATTTGTGTCATATTTTAGATTCCACATATAAGTGACATCACACGGTACTTGTCTTTTTCTCTCTGACTTACTTAATTTAGTATGATCATCTCTAGGTCCATCCAGGTTGCTGCAAATGGCATTATTTCATTCCTTTTTATGGCTGAGTAGTATTCCATTGTGTATATGTACCACATCTTCTTTATCCATTCATCTGTCAATGAACATTTAGGTTGTTTCCATGTCCTGGCTATTGTGAATAGTGCTACTATGGGTACAGGAGAAGAAGCACCTAATTTCTAATTGCTACTCAAGCAGCTGGAAGCTTGGCACCCCTAAGGGGGTGGAAACTTCCCAGGTCAGCTCTTAATCCAGAAGTCTGATGAGCAAATGCCTTAATTTCCTGTAGAATGGGACTTCGAACAATAGAATTTTGTAAGAACTACCCATAACAGCCCAATAAATAAATCAAGGCATTACTTTTCCCACAACTGCAGCACCTCAAAAAAAGTTTACAATTGGAGTTGCCCTACATGATATCATTAGCATAGTTGCTTTAGAGGGAATTTGAACACCCAATTTATGATATTTTGTCTTTCTCTTAACCTTCTCACCAGAGTTATCATTCCAGCCTACAAACTCTCAATGTGACATTGAATAATTTATCTTATCTCTTTGTATTTTTCATATTTCTAGGTGTGGCCTTTTATTTTCCGCTTCGGTAAGTCCCTTTAACATTTCTTGTAGAGCTGGTTTGGTGGTGCTGAACTCTTTTAGCTTTTGCTTATCAGTAAAACTTTTGATCTCTCCTTCAAATCTGATTGAAAGCCTTGCCATGTATTCTTAGTTGTAGCTTTTTCCTTTTTATCACTTTAAATATATCATGCCACTCCCTTGTGGCCTGCACAGTTTCTGCTGAAAAGTCAGCTGATAGCCCTATGGGTGTTCCCTTGTATATAACTCATTGCTTTCCTCTTGCTGCTTTTAATATTCTCTCTTTAGCTTTAATTTTTGCTATTTTAATTACAATGTGTCTTGGTGTGTTCCTCTTGGAGGTGATCTTGTTTGGGTCACTTTGTGCTTCCTGGACCTGGATGTTTCCTTTCCCGGGTGAGGGAAGTCTTCAATATATGTTCTCTGCCCCTTTCTCTCTCTCTTCTCCTTCTGGGACCTCACATAATGTGAATGTTCATACTCTTGATGTTGTCCTAGTCTCTTTAATTAGACTGTCCTCAAGTTTTTTTATTCTTTTTTCTTTTTTATGTTTAGCTTCAGTGATTTTCACTATTCTGTCTTCCAGTTCACTGATCCATTCCTCTGTATCATCTAATCTACTGTTGATTCCTTCTAGTGTATTTTTAATTTCAGTTATTGTATTGTTCAGTTCTGTTTGGGTCTTCTTTATATTTTCTAACTCTTTGTTAAAAACTTCTAACTTCTCATTCTGTTCATGCATTCATCTCCCGATTCTTTGAGCATCTTTTTCATCATTACCTTAAACTCTTTGTCAGGTAGATTGCTTATCTCTACTTCACGTAGTTCTTCTTCTGTGGCTTTATCTTGTTCCTTTGTTTGGAACATATTCATCTGTCATCATATTTTGCCTAATTCACTGTCTTTGTTTCTATGTATGTGGTAGGTGGGTTGCATTTCCCTAGTCTTGGAGAAGTCACCTCTGTAGGAAACGTCCTATGAGGCCCAGCAGTACACTCCCCTCTGGTTACCAGAGCCATATGCTTTAGAGGTGCCATCTATGAGGGCTGCTTGGGTCCTGCTGTTGTGACTGGCTGACTACTATGGCCACAGTGGCAGGTGTTGCTGGCCCCTGGTCTGGTTGGTTTCCAGGCTTTCCCTTGTGTGGAGGCTGCTGGTCTCTGTGGGGTGTGGCCAGATCCTAACCCCAACCCTGCACAGCCAAAGGAGTCCCACTTTTGTTGCTGGTCTGCTGCTGGATGGGCCTGATTCTTAATGTGGCTGGCTGCAGTGCCATGATGGTCCTGGGTCGAGTGTCAGCCCACTGGTGGGTAGGGCCAGAGCCCCATGCTCCTGAGGCTGGTGCCCACCAGGCTGGTGCTCACCTCACTCAGTGGGTGCGGCTAGGTCCAGAGGCTAGTGCTTGCCTACTGATGGGTGGAGTTGGGTCCTGGGGTCTTTGGCTGCTGGGTGGGGGACCCAGAGCTGATGTCCACCCACTGGGGCCCAGGGGGACACAGGGTTAGTGCTGACCCTGTGGTGGGTGGAACCAGATTCCACTGTCTCTGGCTGCAGGGCCCTGGGGGAGTCCCAGGGTTGAAGTTGGCTGCAAGTGGGTGGGGCTAAGACCAGGGAGTCCTGGGGCTAGTGACAGCCCATTAGTGAGTACATTAGGTCCTGACAAAGCTGGCAGAGCCACGGTGGTCCCAGAGCTAGTGTTGGCCTGCTGGTGGTTGGGGCCAGGTCCTGGGCCCCATGGAGCCCTGGGCTGGCTCCCAGGGCAGCTGGCGGCTCAAGGGATTCTAAGGCAGCTGGCCTGCTGGTAGGTGGGGTCGTGTCCCCACCCAGCTAGCTGCCTGGCCTGTGGCATTCCAGAACTGGTGCCAATCTGGCGAAAATTAAATGAGATAATGCATGTAAAGGGCTGTGCACAGGTATTGCACAAAGCAGTTACTCAATCTCATTGAAAATAGAAAATACTTTGAACTGAGTAATAATGAAAACACAACATATCGAAATTTGTGGGATACAGTCACAGCAGTCTTTAGAGGGAATTTTGTGAATTTAAATGTTTATGTTCATAAAGGGTAAAAATGAACCAATGATGTCAGTTTCTACATTAAGAAGTTAGGGATTTTTTTTTTTTTTTAATTCAGACAGAAAGTCACAAAAATTATACTCATCCTCATCAGTTTAAAAAAAAAAAAAATCCCACAAGGACTCAGAGGCAAAGAATATACAAATCAATTTTCACTGCAAAGTAAAGGAGCTGTTACAGTGGAGGATTACTGGACTGAAAGTCAATATTATGACATAGTATGAGTGTGTTTCATGTTTGGTAATTGCAATCATTGTTGCTTTTGTTGTGGTCATCCATGTACAATGCTTGGTGTCAGTCTATTTATCTCTTGTAAAAATAAAATACAGTGTGTGTGTGTGGAAAAAAAAAAAAAGAAGTTAGGGGATGGGACTTCCCTGGCAGTCCAGTGGTTAAGACTTCTCCTTCCAACACGGGGTGTGGGTTCAATCCCTGGCCGGGGAGTTGAGATCCCATATGCCTCGTGGCCAAAAAACCGAAACATAAAACAGAAGCAATATTGTAACAAATTCAATATAGACTTTAAAAATGGTCCACATCAAAAAATCTTAAAAGAAGAAAGAAGCTGGGGGTAAAAAAGAGATAAACTCAAAATAAAGAAAAGGAAATAAAAAGATAGAGGCAGAAATTAATGAAATTGAAGACAAGCAATGGAGAAAAATCAGCGAAGTCAGAAGTTGGTTCTTTAAAGGAGATCGATAAGATTCTTATTCCCTCAGCAATACTGATTAAGACAAATTGTCAATATCAGGAATTAAAAAAGAAACATCACTACCCATCCTATTGGCAATGAAAGGGTAATAGGGGACCGTCACAAACAACGTTTATGGCAATAAATTTGATAAATGAAATGAACAAATTTCTTGAAAAGCAGTGTATCAAAACAGAAGAGGAAGAATGAAAAGCCTATGCCTATTAAGAATTTGAATTTATTATCAAAAATACCCCCCCCCAAATTCCAGTCTTGCATTGGGATAGGCAAAGACTTCTTAGATAGGACATAAAATGTAATATTGTGAAAGACAAAAACTGAAAAATTGGTCTTAATCAAAATTAAATAATTTTCCTTATCAAAACACAATTAAGGAAATGAAAAGGGAAGCCACAGATGGGAATTAACATCATATCTATATATCTATATATCTATATATCTCTGACAAAGGATTTGTGCCAATATATTAAGAATTCTTAAAAATCAATAATACAAACAAAAATAGCTTCGTCCCAGCTTACCCTTCCCACTCCCCCTGTCTTCAAGTCCATTCTCTACATCTGTGTCTTTATTCCTGTCCTGCCCCTAGGTTCATCAGGACCATTTTTTTTTTAGATTCCATATATATGTGTTAGCATACGGTATTTGTTTTTCTCTTTTGGACTTACTTCACTCTGTAAGACAGGCTCTAGGTCCATCCACCTTACTACAAATAACTCAGTTTCGTTTCTTTTTATGCCTGAGTAATATTCCATTGTATATATGTGCCACATCTTCTTTATCCATTCATCTGTTGGTGGACACTTAGGTTGCTTCCATGTCCTGGCTATTGTAAATGGAGCTGCAATGAACATTGTGGTACATGTCTCTTTTTGAATCATGGTTTTCTCTGGGTATATGCCCAGTAGTGGTATTGCTGGGTCATATGGTAGTTCTTTTTTTAGTTTTTTAAGGAACCTCCATACCGTTCTCCATAGCGACTGTACCAATTTACATTCCCACCAACACTCCAGGAGGGTTACCTTTTCTCCATACCCTCTCCAGCATTTATTGCTTGGAGATTTTTTGATGATGGCCATTCTGACCAGTGTGAGGTGATATCTCATTGTGGTTTTGATTTGCATTTCTCTAAAGATTAGTGATGTTGAGCATCATTTCATGTGTTTGTTGGCAATCTGTATATCTTCTTTGGAGAAATGTCTATTTAGGTCTTCTGCCCATTTTTGGACTGGATTGTTTGTTTTTTTGATATTGAGCTGCATGAGCTGCTTATAAATTTTGGAGATTAATCCTTTGTCAGTTTCTTCATTTGCAAATATTTTCTCCCATTCTGAGGGCTGTCTTTTCGTCTTGTTTATGGTTTCCTTTGTTGTGCAAAATCTTTTAAGTTTCATTAGGTCCCATTTGTTTATTTTTGTTTTTATTTCCATTTCTCTAGGAGGTAGGTCAAAAAGGATCTTGCTGTGATTTATGTCATAGAGTGTTCTGCCTATTTTTTCCTCTAAGAGTTTTATAGTGTCTGGCCTTACATTTAGGTCTTTAATCCATTTTGAGTTTATTTTTTTGTATGGTGTTAGGGAGTATTCCAATTTCATTCTTTTACATGTAGCTGTCCAGTTTTCCCAGCACCACTTATTGAAGGGGCTGTCTTTTCTCCATTGTATATTCTTGTCTACTTTATCAAAGATAAGGTGACCATATGTGCATGGGTTTATCTCTGGGCTTTCTATCCTGTTCCATTAATCTATCTTTCTGTTTTTGTGCCAGTACCATATTGTCTTGATTACTGTAGCTTCGTAGTATAGTCTGAAGTCAGGGAACTTGATTCCTCCAGCTCCGTTTTTCTTTCTCAAGATTGCTTTGGCTATTCAGGGTCTTCTGTGTTTCCATACAAATTGTGAAATTTTTTGTTCTAGTTCTGTGAAAAATGCCATTGGTAGTTTGATAGGGATTGCACTGAATCTGTAGATTGCTTTGGGCAGTATAGTCATTTTCACAATGTTGATTGTTCCAAACCAAGAACATAGTATATCTCTCCATCTGTTTGTATGATCTTTAATTTCTTTCATCAGTGTCTTATAGTTTTCTGCATACAGGTCTTTTGTCTCCTTAAGTAGGTTTATTCCTAGGTATTTTATTCTTTTTGTTGCAATGGTAAATGGAAGTGTTTCCTTAATTTTTCTTTGAGATTTTTCATCATTAGTGTATAGGAAAGCAAGAGATTTCTGTGCATAAATTTTGTATCCTGCTACTTTACCAAATTCATTGATTAGCTCAAGTAGTTTTCTGGTAGCATCTTTAGGATTCTCTATGTATAGTATCATGTCATCTGCAAACAGTGACAGTTTTACTTCTTTTCTTATTTGGATTCCTTTTATTTTTCTTCTCTGATTGCTGTGGCTAAAACTTCCAGTGGTGAGAGTGGGCAACCTTGTCTTGTACCTGATCTTAGAGGAAATGGTTTCAGTTTTTCAGCTTTGAGAATGATGTTTGCTGTGGGTTTGTCTTATATGGCCTTTATTACGTTGAGGTAGGTTCCCTCTATGCCTACTTTCTGGAGAGTTTTTTTTATCATAAATGGGTGTTGAATTTTGTCAAAAGCTTTTTCTGCATCTACTGAGATTATCATACAGTTTTTATCCTTCAATTTGTTAATATGGGGTAGCACACTGATTGATTTGCATATATTGAAGAATCCTTACATTCCTGGGATAAACCCCACTTGATCATGGTGTACAATCCTCTTAATGTGCTGTTGGATTCTGTTTGCAAGTATTTCGTTGAGGATTTTTGCATCTATGTTCATCAGTGATATTGGCCTGTAGATTTCTTTTTTTGTGACCTCTTTGTCTGGTTTTGGTATGAGGGTGATGGTGGCCTCGTAGAATGAGTTTGGGAGTGTTCCTCCCTCTGCTACATTTTGGAAGAGTTTGAGAAGGGTAGGTGTTAGCTCTTCTCTACTTGTTTGATAGAATTTGCCTGTGAAGCCATCTGGTCCTGGGCTTTTGTTTGTTGGAAGATTTTTAATCACAGTTTCAATTTCAATGCTTGTGATTGGTCTGTTCATATTTCTATTTTTTCCTGATATCTAGTCTCATAGCATTGTGGTCAGAAAAGATACTTGATATTTCAATTTTCTTAAATTTACCGAGGCTTGATTTGTGACCCAAGATATGATCTATCCTGGAGCATGTTCCCTGAGCACTTGAGAAGGAAGTGTATTCTGCTGTTTTGGGACAGAATGTCCTATAAATATCAATTAAGTCCATCTTATCTAATGTGTCATTTAAAGCTTGTGTTTCCTTATTTATTTTCATTTTGGATGATCTGTCCATTGGTGAAAGTGGGGTGTTAAAGTCCCCTACTATGATTGTGTTACTGTCGATTTCCCCTTTTATGGCTGTTAGCATTTGCCTCATATATTGAGGTGCTCCTATGCTGGATGCATAGATATTTAAAATTGTTATATCTTCTTCTTGGATTGATCCCTTGATCATTATGTAGTGTCCTTCTTTGTCACTTGTAATAGTCTTTATTTTAAAGTCTGTTTTGTCTGATATGAGAATTGCTACTCCAGCTTTCTTTTGATTTCCACTTGCATGGAATATCTTTTTCCATCCCCGCACTTTGTCTGTATGCGTCCCTAGGTCTGAAGTGGGTCTCTTGTAGACAGCATATATATGGGTCTTGTTTTTGTATCCATTCAGCCAGTCTATGTCTTTTGGTTGGAGCACTTAATCCATTTACATTTAAGAGAGTTATCGATATGTAGGTTCCTATGACCATTTTCTTAATTGTTCTGTGTTTGTTATTGTAGGTCGTTTCCTTCTCTTGTGTTTCCCGCCTAGAGAAGTTCCTTTAGCATTTGTTGTAAAGCTGGTTTGGTGGTGCTGAATTCTCTTAGCTTTTGCTTGTCTGTAAAGGTTTTAATTTCTCCGTCAAATCTGAATGAGATCCTTGCTGGGGAGAGTAGTCTTGGTTGTAGGTTTTTCCTTTTCATCACTTTAAATATGTCCTGCCACCATCTTCTGGCTTGCAGAGTTTCTGCTGAAAGATCAGCTGTTAACCTTATGGGGATTCCCTTGTATGTTATTTGTTGCTTTCCCCTTGCTGCTTTTAATAATTTTTTCTTTGTATTTAATTTTTGATAGTTTGATATGTGTCTTGGCATGTTTCTCCTTGGATTTATGCTGTATGGAACTCTCTGTGCTTCCTGGACTTGATTGACTATTTCCTTTCCCATGTCAGGGAAGTTTTCAACTATAGTCTCTTCAAATATTTTCTCAGACACTTTCTTTTTTTCTTCTTCTCTGGGACCCCTATAATTTGAATGTTGGTGCGTTTAATGTTGTCCCAGAGGTCTCTGAGACTGTCCTCAATTCTTTTCATTCTTTTTTCTTTATTCTGCTGTGTGGCAGTTATTTCCACTATTATATCTTTCAGATCACTTATCCTTTCTTCTGCCTCAGTTATTCTGCTATTGATTCCTTCTAGAAAAATTTTAATTTCACTTATTGTGTTGTTCATCACTGTTTGCTCTTTAGTTCTTCTAGGTCCTTGTTAAACGTTTCTTGTATTTTCTGTATTCTATTTCCAAGATTTTGGATCATCTTTACTAACATTATTCTGAATTCTTTTTCAGGTAGACTGCTTATTACCTCTTCATTTGTTTAGTCTGGTGGGTTTTTACCTTGCTCATTCATCTACTGCATATTTCTCTGTCTTCTCATTTTGTTTAACTTACTGTGTTTGGGGTCACCTTTTCGCAGGCTGCAAGTTCGTAGTTCCCATTGTTTTTGGTGTCTGCCCCCAGTGGTTGAGGTTGGTTCAGTGGCTTGTGTAGGCTTTCTGGTGGAGGGTACTGGTGCTTGTGTTCTGCTGGGTGAGACTGGACCTTGTCTTTCTGGTTGGCAGGGCCACGTCCAGTGGTGTGTTTTGGGGTGTTTGTGAACTTAGTATGATTTTAGGCAGCCTCTCTGCTAATGGGTGCAGTTGTGTTCCTGCCTTGCTAGCTGTTTGGCATGGGGCGTCCAGCACTGGAGCTTGCTGGCCATCGGGTGGAGGTGAGTCTTAGTTTTGAGACGGAGATCTCTGGGAGAGCTCTTGTTGATTGATATTACGTGGGGCTGGGGGGTCTCTGGTGGTCCAATGTCCTGGACTCGGCTCTCCCACCTCGGAGGCTCAGGCCTGACACCGGGCCAGAGCACCAAGACCCTGTCAGCCACACAGCTCAGAAGAAAAATAATAATAAAATAAAGTAAATAAAATAAAATATTTTTTAAATTAAAGAAGAGAGCAGCCAAACCGATAAACAAATCCACCAATGCTAACAAGCATTAAAAACAAAGATAAACATAAAAATCAGAAACAAATTAGTTGCAGACAGCAAACCCCAAGTCTACAGTTGCTCCCAAAACCCACTGCCTCAAATTTGGGAACATTCGTTGTCTATTCAGGTATTCCACAGATGCAGGGTTTATCTAGTTGATTGTGGGGATGTAATCCACTGCTACTGTGGCTGCTGGGAGAAATTTCCCTTTCTCTTCTTTGTTCACACAGCTCCTGGGGTTTAGCTTTTGTTTTGGCCCCACCTCTGCGTGTAGGTCACCTCCAGGCATCTGTTCCCTGCCCAGACAGGAGGGGGTTAAAGCAGTGGCTGATCAGGGGGCTCTTGCCCTCTCAGGCCAGAGAGAGGGAGGGGTACAGTAGTCATAATTGGAACGCAGCGCAAGCCTGCAGTGGCAGAGGCCAGCGTGACTGTGCAACAGCCTGAGGCGCGCCGTGTGTTCTCCTGGGGAAGTTGTCCCTGGATCTTGGGACCCTGGCAGTGGCATGCTTCACAGGCTCCTGGGGGGGCGTGTGCGTCTGTGTGTGTGTGTGTAGTGACCTGTACTTGCACACAGCATTCTTTGTGGCAGCAGCAGCAGCATTAGTGGTTCATGCCTGTCTCTGGGGTCTGAGCTGATAGCCATGGCTCACACCCCTCTCTGGAGCTTGCTTAGGCAGTGCTCTGCCTTCTGTGGGCACACAGTGCAGGAACCCCCTCTCCTCACGCACCCCGGAACAATGGTCTCTTGCCTCTTCAGCAGGTCCAGACTTTTTCCCAGACTCCCTCCCGGGTAGCTGTGGTACACTAGCCCCCTTCAGGCTGTCTTCACACAGCCAACCCCAGTCCTTTCCCTGGGATCTGACCTCCAAAGCCTGAGCCTCAGCTCCCAGCCCCCACCTGCCCCGGTGGGTGAGCAGACAAGCCTCTTGGGCTGGTGAGTGCTGGTCAGCACTGATCCTCTGTGTGGGCATCTCTCTGCTTTGCCCTCTGCACCCCTGTTGCTGCGCTCTCCTCTGTGGCTCTGAAGCTTCCCCCCCTCGCCTCCCCCCATCTCTGCCAGTGAAGGGGCTTCCTAGTGTGTGGAAAATTTTCCTCCTTCACAGTTCCCTCCCAGAGGTGCAGGTCCCATCCCTATTCTTTTGTCTGTTTTTTTTTCTTTTGCCCTACTCAGGTATGTGGGGATTTTCTTGCCTTCTGGGAAGTCTGAGGTCTTCTGCCAGCATTCAGCAGGTGTTCTGTAGGAGTTGTTCCACATGTAGATGTAGTTTTGATGCATTTGTGGGGAGGAAGATGATCTCCATGTCTTACTCCTCCGCCATCTTGAAGGTCCCAAGTCTTTGGGTTTTTCAAATGTGCTCTGTACTGCCTCCATCCATTTCCCAATTCCTACCATAACAGTGGAAAATGTAATCTTGATTTTCTCTTTCTATAACTATAGGAGGTCTGAATGTCGAGGGGGATCGTCTTTCACTTGATATTCCCGTGGGAAGGAATTTAGGTCCTCACTTCCATAAGCGCTGTGAATTCCTCTAATGGAGAACAGGACGATGTGGTGGTACCAAAAAGATGGTCAGACTACTTAACATAATACTGCTTAATAAGATTAGCACTTAAAAAAGGAGGGAGGACAGAGACTAGTTTGATTACTACTAAGACCTCTGAGGAAGCTTCCCTCACCCCAATTATATCCTTTCTTTTCTATTAGCTACACAGTATTAAGAATCTAAGGAAACTTTAACACTCATAATCGACGTTATGGAATTAAGAGCACTAAGACATCCAGTGCATGGGTAACTTGAAATACTTTTGAGCTCATTCATCCCTTCAATACCTTTACTGGGACCCTCAAAAAGAGGGAAATAAATTATACAGTAATGGCAAAATGGCTAGCTGGTCAAGCAACTGGTTACCCTGTCCTCCCAGGGACATAGTTGGACACATTTCCCAGAATCTATTCCAGTTAGATAGGCCATACAACTAAGTTTTGTCCAAAGGAACATGGGCGAGGGATATGTACAACTATCCTGGCCTGACCCATACAAATTTTCCACATGCACCTTCCCCTCTTCCCCTACAGGCTCCTTCAACAGAGAAGATGCTGTAAACTGCGAGAACGGCAGAGCTCTCAGGTGGAAGGAGCTTGGGTCTCAGATGACTGTGGAAAACTGTCGACTGACCTGAAACATCCACACTGGACTTTACATGAGAGAGAAATAACCTCGGAAAAGTTACACAACTGGGTCCCATTGCCCTTATGTCAAGGACTTTCAACAATGCCTGATCAAGAGTAAAAGCTCAATAAATATTAGCTTTCATTTTTATGGGAAACAAAGTTTACTTCTTCTTAATTTCCTTCTTTCTCTTGGGCAGAGTGGAGCACAGGGACCACGGGGGATTAGTGAAAAGCACTTAGCTGCACTGAACCAGTTACAAAATACTAACTGGTATACTGGTATGTTTAAGTAAAGCACTTAAACACTGTAACAGGAACTCAAACAGAAACAACATTTTCTTCTGGATTCCAAGCATTAACTTTTATGACTGGTCTCTTGCTAAAACACTCAAATCTAATAAAAGATGTGAAATATAAAAAGACAGTGATACTCCCTTCTCTCTTTCTCCCCTTGATATCAAACATTTGGAGATATTCTAAAAGTTTTGACAACCCACATCATTTCTGTGGTTTCAGATTGACATAAAATTTGTAAAGAATACTTTGTGCTATTACATTATTTAACTGATACACTTTAATAATAGTCATAATCAACTTTTATTGATTTTACATAAACAGCTTAGAGAATGCTTTTGGAAACCATGTTTTCCCAACATATTTATGTTACAACACATGACATTTCTTTATGAAAGTATTTGTTAAATCTTTTTGCAGAGGGAGTGGGGAAAAATGAAGAAAGAGGAGGGGAAATAAGATTTCAAAACTAATCTTCAGTGATAGGCCTAAATATTTGGCAATTATTTCCTTTTATAGAAAATCACAGGATTGTAACTTTGAAACATACCAAAAGTGCAGTGCATCAATTTAATTAAAAAACCAGTGGTGTCTAATATATTATTTGGGCATCAAATTTCCCTTTCTAAATATAATCAGGGTCATATAATTTTACACTTATTAAATAATGGTTGAAAACAATAACCATCAAAATCTTTAAATAATCCCAGATCTGTATTAAATCATGGTAGTATGAATATTTTCTAAAATTCCAATTTATTTGTTCATCAGTAAAACGCAACAGTTGACAATGTCTCCAGAGAATAAGTTTTCTATGTGTAGGAAGACAATAATCTTATAACACCTGCTATTAATCAGGTCACTGAGCTACTAATACATTATATCACGATTTTTTTTCACACTGATTTTTCCACTTCCACAAAGTACAAGTAGATGTTACCATACCAATTCTGAGTACTTAATCATTCCTGAAACAAGGAACCATCTTCATATTAGTACTTCTTTGTTATGGTGTTTAGTCTTGATATCATTAAGCACAATGAATTTTACTTAATGAATATGGATGAATTAAGGCAAAAGGACATAACCTAGTCCCCTCAATAATTTATCCACTACCTTTTAAAAAACTGTTGTTGAGGCTATACAAATTACAGATCTACTGGCTGGAAAGACACAACTTCTCCCTTAGACCAACATTCAGTATTTTGAGCACGAGGTTAAAGTCATGGTGCTCAAGGCATGTTCCCTTGTTCTACCATTATGGTCGTTCCTCACCTGTACCCATAATACTGATTTTCACTTGCTATGCGTCCTGGCTGTAGATTATTTTCCTTGGTTAAAAATATTTAATAATTGGGCAATAATCTACTCAGCCTTTGTAAAGTCTCCATTGAATAATTTTTCATTGTTACAACCACTTACTGTATGGCTGTTGCGCTTTTCTTCTGTCATCTTCTTCACATAATTAAGTGGTCCGTTCCCTTCAAAGGAGGAGGGATTTTTGAATGAGCCTCCAATTCTATCCCACAATGTGAAATACTGTCCATAGTTATAGTCAAAGAGCATGTGGTGGTCTGTATGATGAGCTGAGCCATTAATAAATGGCCTGAAGATATGAGGAACACGAAAATCACCATCATGAATAGAAATTGTCCAGATATTGACCAGGACGTACAAACCTAAATAAACTACCTTGTGTAATGGGAAGATAAATGGGTATATGTGGTAAGGTAGACCCTGAAGGAAACCATCCAGAGGATGAAAAGCATGACTTGCAAATGGAGTTGGAATCTTCCAGATATGATGAGGTTTGTGTAAGTGCTACAGAAGAAAAGAAGACCACATTAATGCCACAGGCTTTACCCAGTGCAACAACTGACTTAGCTTTTCATGCTCATGGTGTGAGAAATGACCTAACTAAAAAAATCCCTTTGAATTTAGCCAATTACTTTATAAAAACCCCTCCCCTTCTTTACCCCAAGACAGTAAGATTTTAACACAGCCCCTCCAGACCCATAAAGAAGGATACAAACAAAATGTACCTTGTACCTGTCATGACTAAGGCTACTTAGGTATTTAATAAGTTAGAAGAAATTCTTGAAAACAGAGACAGGATTTATAATTATACATTGCTGAAATGTGTATTTTCTCTCTTCCCCTACAAATGACTCTACCTTATTACCTTATATACAAGTCTATGATGAAGGCCTCTGTGAATCCAGTAGATCAGCATGTCAGTGAAAAAGAGAAAGGACAGTACACTAGCAATTAACCGAAACCAGCCTACAAGAGACAACAGGATATGGCAGAATCAAGATTCAGCTCCAAGGATCAGAGTTTACTTTTGACATGTCCATCTAAGAAGACAAAATTTGATCCTAGACCTAAACCCTGTTAACTATCTGCTTTGGTTAATTCAGTTCATCATAACCTCCATCTCCCTTGACTCTCTGGGATCTGCTCATTTCCCTCTCATAAAAACTTGAAGCATCCCACCTACAATATTTCTTCATTAAACTATGAGGATATTTATGAAACAGAAAGAGTAAACCCCTATGGCATCTTTATCATTTAAATGCTGGAGAATAATGTTATTTATTTTTTCTTCATATTAATCTTCATAAAACATATCTTTACATATTACCTCCCCTGCTTAGAATTTTATTTTCCCTTGAAATACTGTAAGCCTAGCATTTACTCCATAACCCAACCCCTTCTGATCTTTCCAACCTCATATGCTCGTGTACTAACCAGGCTGGTTCACTCAATATCCTCCCAACATCTTCAAAGTCTTACCTCTGTACTTTTACTCAAACTATCTAGAATGCCCTCTCTCCTTTTATTTTTATTCATATTTTGATCCACTTTCCAACGCTGAGCCAATTCAGCACCCTGGTGTGTAATTTTTGTTCCCTCCTTTAAATAGCTAACCTCTTACTTAGAGAGCAGGGGTGCTGACACCAGCAAGCTTGGATTCCAGTCCCAGATCCACCACTTATTTGTTAAGTGAGCTTGGCAAGTTACTGAAATTCTCTGTACACTTAATTTACTCACCTATAAAAGGAGCATCGTAATAGTGCCTACCTCATAGAATTAATAGAATAAAACGGATTGGTAACACGTGAAAAGCTTAGAACTGAAGCTGGTACATATCAACAATAAATGTTAACTATGATTCTTACTTTCTAATACTAGATACTAGAAATGTATCTTGATGAAATAATTCCAGAATTTCACAAAATTTTAGTTTAGTCACTGTAGTACTGTTTATAATAGAAAACCAAGAACAATCTAAAGGTCTAAAAATTATGGATCATTTAAATAAACTATGGATAGCTATACAATGCAATAGTATAAACATATACTGTATAATGTCAATATTTATTGACATGAAAATATGGGCATAAACACTGCTAAGAGAAAAAAATCAGAGTTCAAACCAGTATGCATAGTAAGGGTTTCAATTTTGTAATGTAAATAACGAAGTATTACAGGCATAGAAAAGTGAAAGAATATACATCAAAAGAGTTACAGTTTCCAGGTAGCAGAATGATGGATTTATTTTTAAAAAATCGGTGTTTTCTGATTTTTTATAAATATCATGTACTACTTGAGCTTTTTTGTCAGATGTTTGAATTCAATAAAGATAATAGGAAACAAATTCAAGGCTCTAGCTCTGATCATGCCAATCTTCCCCTGGGCACAATTTCATCTACAACAAAGACTTTAAAGAAGCAGATTTGGTTCTTTAGAGAAACCCATCTGTTCCCGACATTTACACTATATACTCACCGTATGGAAACTCCTCTATGCTGTCATATAGTTTGCTGTAACCTCTCACCTCTAGCAGGAACACTGAGACCGTGGGGATGCTTATCCATGGCACTGACTGGACAGAATGCATAATCTCTCGATAGACTTGGTTCTGAAAATGAAGTTTCCAATACTTACAAACCATAAAATCTATGGTAAACAAAACTAGCATAAAATTGTTCTGGATTGGATTTTTAAAATCTCTTTTATATGAAGGAGCTTACCTCCAAATTGCTTCTACTGAAGTGTTACTATGTGGGCGTGGGTGGGTAAGAAAAACATTTCTTTTGTATGAAGCAAATGCAACAAATATTTTGAATTCTGAAACTTTTTTTCCTTCCCACAAAATCTCTATTCCAAAGTTCTATTTAGAGAATAATCATTTCTTTCATAATTAACTTTCACACCCAACCCTCTCTATTTTTTTTCAGTCCTTGTAGTGACTGACAAATACAAATAACTGAAATAGAAAAGTGATTGTACACAAGTCTGAATCTACTGAGTTTGGATTATCTGGTCAAAAAATATATACATAGTAAAAGCAAATTTCAGTTTGTGAAAGTCAAATATCAAAACAATTACACAAATGTATACATTTATTTACTCATCACTATCAGCAAAGAAATTCTTGTCTATGTATCTAGCAAGACCAGGCTTACAATTAAAAAAAAAAAAAAGTAGGGGCTTCCCTGGTGGCACAGTGGTTAAGAATCCGCCTGCCAATGCAGGGGACACGGGTTAGAGCCCTGGTCCGGGAAGATCCCACACGCCGCAGAGCAACTAAGCCCGTGCGCCACAACTACTGAGCCTGAGCTCTAGAGCCCGCAAGCCACAACTACTGAGCCCGTGTGCCACAACTACTGAAGCCCACGTGCCTAGAGCCCGTGCTCTGCAACAAGAGAAGCCACCACAATGCGAAGCCAGCGCACCACAACTAACAGCAGCCCCCGCTCGCCGCAACTAGAGAAAGCCCGCGCGCAGCAACGAAGACCCAATGCAGCCAAAAATAAATAAATTAAAAAAAAAACCCTCAAAAAAAACTTAAAAAAAAAAAGTACAGCTTACTTATCCGTTTAAATTAAAGAAAAGAGAGAGGGGATTAGCCTTTCCAAAAATATATAACCCATCGGGGGCTGTTTTCAGAAACTCTAAAAAGATTAAAACCAGTTTAATCTGAAAATCTCACAAATACACAGTTATTTTTACTGTAATAATTAAAAAATAGGTAAGAAAATCACTTACCTTTAAAAATTGTGGGTGTTTCATTAATGAATGATCATAGACAAAATAATAACTCAGCGTTGCGAATAAGAAATAAAGGATATAAGCACCGAGATTCGTTATAATCAGGAGACTGACAGCTTGTCGGAAGATGCTGTCCTCTGGCCATGTGGCTGGATATATGTATGGTGTAAAAAAATAATAATCTGCAGCATTGAGTACAAGATCCATCTTAGCCCCTAAAGGATAAACATGTACAACAATTATTTACCCATGTTGACATTTCTCAAAGCAAAAAATTTTCAGAAAAACTATATATGAAGTTCCTGCTTTCATAAGTATATGTAGTACAAGTCTGCTGCTACCAGAATTCACTAAATGCCATCTCTAGAGCCAGAAGGATCTTCAATGTCATCTCTAGTTCAGTCTCTTGATATAATACATAGCGACACTGAAGTTCAGTTAGAGAAACTGAGGCCCAGGAAGTATCTTCTCCAAGGACAAGCTGAAAGGTGGCATAAGTCCAGATCTAATTGCACCTTAGTGTCTCTTCCACCATGTCCTATTGCCATAGGACATGGCAAGAGTAAACATGGCAAATAGTAAAGATGTGGAACACAGGGCACTAGGTACTCAGGCAAATGGTTTACTCCTTCAGCCGCAAGTTTCAGCAGCATCTTTCTCCTAAAAGGACTCATATTTCAGAGATTTTTGCTTCAACGCTGAGACTTAAGATGAATTCCCTAAAACGTATCTATTCTGTGACTGTAACCAAAGAAGTCAGGGGCTATCTATTCTCGTGACTAACCCTAACTCTCAATGACAGAACAAAGGGAGATGTATTCTTGGCAGTGACAACTAGAATACATTTATTCCTCACCTCCCCCTCCTCCCCACCCCAGTCAGGGGCTGGCAAACTGTGGCCCACGGGCCGAACCCAGGGCCTGTTTCTGTAAAGAAGCTTTGTTGGAACACAGCTATGTCCAGATGTGTCTATGTTGTCTATGGCTGCTTCTCTGTACTACAAAGTCAAGGCTGAGTCACAGCAATAGACAGCATGGCTCACAAAGCCTAAAACGTTTATTATCTAGCCCTTTAAAAGGAAAGTTTGCCAACTCCTGTTCCAGATGCCTAAACTCTGAAAAACTTTATTCATGATCCTGAATCTAGTTCAACAACTTCATGGTCAGCTTCTGTGAGCTGACCACTGACTCTATCATTTATGATCTACTTCCTCCTTCTTCACTGCACTGTTTGTAGTGGGAAATGTGTCCTGTATTCCAAACACCTCTCATCTATAATTAAAACTTTTGAACAACAACAATAACAAAAAACCAGTCTGAAAATTGCCACTGGGTTTTTAGTCTCTTAAAATCAAATTCGAGAAGCTCTTTATTAATTAGGGTGTTTAGCCCCTTGTTTGTGATATGAGTTGCAAGCATTTTTTCTCACATTGACATGGAAAGAAATTTTTAATCAACTAATGCAGATATTGACATACATCCTTCATCGTATATTGCTAATTCACTCAAACAACAATTAAGTATCAAGCACCGCACTAGGTGATGAGCATACAAAGATTAAAAAGATATAGTCTAAATCCACCTTCAAGGTAAGGCAACTACAGAAATCAATAGTTACATCAATATGACAAGTGCTATAATAAAGGTATATATATGCAAATTGTGTAAAATCAGAAAAGACAACACAACTACCTCAGCTTACAACAGAAGGCTGTATAGTGAAGAATTTTGATTTGGGCTTTGAAGGACATTACCAGAAAAAAAATAAGGTTAGGAATAGCTATTTCAAGTAGAAATAACAACTGCAAAGGCACGGAAAGGTCATGGTCCATTCATGGTTCAGGGGATGTGGCCCATTTGGAATATATCGTACTGATGGGAAGCAGGGAGTCTAGGTTGCTCCTGAGGTAGACTAACCTAGAGAAGATGACCGCCTGACCTCAGGCAGTAGCTGTGAGAATGGACACATTCATCAGAGACTTAGCAAGTAAGATAACCCATGGGACTTGATAACTGATTAGATACTGGAGTGTGTGAAAGAAGAAAAAATCTAGTGGGAATTTGGTACTAGCAGATGCAAACTATTATATATAGAATGGATAAACAACAAGCTCCTACTGTATAGCACAGGGAACTATATTCAATATCCTGTAATAAACCATAATGGAAAAGAATATGAAAAAGAATATACATATGTATAACTAAATCACTTTGCTGTACACCAGAAACTAACAAAACATTGTAAATCAACTATACTTCAATTAAAAAAAAAAAAGAAAGAAATCTATGTTGATTGTGAGATTTTACCTTGCCTGAATGGATGGTGATGCTATGATAATCAAAACAGGGAATACTGTGGCGCTAGCAGACTTGGGTGCAACAGGGACTTTGGGGGTGCGAGGAATGATGGGTTCAGTTTGGGTCTTTTTAAAAAAAATTTAATTAATTAATTTATTTATTTTGGCTGAGTTGGGTCTTTGTTGCTGCGTGCGGGCTTTCTTTAGTTGCGGCGACAAGGGGCTACTCTTCATTGCGGTGCACGGGCTTCTCATTGCGGTGGCTTCTCCTGTTGTGGAGCAGGGGCTATAGGTGCGTGGGCTTCAACAGCTGTGGCACGTGGGCTCAGTAGTTGTGGTGCACGGGCTTAGTTGCTCCGCGGCCTGTGGGATCTTCCCTGACCAGAGCTCAAACCCATGTCCCATGCATTGGCAGGCGGATTCTTAACCACTGTGCCACCAGGTAAGTCCCTAGTTTGGGTCTTAAGTCTAATTGCTGTGGCTCATCTGGGCTCCTAGGCAAAAGCAGTAGACTACATGCAAATATGAATCTGAAGTTCAAAAGGGAGCCTAGTAGTATCGCAACAGTTGAAGCCATAAAGGATGGAGCAGCAGGTCAAGTACGTAAAGTAATACCAGAAACATAAACAATGAAGAAGAACCCAACAATTCAAAAGAATATTGTTATACCACTAAAGGTTGGTAAGAGTTGGTGAACTAGTCTTGCATGTTACCTATAGTGCCAACAGCCATAATTCCATATAGTATTTGGGACAGCACCGTGTAGCCAAAAGTAACTCAAACATTAACCATGAATCTTCTTTATTCAACCTTTAATATCCGGTGTAAGTGAAAACTTTAATAAGATCTCAGTCCTTAATCATAAAAAAACTCTTTAATTTCGCTTTTGACTGAAGACCATGCGAGTTGTATTGATTTGCATATGCCCTGTACATAACTGCTGTGACAGTAAACCAGAACCTAGAAGGGAGGAGGGAATGAACCTCTGTCCATCTGGAGGCAGTTGAAATACTGTGAGATGAAACCTGTTTTTAAGTGTTTTCAGATTTTGGTTTCAATTAATTCTATTTGTGGGATGTAGTAATTAGGTATTCACAAATATATTGCTGTAATTTCTGACATCTAACATAAAAAAAGTTTGCAATCACTAACAATTATGATCGCAAAACTGCAATTCAATTTTGAAGTTTATATTCAAACCCACATCTGTGAAATGGAGAAAGCATATCTACTTTATAGAATTGTTTTAAGATTTAGAGACGAAGTACATAGTGGTGTGGTACTATCTGACACGGGGAAGCTCATCGACAAATAGGAGCTATTACTACTACTGTTACAGGAACCAAAGCTGGGCCAAAATCACTTTAACCTATAGTAGAAAAAGATGTCATTTGATGTTTTAAAGGAATAAGTTCATTTCTAATATCAATATTTACTGTATATGAGGTACTGTAAATATTAACTCATTTAACCCTCTCAAGATATACCCTAAAAGTCAGGTACTAGTATTATTCTTGTCTTATAAGAAAGCTGGACACAGAAAATTCCCAGAGTCATCAAGTAAACAAATGCTGGAGAAGGGATTCAGTCACTCCCTGGCTGGTTGCAAAATCCACAGACTTGAACCAAGTTCTACTGCTTCTTCATTAGTATCTCTTCAGCTCCTTAAATTTTTAAATTCTCAATGACTCTACAAGCTCACATACTTTTGCACAGAATTTTTTTTTAATTTTTAATTTTTTGGCTGCGTTGGGTCTTCGTTGCTGCGCGTGGGCTTTCTCTGGTTGTGGCGAGCGGGGGCTACTCTTTGTTGCAGTGCTCGGGCTATGCATTGTGGTGGCTTCTCTTGTTGTGGTTGTGGTGCACGGGCTCTAGGTGCACGGGCTTCAGTAGTTGCAGCATGTGGGCTCAGTAGTTGCGGCACACAGGCCCTAGAGCGTGCAGGCTTCAGTAGTTGAGGCACGTGGGCTCAGTAGTTGTGGCTCGTGGGCTCTAGAGCACAGGCTCAGTAGTTGTGGCACATGGGCTTAGTTGCTCCACGGCATGTGGGATCTTCTGGGACCAGGGCTCGAACCTGTGTCCCCTGCATTGGCAGGCGGATTCTCAACCACTGCGCCACCAGGGAAGCCCATTTTGCATATAATTTTAAGGGGTTTATATCCACTAAAGTCAGGGGCTCTACAGACCCTAAGTTAAGTATCCCTAACAAATAGAAACTTACATTATTTTACTTTGGCTGAAACAAAGAAACCTTTTCTTAAAACATAGTTATCAACAAAATACAATTAGGCTTAAAATGACTTGAGTCATTCTGCTTTACTTTAAAAGTATAGATAACATACTGTTAGTATAATAGCTAACATTTATTGACAACCAGGTATTACTTAAAAGGCACTTTTTATGTATCACCTCGCTTGATTCTCACAACTCTATGAGGTAGATACTTCTATAACCCCCATTTTAAAGATAGGGAAAATGAAGGCAGGAATATTTAAATAAGTTGTTAACTAATGTAACAGTAACAAATAACAAGTAACAGCTGGGATGTATATTCCAGAGCCTGTTCTCCTAGCTACTACATTGTAATATCTAGGTATAGGCATGCAGATGCGGAATTCTGATTATCCCATGTTCATTATATTACATAATGAATGGGAAAGCACTCTGTAAATGAGCAAGGGTCATGTATTTATTTTTAGGTGCCTATCATTAGAAACTTAAAAAGAAAAAAATCAATGGTGATATAAAGACAGGTAACCTACAGGTAGTTATAAAGTTCTATCACCTACAGGTGATATAAAGACAGGTGGTTTGGCTACCACAAACTTTCCAGTTTGGAAACTATCTCCTATACCACCTCCAAATTTGCTCTGCTGTTACACAGGGATGCTAGCAGACATGATTCTTCCTATTAGGATGCTAAACTAATAGATTATTTCCCTTCCCTTCTTGTCTTCTCAAACCGTGGCTTGTCCCTCCATCCTAATTACACTGCTGTAACTGGGGCTTGCTTCAACCTAATTCCTTTGCTGCTTGAAAGAAAAAAAAAAATCCCCCCAAGAACAGAGGGAAATCCGTCGCAAAATGCTTTATTAGTGTTCCGTGGACAAACTTGCCTTGGATAAGAGATCCCCAAGAGCCAACATCAAACATTTCATTTTTTTCAGGCCCATGCACATGTCTGTTTCTTTCACCTCTCCCTGTGCCCTGACATACCCCGCCTCTGTCCGGGCAGAGGCCCCTAATCTGGAGGTCTCTGGCGGCAACCAGCCTCCCGCCAGTCCCGGCCAGCGCGCGTGCCCTGCCCCCCGCACGCTCCCCATCACAGCCGCCGCCTAGCCAATTGTTTTCAGGACACCCGGCTACCTGGCCGTCTCTGCTAACGGTCAGCGCAGGAGTCCTCAGGTCAAGTGTCGCAGACAGAACCCCAGAGTCTGCCTAGTGCCTTACATCTAGGAGGCAGTCAACGAACGCCTGCGGGAAGCTGAAGAAGGGGGCAGACGCACTCTCAACTTCCCCACCTGCGTCTTGCCTTAGTCTCTCCACCCCCTTTTCCTCCTCTTCTGTCGCTTCCAGCTCAGGTGTATTCCCTCCTTTCCCCGCCCCCCTGTCATCCCTACCTAGAGAGGGTCCGCCGCCGGCTGCTGACTCGATTCCTGCGGGGCCCCGGCTGCTCCAGCTACTGGACCGCGTCTGTCAGCAAGCAGGCAAGGTCTGGAAGGGCGTAGCCTGACCCCACGCTCGGGGCGACCGGCGCCGCCAACCAATCAGAGGCCGGCGGCATAAGCCGATATGACGGCAGATCGCGTGACTTGGCCGCGAGGGGCTCTCGGCGGTCACGTGGGCGCCGCGCGCTCCAACACGCCCCCTTCGTTCCCAGGGACTGAAGCGAGGAGAGGACCTGATTTAGGTACTAAGGTGGTGCAGGGTGGAGTTTCAGGTTGTATTTGTTTCTTTGCTTTTTCACTGGCGCTTGTGTGTGTAGCTCAAAGTCTTGTACGGAGCAGGTTTACGTTATTTATGCAAACAATCCTTGCTCTGCCTTGAGGGAACTAGATGATACTTCTTTTGAAATGCATGTTAGAAGCATTTTCTACTTAAGAGAAGGAGGCGCCAATACTTGTTAGACAACTTGGTAATACGTATTTCTCAACCCCAGCCTGCTCTTTTCTATAACACTGAATGGCTAGAATTTGGCTGAACCAGTTTAGGTAGGTGTTGAAATGCCAGAAACCTTTTCGCAGTACAGATAAAGCAGATCTATGCAGACTAAACGGGAGTATCTGTAGATTCCTAGAGGTTTGCTTTTGCGCGCGTGTGTGGTTTTTATTTTTGTCGTTGTTAGCTTTTCTAAATATGAATTGCAGTGGTCACACTTGTAAATAAACCTTTCTGGAAGCCTCAGAGGAGTGGTTCTCAAAGTCCAACCAGCAGTGTCCAACAAATTTAGAGTTTCCTGGAAACACAAGTTCTTGGGAGCCGCCTCAGACCTGCTAGATTAGAAGCTCTGGGAGGACCCCAGGAAGCTGGGTTTAACAAACCCTGGATTGATTCCCATGTTTGATAAAGTTTGGGAACCACTGTTCTAGTGAATTTGACCATCAGAAGAAAATCCGAAGAAAGTCCTTTGATTTTGTTCCCTCTAGAGTGATAGATAGAAGAAAATACCGGAAAGTGAGAGATGACTAACTTTAGAGAAGAATATTTGTTTCCTTATAGGATCATCAGAAGTGCTGCAGTGTAAGAGGAGAAATTATTAGACTCTAATCATGAAAACCTTTTATATGAGTATTGTTTTAAATATCTGTGGCTTGCCTCCTACTTTCTTTTTTTAAATTAACATATATTAGTTTCAGATGTACAATATAATGGCTTGATATTTGTATATATTGTAAAATTACCTCCTACTTTCTAATTCACATTTCTTCACTTTTGTTTCCTTTGTTATTGTTCTTATTGCATCCTTTAATTTTTGAGATTAAGATTTTTACGTTCATTTCTGGGGAAAATTAAAATGTGGTTTAAAGGTGTTTACCTAGTACAAAGTTTCCAGATTTGTGATTGATGTAGGGTAAAGCTCGCCTGCGTGGTTGGTTAGTCTACAAGTATATTTATCCCCTTTACTTGAATTAACTTCAGATTAAAAAAAATAACAGACTTCTCTTGAAAGATTGGGAAATTATGTTACAAAAATTGATAGATTTATGAAAGGTTGGGAAATTAAATTACATAAATTGATAAAATTTGAGTCTGCCAAGAAAAATAATTGTTGTTTCTATGAAAACTAAGAAGAATTCTTCAGAAAGACCAGATAAGGATGAATGCTCATAAAATACACATTGAATTGGGTGTGGGTCAGGTGGTTATAAAAGTCTAGAGAAATTTTAAAGATATGTGCATTTTGTTGTATATTTATTTCCTTCTCAATTTTAGAAATGTCTTCATCACATTATCCAGGCATGTTTAAATTTTACATTAAGTATTTATCTCCCCCTCCTCAGTAAAATACTTGTTGGTTTTCTGATCGTACTACTGCTATTTCCTTTACTAATAGTTAAGGTAAACATTCCAGAGTGGTTTTTTGATGAAGTATTTAAAAATTATCTCCCATGTAAGGGATTGAGAGGTATAAATTATTATGTATAAAATAAGCTACAAGGATATATTGTACAATGCAGGGAATATAGCCAATATTTATAATAACGATAAATGAAGTATTACCTTTAAAAATCACGAATCACAATATTGTACACCTATAACATATAATATTGTACATCAACTGTACTTCAATTAAAAAAATAAATAAATACATTATATGCATAGAATCACATTAATTATAAGTAACCCAGAACTGTTGATGAGAAATTAATACTAAAATTAACTAAATTTAGACCTTAAAAAAATTATCTCCCATAATAGGAATTCTAGTGCCTCATAATTTTTAACATCAGATACACAGAACATATATCTTCTGTGTATCTGAAATATCTCATCATATTAGGAAGACATTTCTTGTACGTTTTTTTCCCCTCTGACTTCTGTTGTCCACAGTGGAGAGCATGCCTCAATTTCGTTTTTTTACTGAAATGGTTTTGCCTAATTAGAAACAAACTAGAGAGTTACTTATTGAGTCAATCTTTTTCTCAGGTGTTGTCTTCTCAGATTTTTATTGTCAAAAGCATTTCTTGCATGCCTGCTAAGAAAAGACCTTTGTACTCAATGCTCTGTGAAGTACTACTGCAGAGCATATTGAAAGCTCTGGAATGCTTAGGATAATATGTACCATGGCTTCTCATATTTCTGCACTGTGGTATCCCTTATGCCCAAGAAGGAGGTGTAAAGGAAGAAGAACAGCGGCAGCAACAACAATTACAGTAATATTAGCAGCGGTAAGCATATGTATAGAATTGTTTAGTACAAAAACACGGATAGAATGATTGGTAAAGAAGTAAAGTCAGTGACGTTAAGTTTACTTTTGGTTGTGCAAGCTTAGTTTTGATAAGATTTAATCATCCTAATCTAAGAGGAAAAGGAACCATTATTCCCCTGAGAGCCTCCCAATGATGATATTTTTTTCCTAGACCTTCTAGTGTTGTGATGTCAAATATGGTAGAGGCTAGCTATGTGTGCTTAAATTTAAATAAGTTAAAAAATAACAAATTCAGTTCCTCAGTTGCACTAGGCAGATTTCGAGGGCTCACTGGCCACTTGTGGCTCTTGGCTATCATACTGGATCCTGTAGGGATCGAACATTTCCATCATCATTGAAAATTCTGTTGGGCAGCACTGTTTATCTTCCATGTCTCTACTTTACCTTTCTTTTGTGTGTGTGTGTGTGATAGTTATAATGACTACTTTAATATTCTTGTTTGCTAATTCTAACCCTTGTGTCAATTCTTTTTTTTTTAATTGTGATGCAGTTGATTTATAATATTATAGTGGTTTACATCAGCACTGCTGGTGTAGTGGTAACATGCAAGAGCCCCAATATTATTATATTAGCTTCAGGTATACAACATGACGATTCAAAATTTTTATAGATTATACCCCATTTAAAGTTATGAGAAATATTGGCTATATTACCTGTGCTGTACAATATATCCCTGTAGCTTCTTTATTTTGTACATAGTAGTTTGTACCTCTTAATTCCATACCGCTATCTTGCCCCTCTTTTTTCTCCCCATTGGTAACCTCTAGTTTGTTCCCTATAACAGTCTGTTTCTTTTTTGTGATATCCACTAGTTTGTTTTATTTTTTAGATTCCATATATAAGTGATAACATACAATATTTGTCTTTTTCTGACTTATTTCATTAAGCATAATACCCTTCAGGTCCATCCATGTTGTTGCAAATGGGAAAATTTCTTTTTTTTTATGGCTGAGTAGTATTCCATTGTGTGTGTGTGTGCGTGTGTGTGTGTGTGTGTGTGTATCATCTTTATCCATTCATCTGTTGATGGACACTTAGATTGCTTTCATATCTTGGCTGTTGTAAATAATGCTGCTGTGAACATTGGGATACATGTATTTTTTCTAATTAGTGTTTTTGTTTTCTTCAGATTTATGCCCAGGACTAGAATTGCTGGATGGTATGGTGGTTCTATTATTAGTTTTTTGAGGAACCTCCATACTGGTTTCCAAGTGGCTGCACCAATTTACATTCCCGCCAGCAGTGCACAAGTGTTCCCTTTCTCTACCTCCTTGCCAACATTTGTTATTTGTGGTCTTTTTGATGATAGCCATTCTGACAGGTGTGAGGTGATATCTCACTGTGGTTTTGATTTGCATTTCTCTGATGATTAGCAACGTTAAGCATCTTTTCATGTGCCTGTTGGCCATCTGTATGCCTTTTTGGGAAAAATGTCTATACAGGGTCTTCTGTTCTTTTTTTAACCAGGTTGTTTGTTTTTTGATATTGAGTTGTTTGAGCTGTATGTATATTTTGGATATTAACCCCTTATTGGTTGTATCATTTGCAGATATTTTCTCCCGTTCAGGAGGTTTTCTTTTCATTTTGTTGATGGTTTCCTTTGCTGTGCAAAATCTTTTAAGTTTAATTAGGTCCCGTTTGTTTATTTCTACTTTTGTCTCCTTTGCCTTAGGAGACAGATCCAAAAAAATATTGCTACGATTTATGTCAAAGAGTGTTCTAACAATGTTTTCTTCTAGGAGTTTTATGGTTTCTGGTCTTACATTTAGGGATTTAATCCATTTTGAGTTTATTTTTGTATATAGTGTTAGAGAATGCTCTAATTTCATTCTTTTACATGTAGCTGTCCAGTTTTCCCAGCACCACTTATTGAAGAGGCTGTCTTTCCTCCATTGTATGTTCTTTCCTCCTTTGTCATATATTAATTGACCACTGGTGTGTGGGTTTATTTCTGGGCTCTCTATTCTGTTCCATTGATCTATGTGTCTGTTTTTGTGCCAGTATTATATGGTTTTGATTACTGTAGCTTTGTGGTATAGCCTGAAGTCAAGGAGCATGATACCTCCAGCTCTGTTCTTTTTTCTCAAGATTGTTTTGGCTATTTGGGGTCTTTTGTGTTTCTACACGAATTTTAAAATTATTTGTTCTAGTTCTTTGAAAAATGCCGTTAGTATTTTGATAGAGGTTGCATTGAATTTGTAGACTACCTTGAGTAGTATTATTAATACTGCAATATTAATTCTTCTAATCCATGAACACAGTATATCTTTCCATCTGTTTGTGTCATCTTCAGTTTCTTTCATCAGCATCGTATAGTTTGCCAAGCACAGGTCTTTTACCTCATTAGTTAGATTTATTCCTAGATGTTTTATTCTTTTTGATGTGGTTGTAAATGGGATTGTTTCCTTAATTTCTTTTTCTGATAGTTTGTTGTTAGTGTATAGAGATGCAACAGATTTTTGTATATTAATTTTGTATTCTGCAACTGTACCGAATTCACTGATGAGCAGACTAGAGAATTGTTTAAAAGCCTTCAAATCTAGTAGTAGTCTGCATTCAATCTGCTTTGCAAGAGTCTTTATTTGTCTCCACTTTGAACAAAATGAAACTGGAAATCCAATGCAAAGCACTACAGGTACAGTCTATACAAGAAAAACTACTCAGAACTCCAGTCAGAAGAACCATACTCAAAAGAAAGGCTTTAATGACTGGGGAATAAATATTTAGGTTAAAAATAAAATTCTTAAGGTATACATATTGATAATATAGGCTAGGCTTCATGTGACAGACATCCAAAATATTAGCGATTTACTCCAGAGAAAAGTTTATTTTCCTTTCACATAAAGGTGTAAATTAGCATAGTTATCTATGGTAGCAAATAAACCCTCAAATTGTAATGATTGAGACACAATGGAAATTTATTTTTCACTCACGTAACAGGTCAAATGGATGATCCTGGTCAGTGGGTAGCCCTCCTCCACATGGTGATTCAGGAATCTAGGCTTTTCCATCTTGTAGCTCTGTCATTATCATAACTATGCATATTAAATAGAGAAATAGGAAAGAGGGTATGAAACATGCATAGCTTTTCAAAGACCCAGTCTAAAAACTCCACGTGTTACCTCTCACATTCTGTTGGCTACAGCTCAGTCACATGACCACATCTAACTATTAGGGAGGCTGAGAAATGTAGTCTTTATTCTGGTAGTGTATTTGTTCAGCTAAAGTCAGAGTTTCCATTTCTGTAATAGTTATCTATTACTTTGTAATAAATTACCCCAAAACATAAGGGCATGGAACAATAACCGTTTGCTTCACAATTTCTGTGGGTCGAGAATCTGGTTGCAGCCTAGCTGGAGCCTCTGGCTCTGGATCTCTCAGAGGTTACAGTCAAGGTATCAGCCAGGGCTGCAGTCATCTCAAGGCTGTGTTTGGGGAGAATCCCTTCCAAACTCACTCAGTTGACTGTCAGCAACCTCAAAAGTTCTGCTTCTAAGCTCACCCACACCGCCATTGGCAGCTGCTAGGTTCTCATTGGCTATTGTCAGAGAGATTGGTTTCTTGCCATGTGGGTGGTGAGAGATGCTCTTTGTTCTTCTTTCTTTACAAAAGAAACGAAAGGCTCAAGGTTGAGTCACTTGCCCTAAAATTGCAAACGAAGAAGGAGTTGCTGTTGCAGCCCTTCCCAGGAGTGGAATTTTAAACCAATCAGTCTGGAATTTCCTGGTCAACACTGGTGAGCTAATCTGCCTGAGACCGCCCCCTCCTTCCTTCCCCTAAGGGAAGGTCACCTTGCCTGAAAAACCCACTCTTTTAACTTCCTTGTCCCACCCTCTTTCTGCCTATAAAAACCTTCCATTTTGGTTTTTTGTTCTTGTTGTTTTTTTACACTCTAGTGTTTATATTATGTTATGGCAGTTACACTTGAATTTCAAAAATTTAAAACATAAAAAGTGGTTAGGGACTGCCGGCTTAAAAAAAATGCACAACGTGAGAGTTGTGAGTTAAGTTTTATTTGGGGCAAAATGAGGACTATAGCCCGGGAGATAGCATCTCAGATAGCTCTGAGAAACTGCTCCAAAGAGGTAGGGGGGAAGGTCAGTGTACATGTGATTTTGGTCAATCAGGAGTACATGCAAACAAGCACATATTTTTTTGCAAAAAGTTTCTGCTAGTCTTGTGAAGGTACTGCTAGTCATGAGGAGCAGACATGACCATGAAGGATTTCAGTGCTTTTCTAGATATGAGGAGGTATAAGAATTGGGCTCATAAAATCGTCTCCTGAAAATATCTGTCTGAAGATCTGTTCTGCCAGTTTTTCCCAGAGCACGGAATGCCTCATTTCTGCTCTCCACCCTGAGCTCCTTTCGGGGGGGTATTGAAAGTCAGCCGCTGCAGCAGCACATGATTTAATCCTTGTAGAGGTAGATGGCACCTGCCAATTTGTATTTGACAGGACTAACATTTGTATCAACAGTTGATAAATGTGTAAGATTGTTTATTATACAGCAGGGTACAATGGTAGTGCTAATGCCAACAGGGCACTATGGAAATTAGTCTAAAAATTATCATTTATCTTTATACAAGCAACAACACTTGCTGCTGTTTTAGAATTTTGGGATATAGTCTGCTTCTAATGCTAAGCAGTCCTTGAACATTTTTAATGTTATACAGTGTTATAGTAATTAGTTTGGCAAATGTTTCAAAATAAAGTAGAAATATATTCATAACATGACAGAAATGCACATCCTGTTTTGTTTTCAATAAGAACCATAATAGGTACAGGTCAGAACTCTTCCCTATGTGAAATAATTTACACATGGATGAGTGCTATAATATCACCATCTAAAATAATCACTAAATAGGGGCTTCCCAGGTGGTGCAGTGGTTAAGAATCCGCCTGCCAATGCAGGGTACATGGGTTTGATCCCTGGCCTGGGAAGATCCCACATGCTGCAGAGCAACTAAGCCCCTGCACCACAACTACTGAGCCTGTGCTCTAGAGCCCATGAGCCACAACTGCTGAGCCTGTGCGCCTAGAGCCCGTGCTCTGCAACAAGAGAAGCCACTGCAAGAAGCCCGTGCACCACAACGAAGAGTAGTCCCCCCTCGCCACAACTAGAGAAAGCCCGTGCACAGCAACGAAGACCCAACACAGCCAAAAATAAAAACAAATAAATAAATTTATATTTTAAAAAACTTATTAAAAAAATAAAATAATCACTAAACACAATTCTTCTTCAGAAATAAGCAAAGGAAAAACCTTCCATTTTGTACAACTCCTGTGAGTATCTCTCAGCTGGCCAGATGAGATGCTGCCCAAATTCGTGAATTGTTTAATAAGCCAATTGGATCTTCAAATGTACCAGGTTGAATTGTGTTTTTTAACAAGGTAGTAGTTGAAGAAGCAGTATCCATAAAGAACCCTGTGAATTACAGGGAATGGAAGAAATGCTGCTTCAGAACCAGGGGATAAAATGAGGCTGTTGCGAAGGAAGAGATCTTCCTCTATCCTTCTAGGTTCCTTTGGCTGGTCTAAGAATTAAAGTGACATGAAACAGATTAACAGGGAAAAATCAAACAGAAGTTTAATAACATGTACACATGGGAGAGACCCAGGAAATCTGAATAACTCACCAAAATGGCCAAAGTCCTCACCTTAAATACCATCCTCAGCCAAAGACAAAAGATGTTAGAGGTAGTGGTTTTAGGACTGCAAAGGAGAGGAAGGCAATTCACATGGACATGGAAAAGCAAATGTTAGGTAAACAAACGCCTGCTAGGCCATGCCACAGCAGAACATAACATCACACCCATAAGTTCCCAGAAATAACTAAGGGAGACTTTGGGTGAGACCTACGGTCAAGGAGCAAATAATCTGTGACATTTGAACTATTCATGTTGAGGTGTTGGCATTCATAACCGTGGACTGGTGGGGCCTGAGGAAATTTGAATTGTAAATACAAAATTTGACTGAATAGAATTGGAGCACAGAGAGAATATTGACTTTGTCTAAGGAACTCAAAGCAGCTTCACAGCTCAAGTTAAGACTTTAAGGAGAAATGGGAGTCACCCGTGTCAGGTGATAGATGTGACTAGAAGGTCAGAGGAGCTGCCTCTGCAATGGGTGACAAATCAAAGCATGTAGCATGTTCTGGGATGAGAAAATGGGACTATAATGTGGCTAAAGCTGAGCATCGTTTTATAAACGAGACAGAAGGAGGATGGGCTGCGTGCGTTGAGTTCTGTTTGTTGGAATTCTTTGAGGTCTGAGATGAATTTCTCCATGGGGGAATTTAATTTGCTTCTGTCAGGCTTCTGGGGATTCTGCTAATCCAAGATCACTCTAATTTCAACTCTCATTTTGAAGTGTTTAATACCACCAAGATGACAAGGATTTGGCCTGAGAGCTGGCTTTCAGTTCTAAATTCTCACCAGTGATTCCCTCCCTTTGCTGCACTCATGTTGTGAGTGTGTTTCTTTCCTTTGGAGTCCCCTGGGGCTGGAGGTGAGGGGTGGGAGGTGGGGAGTGATAGTTTCATGAAAAAGTTTACCCAGATACCTAGGTCACCAAATAATCAGAAACAGAATGAAAGTCATCTTTCTGATGAAAGAGGCTGGCATTTTATTTACCGGCATTTTTCTCTACTGAGAAAACTATTTCCAAAATCTTTGCTTTAGAAAATGTTGGGTAAAGGAAAGAACATGGAATGGCTGGTCCAAATGTCAGAGAGCTGGGTTTTTTTTCCCCAAACATCTTTTATTTACTCACCGCTTTGCTTGTCACCGATGGACTTTAAATGCCAGAGCTAATTTTTAGTCTGGTCCCTAGTTCAGTGACATAGAACTTCAGCTGCCTCCTATGTAAAAATAGAACACTAATGCATACTGTATTCATTTTCAACAGCTGCCCTAACAAAGTACCACGCATTAGGTGGCTTAAAACAATAGAAATGTATTGTCTGACAGTTCTGGAGGCTAGAAGTCCACAATCAAGGTGCTGGCAGGGCCATGCTCCCTCTGAAACCTTTAGGGAAGAGCCTTCCATGCCTCTTCCTAGCTTCGGGTGGTGGCCATCAATCCTGGGTGTTGCTTGCCTTGCAGTTAGCTCACTCCACCGTCTGCCTCTGGTATTACATGGTGTTCTCTCTTGTGTCTGCTCCAATTCCCCCTTTCTTATTAAGGACATCAGTCATATGGAATTAAGCACCCACCCTACTCCAGCATGACCTCATTTTATCAATAGTTAACATTTATCTACAACAACCCTATTTCCAAATAAGGTCACATTCTGAAATACTAGGAGTTAGGACTCCACCTATCTTTTTTTGGAACTCAATTCAACTCCTAACACACGCCTTTTAGGTCACTCCCTTCTGTCTTCCTCAATACACACCATGCATATCTTATATGCCTCAGTTATAGCACTTGTCATTGTTTAAAATAAACTATTATTGACATATAGCATACATACAGATGAAAACATACAAACTACAAATGTACATCTTGAGGAACGATCACAAAATTAACACACACATGTTACCATCACCCAGATAAAAAAGAGGACATTACCAGCACCCCAGAACCCTCCTCATGCCCCCTCCGAGTTACATTCCTTCCTAACCAAAGGTAGTCACCATCCTGATTTCTAATATTATAGATTTGTTTTGCCTGTTTTTGAAGTTTACATGATTAGAATAATTCTGTTCCTATTCTTCTGTCTTTTGTGTCGTTTATTTGATAGTATGTTTGTGGGTTAATGCAAATTGTCAGTGTAGCAATCCTTTATTTTCTTTTCTGCATAGTAGTCCATTGTATGACTATATGATATTATCCATTACACCGTTGATAAACATTCAGGTTGTTTTCAGTTTGCACTCTTACAAATAGTGTTGTCAAGGACTTTCTTACATACATCTTTGATACATGTAAGTATGCATTTCTGTTTTGTATATCTGTAGGAGTAAATAGCTGGATCTTAGATTTTACATATGTTTAGCTTGAGTACATTACTGTCAAACAAGTTTTCAATGTTTGTAGCAATTTACATTTCCTCTAGAGGTATACATTTGTCTATCCTCGTGCCAACAACAGTAGCATATAAAAGTTTCAGTTGCTCCAGATTCTTTTGCAGTACCCAATATGGGATACTATCAGTTTGTTAAATTATAACTATTCTTTGGGTATGTAATGGTATTTTACACAGATACTGGTTTTAATTTAAACTGCCTCATTGACTAATGTTTTCATGTTTATTGGCCATTTGAATATCTACTTTTTTGATGTGCCTCTTCTGACATTTCACCCCTATATTTACCTACCGAATTGTCTACATTAAAAAAATTACTTTGTAGCCAATCTTTATATATTCTGGATATATACTTTTTCAATTATATGTATTGCAGGTATCTTCTCCCAAACTGTAGCTTGAATTTTGTTTGTCTTAATGACATCTTTTGATACACATCTTTTGTTCGATTTATTCCTAGGTATTTGATTTTTATGCTATTTCAAATGATATGTTGCTCAGTTTTTTTTTCTTTTTTTAAAATTGAAGTATAGTTGATTTACAATGTTGTGTTAGTTTCTGGTGTACAGCAAAGTGATTCAGTTATATATATATATATATATATATATATATATATATATATATATATATATATATATATATTCTTTTTCATATTCTTTTCCATATTCTTTTCCACTGTAGTTTATTACAGGATATTGAGTATAGTTCCCTGTGCTATACAATAGGACCTTGCCGTTTATCCATTCTATATATAATAGTTTGCATCTGCTAGTCCCAAACTCCCAATCCAACCCTCCCACCACTACTTGGCAACAACAAGTCTGTTCTCTATGTCTGTAAGTCTGTTTCTGTTTCATACATAAGTTCATTTGTGTCATATTTTAGATTCCACATATAAGTGATATCATATGGTATTTGTCTTTCTCTTTCTGACTTACTTTGCTTAGTATGATAATCTCTAGGTCCATCCATGTAGCTGCAAATGGCGTTATTTCATTCTTTTTTATAGCTGAGTAATATTCCACTGTATATATATATACAACATCTTCTTTATCCACTCATCTGTCGATGGACATTTAGGTTGTTTCCATGTCTTGGCTATTGTAAATAGTGCTACTATGAACATAGGGGTGCATGTATCTTTTCAAATTAGAGTTTTGTCCTGTTGTATGTCCAGGAGTGGGATTGCTGGATCATATGGCAACTCTATTTTTAGTTTTTTGAGGATGATTCTCAGTTCTAATGTAGTTCTAATGTCAAATTATCAATCTTTCTTTTATATTTGGTGTTCTTTGGATTCTATTTAAGAAATCTTTGCTTACCCCAAAGTCACGAAGACATTCTAAATTATCTTCTGAAAACATTGTCTTAGTTTTTGCATTTAGATCTACAATCCACCTGAAATTAATTTTTGTGTACGCTATGATATAAGGATCAAGACTCATCCCCCACCCACCCCAACCCATGACTATCCAATTAACCCAACACCATTTACTGAAAAAAAATAAAGTCTATTATTCATCACTCTGTAGTGCCATCTTTGTCAACACTCCAAGTATCCATATATATAAGGTCTGTTTCTAGAATCTGTTTGATTGCTTTTTCTAACTATTCTTGCACTAATACCACATTGTCTTCATTCCTGAAGGTTTATGATAAGACTTGATATCCAGTAGTATAAACCCTCTAACTTTGTTCTCTTTAAAGATCATCTTGGCTGTTCTGGCCTTTTTGCATTTTCATGTAAATTTTATTATCTGACTGTCAATATTATTATTATTATTTTATTATTATTTATTTTTTTGGCTGCACCATGTGGCCTGTGGGATCTTAGTTCCCTGACCAGGGATCAAACCCAGGCCATGGCAGTGAAAACGCTGAGTCCTAACCACTGGTCCACCAGGGAATTCCCCAGATTGTCAATTTTTAACAAAAAAGTCCTCTGGCATTTTGATCGTGATTGCCTTGGGTCTATAGATTGTTATGGGATGCCTTGATTCTTTCACAACATTGAGTCTTTCAACTCATGAACATGGTATGACCTTCCATTTTTTTAAAGGTGTCCTTTAATTTCTTTCAATAATGTTAAATAATTTTTTTGTAGAAATCTTGCAGCTTTCATTAGGTTCCTTCCTAGATGATTGATGCCTTTGAAGCTATTTAAATTTTTTTGCTTTTTTAAAAAACTTCTTTTAAGAGCAGTTTTAGATTCACAGCAAAATTAGGAGAAAGATACAGATATTTCTCTTACGCACCCTGCCCCTAAGTATGCGTAGCCTCCTGCATTACCAACATCCTCCACGAGAGTGGTATATTTGTTACAACTGATGGACCTACATATCATAATCACCCGAAGTCCATAGTTTACACTAGGGTTCACTCTTGGTGTTGTACATTCTATGGCTTTGGACAAATGTATAATGACATGTATCCATCATCTTAGTATCATACAGAGTATTTTCACTGTCCCCCCCCCCCCGCCCCCCGCAAATCCTCTGTGCTCACCTATGCATCCCTCTCCACTGTATTCCCCCCCTGCCCCCCACGACCCCTGGCAACCACTGATTTTTTTTTTTTTTACTGTCTTCATATTATTTCCTTTTCCAGAATATCATATTATCATACAGTTAGATCCCATCTCAGATTGACTTCTTTCACTTAATAATATGCATTTAAAGTTCCCCCATGTCTTTTCATGGCTTGATAGCTCATTTCTTTTTAGTGCTAAATAATATTCCACTGTCTGTATGTACCACAGTTTACCCGTTCACCTACTGAAGATAGATATCTTGGTTGCTTCCACATTTTGTCAGTTATGAATAAAACTGCTGTAAACATCTGTGTGCAGATTTTTGTATGGATATAAGTTTTCAACTCCTTTGGATAAATACCAAGGGCAAATTGTATTACTGTATTTAAATTTTTTTATTTTATACAATTTATTATTGTATACTGATCTCGTATCCAGCAATCTTGCTAAATCTGTTCATTAGTTCTAATAGTTTTCTAGAGACCTGTTGGCTTTCCATATGTGATCTTGTCATATATGAATAATGATATATTTCCAATCCACTTATTTTTTTGTCTTTCCTTATTACATTGGCTGGGGGCCTCTGGTACAATATTAAATAGAATTGTTGATAGTGAATATCTCTGTCTTGTTCCTGTTCTCAAGAATTAAGCTTCCAGTCTTTTGCTTCAAATGCCATGTTTGCTATAATTTTTTATTGACACCTATGATCAGATTAGGGAAGTTGCTTTCTATTCCTGATTTGCTAAGATATTTTATTATGAAATAATTTTGAAAATTTTATCAGATCCTCTTTTTGTATCTATTGAGACAACCACATGATTTTTCACCTTTGTTCTGTTGATGTAGTGAATTTCCATTGACTGCATTAAAGTATTAAATCACCTTTGCATTCTTGAAGTAAACATAACTGGGCCTTGATGTAGTCTTTTATATCTGGCCAAGATAATCTTTGCTAATATTTGTTTAGGGTTTTTTTGTCTATGTGTTTGGGTGAGATTAGCTTGTAATTTTCCTTTCTTAGAATATTTCTGACAGATTTGAGTATGAAGCTTATGCTGGCCTCAAAATAGTTGAAAAATATTATTTATTTTACTAGTCTTTGAAGAGTTTGTGTAAGATTGGTATTATTTCTTTCCTTAAATAGCTTGAAGACTTCACTAGCTAATCAATGTGTGTCTGGAAGATTTTTTTGTTAACTTTTTATTTTGGAATGATTTTAGACTTACAAAAAATTTGTAAAAACAGTGCAGATAGTTCCTGTATACCAATAGTTCTTAACTGGGGGTGATTTTGCCCCTCCAGAGGACATTTGCGAATATATGAAGACATTTTACTTTGTCACAATTTGGGAGCGGAGAGAGGTAGTGCTAATGGCATCTGATGGGTAGAGGCCAGGGGCCAGAGGTGCTGCTAAACCTCCTACAGTACACAAGACTGGCCCTCATGACAAAGAACTATTCAGCCCACTATGCCAGTAGTGCTGATATTGAGAAACCTTGAATGAGGTCATTCATCTCAGCTCTTCAGACTCATATTTCAGGTATAAGAACTAGAAAACAAGCTTGTATTAGAAAAATTGAACTGAAAATTAAATTATTTTAGTCAGATATTATGATCGTTATGTATGTATATATATCATGGATGTTTTATTGCATATATATGTCCCAGTTCATTCACGAAAACACAAACCATTCTAGATATTTAAATAGTAAGAGCTTTAGTACAGTGAATTGATGCTTATAAAATCATCGAAGCGGGAGGGGAAGTGAGAGTCAAGGGAGAGCTGGTGCTGCCTTTCAGACACTCAGAAAGTAGAGAATCATGATAACAGTTGCCAGTGATCTCAGCTGCCCATAACACTGAATTGGGTGATTTGCAGAAGTTCATCCAAAAGCTGTTGCAAGCTTCGCATCTGCCTTTTGCCAGTACATCTACCTTCTTGAGAGGAGAAATGATAGTTTGTACTTCTCGTCCATCTTCCTAATTGCCTATAAATTGGAAGCTTATTGGCAAGGAATTCTTGGCAATGTCATTATCCTTCCAGCCCCTTAAAGAGGAAAGGATAGAAAGGGGTGAGGATAGTGCTGAGTTAACAGCAGACAGTATGGCACCGTCCAACCATTGGGTTACTCAACATTCTTACAACCCCTCCTGTCCATATTTATCTTCCATACAAAAGTAATAACAAAGCATCCCATTTCTGCCTAATATGATGCAGTTATCACTTCTTCAAACAAAAACATCCACCCTCTTCCCCCAAAAGTGAAGACTCAGCGTTCCATGAGTCACTAGCTATATCTGGGTAATAATCATTCTTTTCTAATACAATCACAATCATACTTTGATATGTAACTGCAAATTAAAATTTTAATATTCACCATTATGACTTATATAGAAGAGTAGTAAAAGGGAGAGAGAGAGAAAAAATTATACTCTGGCTATGGGAGAAACAGTATTATAGATTGTTGCTGGTTTAGAGCATATACCATATTTTGTATGAGGGCATGTCAGCCCCTCATGATGTTGTCACTGAACCTGAACTGAGTTGGATTTATTCAGCTATAATTGAATCTTCCACAGGCCATTCTACTGTTCTGTACTGCCAGCTGCTTTGTGTTGATGGGATACATGGTAAAATAAGCGAATCCTGTGGGTACGATCACTTCTTTTACTGTAAAATGAAATCCATTGTCAGAAGCTGTGTTGCGTGAGATACCATGATGGTAAATTGTCGTTTGGAAGTTTGTGCGTGGTGTTGCTAGCAGAAGAGCTATGGCCAGGGAAAGCTTACATCTATCCAGTATAAGTATCTATTCCAGTGAAAACAAATTGCTGCCCTTCCCATGATGATTTCTAAGGAAATCAACCTGTTACCCTGTGGATAACTGTTCCCTCAAAGGAATTGTGCCATGTTAGGAACTCAGCATTTATTTCTGTTAACAGTTGGGCCTTCCCACTGGCTTAGATAGATGAACCTTAGTGAGGAACACGCATGTCGGTGATCCCAGCAAAACCTCGGTGTGTGCTGTCCGCCCACTTTACTTGAACTTGCGGGGCAAATACTTGAATGGCCATGGAAAGAGGCTGCTAATGACCTACAGAACAGGACATCTTGATCACCTAATTATTGAAAGCTGCCTCAGCAATGAATGATCTATGAATTCACTTGAGACTCAAATGTCCTTGTACACTGTGTCCATTGTGAGAAGTTGATCCCTAGACCTCCTTGTCACCAGCTTTCCAATCTTGTTCCCTCTAAGTGCCTGACAATGTGGCCAAAGCGTTAGCCCCTGCCCACGAATCTAAATAGGTCTGTATAGATCTGGCGATCTCTCTTTCTGGGCAAACTGAACAACTAGATGCACTGCTTATATGAGATGAATGCTCCCAGTGGGAGTGTCCCTTTTCCTCATTGTCATTCAGGGCTACCCTGAGTGCAGCTATTAACTCTACAGCTGTCCACTTCTGGCTGATAGCAATTTATTGTGTATCATCATCTGCAAACTAGTTCTGCATTTTTCCTTCCTCAACTAACTGGTGATAGGGATGAGTTAAAGGAGAGCTGACAATTCATCAGCAGTAGGTGCCACTCCTAGCTGCTCAAGCTAAACATTGAAAACAGAAGCTCTGATATATTTACCCTTATCAATAAATTCCTACCTGGTCTAGTGCTCTTAAAATTCAGTCTCAGCTTTTTGTTCATATAAATTGGCAGAATACTGCAATCCTTTTGATGACCTTCCTGGGTCAGTCCTTGTACACATCCCCATAGAGCAAGGATTAGCAAACTCTGGCTTGTGAGATGACAACCTGTTTTTGTCAATAAAGTTTTATCAGAATACTGTGATGCCCATTTTTTAAGGTATTGTTTATATCTGCTTTTGGAACAACAGTGTTGAATAGTTGTAACGGAGATTCTATGGCCTGCAAACTTAAAATATTTTCTATGCAGCTCTTTAAAGAAAAAAATGCCAATCCCTGCCCTAGATTACAATAGAATATAACTCTAGTTTTATATCTAGAAGCAATGAGAGATGGTGGAGGTGCATTTGAGGAGAATCAGGATCTGCTTTAAGGGAAAAAATTGTGGGGTCTTTAAGCCTGGGAGGAAGGAAGTGCTAATTTCACTGGAACAGAAGAATGCAGATGTTCAAGTTTCTCAGTTCATTGGAATGCACACATAAATATCATCATTTCAGTATTCAAGATCTCATTCTTTTTCATTTAACATCCAAAGTTTTACATAAGAGACTTGACAAGGAAGTGACCCCTGTTTATATCGTAATTCTGCAATCCTCAGTATAATAATTTAAATGTGCTTTAGGGTTTTTGTTTTTGTTTTTTTGGACATATCAACCCCTGAGACTACAAAAGATAAGAGACTTTTTCAAGGGATTCCTAGAAGTTCTATGGTTCTCTCTTGGTACTTTGACCCAAGATTTTAAAGCCCTGATCTTGTCATTTTACTTCTTTTTTTAAAAATTATTGTTTATTTAGGTAACGTTGGCTTATAACATTATATGTTTCATGTGTACAACATTATATTTCTACTTCTGTGTACCCTACAGCGTGCTCACCACCAAAAATTTAGTTTTCATCCATCACCATACAGTTGATCCCCTTTGCCCATTTTGCCCCGTCCTCTCTGGTGACCACTACTCTGTTGTCTGTATCTATGTATTTGTTTTTGTTTGGTTTAGTTTGTTAATTTATTTTGGTTTTTTTTCTTTGTTTTTTAGATTCTACATATAAGAGAAATCATACGGTATTTGTCTTTCTCTGTCTGACTTATTTCTCTTAGCATAATACCTTGAGGTTCATCTTTGTTGTCCAAATGGTAAGGTTTCATCTTTTTTTATGGCTGAGTAGCATTCCATTGTACATATATACCACATCTTTTTTTATCTATTCATCCACTGATGGGCCCTTAGGTTTTTTCCATATTTTGGCTCTTGTTAATAATGCTGTGGTGAACATAGGGGTGCATGTATCTTTTCTAATTAGTGTTTTCATATTCTTTGGATAAATACCCATAAATGGGATAGCTGGATCATACAGTAGTTAGTTCCATTTTTAATTTTTTGAGGAACCTCCATACTGTTCTCCATAGTGGCTGCACCAATTTACATTCCCACCAACAGTGTAGGAGGGTTCCCTTTTCTCCACATCCTTGTCACCATTTGTTATTTCTTGCCTTTTTGATAATAGCCATTCTAACGTGTGAAGTTATATCTCATTGTGGTTTTAATTTGCATTTCCCTCATAATTAGTGATGTTGAACACCTTTTCATGTGCCTGTTGACCATCTGTATGTCTTTTTTGGGAAAATGTCTCTTCAACTCCTCTGCCCATTTTTAAATCAGGTTGTATTTTTTAAGTTGTTGTTGAGTTGTATAAGTTCTTTACATATTTTGGATATTAACCCCTTATTGGATATATCATTTGCAAATATTTTCTCCTATTCAGTAGGTTGTCTTTTCATTTTGCTAATGGTTTTCTTTGCTGTACAGGAGAGTTTTAGTTTGATGTAATCCCATTTAGTTTAATGTTTATTTTTGGGTTTGTTTCTCTTGCCTGAGGAGACATATCCAAAAAAAATGTTTCTAAGACTGATGTCAAGAGCATACTGCCTATGTTTTCTCTAGAAGTTTTATGGTTTCAGGTCTTACATTTATGTCTTTAATCCATTTAAAATTTATTTTTGTATATGGTGTGTGAAAGTAGTCCAGTTAGATTTTTTTTGCATGTGGCTGTTCAGTTTTCCCAATACTATTTATTGAAGAGGCTGTCTTTTCCCCATTGTATGATGCCTCCTTTGTCATAGATTAATTGCTCATATAAGTGTGGGTTCACTTCTGGGCTCTCTTACTCTGTTCCATTGATTTATGTGTCTGTTTTTGTGCCAACACCATACTGTTTTGATTACTGTGGCTTTTTAGTATAGTTTGACATCAGGGAGCATGATACTTTTCCAGCTGTTTTCTTCCTTCTCAAGATTATTTGGGGTCTTTTGTGTTTCCATACAAATTTTAGAATTATTTGTTCTAGTTCTGTGAAAAATGCCATTGGTATTTTGATAGGGATTACACTGAATCTGTACATTGCCTTAGGGAATATGGTCATTTTACCGACATTAATTCTTCCAATCTATGAGCACGGTATATCTTTCCATCTATTTGTGTCATCTACAGTTTCTTTCATGAATGTCTTATAGTTTTCCAAGTACAGGTCTTTTACCACCTTGGTTAGATTTATTCCTAGGTACTCTATCCTTTTTGATGCAATGTAAATGAGTTTAAAAAAAAAAATTATCTTCCTTATAGTTTGTTGTTAGTGTATAGAAATGCAACAGATTTCTGTTTGTTAATTTTGTATCCTGCAACTTTGCTGAGTTTATTTATTATTTTTAATAGATTTTTTTGAGGCATCTTTAGGATTTTCATGTATAGTATCCTGTCATCTGCAAACAGTGATGGTTTTACTTCTTCCTTTCCAATTTTATGTCTCTAATTTCTTCTCCTTTTCTGGTTGATAAGTCTAGGACTTCCAATACCATGTTGGAACAAAAGTGGTGTGAGTGGGCATCCTTGTCTTGTTCCTGATCTTAGAGGAAATGCTTTTAGCTTTTGACAGTTGAATATGATATCAGCTGTGGCCTTGTCATATATGGCCTTTACTGTGAGGTTTGTTCCCTCTATACCCACTTTGTTGAGAGGTTTTATCAATATAATAAATGGACATTGAATTTTGTCAAAAGCTTTTTCTATTGAGATGATCATATGATTTATATTTTTCAATTTGTTAATGTGGTGTATCACATTGATTGATTTGCAAATATTGAACCATACTTGCACCCCTGGGTTAAATCCCAGTTGATCATGGTGGATGACCCTTTTAATGTATTGTTGAATTTGGTTTGCTAATATTTTGTTGAGGATTTGTGCACCTGTGTTCATCGGTGATATTGGCCTGAAATTTTCTTCTTTTGTGGTACTTTTGTCTGGTTTTGGTATACAGGTGAGGCTGGCTTTATTGTGTTGTGTCAATTTCTCCCTTTATGTTTGTTAATACTTGCTGTATGTATTTAGGTGATCCTAGGTTGGGTGCATATATATTTACAATTGTTATATATTCTTGTTGGATTGATCCCTTTAGCATTATGTAATGTCTTTGTCACTTATTATAGTCTTTGTTTGAAAGTCTATTTTGTCTAAGTATTGCTACCCCAGCTTTCATTTTGTTTCCAGTTGCATGGATACCTTTTTCCATCCCCCCCACTTTCAGTATGTGTGTTTCTGTACATCTCAAGCAAGTTTCTTGTAGGCAGCATATATATGGGTGTTGTTTTTGTATCCATTCAGTCACTCTGTGTTTTGATTGGAGCATTTGGTCCATTTACATTTAAAGTAATTATTGATATGTATGTACTTATTACCATTTTATTACTTGTTTTCTGTTTATTTTGTATTCCTTTTTTCTTCTTATGTTCTTTTCCCTTGTGATCTGATGACTGTCTTTAGTGTTATGTTTGGATTCCTCTTTCTTTTTTTGTGTGTCTCTGTTATATGTTGTTGGTTTGTGGTTACCATGTGGTTTATGTACAAGAAATTTTTTTAAATTGATCTCTTAAATTCAAATGCATTAAAAAAAACCCTGCATGTTTACTCTCCCCCCCAAGTTTAATGTTTTTGACTTCATGTTTTACATCTTTTTGTTTTGTGTATATCTTAACTACTTATTGTGGCTGTAGATGATTTTACTACTTTTGTCTTTTAATCTTTATTTTAACCTTTAAGCTTTAAAAGTGGCTCATCTATTACATTTACCATATATTTGCCTTTACCAATGAGATTTTTCCTTTTGTAATTTTCATATTTCTAGTTGTAGTCTTTTCTTGTCCACTTAGAGAAGTCCCTTTAACATTTCTTGTAAAGCCAATTTAGTCCTGCTGGACTCTCAGTTTTTGCTTGCCTGTAAAACTCTATCTCTTCTTCATCTGAATGATAGCCTTGCCAAGTATTCTTGGCTGTAGGTTTTTTCCTTTCATCACTCTAATTATATCATGTCACTCACTTCTGACCTGCACAGTTTCTACTGAAACTTTCTACTGAAAGTCAGTGACAGTCTTATGGGAATTCACTTTTATGTAACTGGTTGCTTTTCCTTTACTGCTTTTAAGATTCTCTTTTGATCTTTAAGTTTTACCATTTTAATTACAGTGTGTCTTTGTGCATTCCTTTTGGGATTGATCTTGTTTGGAATTCTTTGTGCTTCCTGGACCTGGATGCCTGTTTCCATTCCCAGGATAGGAGAGTTTTCAGCTTTTATCTTTTCAAATAAATTCTCTGCCCCTTTCTCTCTCTCTTTGGCTTCTGGGACTCCTGTAATATGAATGTTAGTATGCTTGATGGTGTCATAGAAATCTCTTAAGCTATTCTCATTTAGAACAATATCTTCTTCTTTTTTCTGCTTTGCTTGGGTAATTTCGACTACTCTGTCTTCCAGTTCACTGATTTGTTCCCCTGTATCATCTAATCTGTTGATTCCTTCTAGTGTAATTTTTAGTCATTGTACTCTTCAGCTCTGTTTGGTTCTTCTTGTTTATATTTTCTAAGTCTTTGTAAAACTTCTCACTGTGTACATCTTTTCTTCTCCCAGGTTTGTTGAGCATCTTTATGATTATTATCTTGAACTGTTTATTGGGTAGATTGCTTATCTTCACTTTGCTTAGTTCTTCTGGGATTTTATCTGGTTCGTTTGTTTGCAACATATTCCTGTGTTGCCTCATTTTACCTAATTCTCTGTGTTTATTTGTAGGTATTGCATAGGTTGGTTACATTTCCTGATCTTGGAGAAGTGGGTTTATGCAGGAGATGTCCTATGGGGTCCAGCAGCACACACCCTTCTGGTCCCTTGAGCTATGTGCTCTAGGAGTGCCCCCTATGTGGGCTGCATGTGCCCTTCTGATGTGGTGGAGCCAACTATTATGGACACACTGGTAAGTGAGGCAGGTCCCTGGCCCAGTTGGCTGCCAAGCCCTGCCTGGTTTGGAGCCTGCCAGCTGCGGGTGGATGGGGCCAGGTCTTGGGGTGGCTGGTTGTGCAGCCTGGGGGTGTCCCAGTACTGGTGCCGACTGGCTGGTGGGCAGGGAATCCCCTGGCACTAAGGCTAGAGGGAGGACTCCAAAATGGCACTTGCCAGCACCAACGTCCTTGTGGTAGAGTGACCTCCCCAAAATGGCTGCTGCCAGCAACTGTGTCCCCACGGGGAGTCCCAGTTGCCTCCTATTTCTCCAGGAAGCTCTCCAAGATCAGCAAGTGGGTCTGACCTAGGCGTCTTTCAAATAACTGCCTCCGTACTGGGTCTCGGAGCATATGAGTTTTTGCATGAGCCTTTTAAGAGTGGAGTCTCTGTTTCTTACAGCTCTCCAACTCTCCCACATGCAAGCCTTCAAAGCTAGATGTTCTGGGGGCTCCTCTTCCTGATGAAGGACCTCAACGTGTCCTGGATATTCAACTTCTGCAGTTACAGTCACTCCAGGTGCTACCAGTCTGCCAACACACTGCTACCTCATGACAAGTTGAGGATCTTGGGCGTGAGGGGCAGGCTGTCTACCCCCAGCCCCTGGCCACTGCACCTAGTCCCCACTCATCACCCACTGACCCACTCATTGCTCTGAAGCTGGTCCAGGCCTTTCTGCCCTGTTTTAAATGAATTGAATATTCTTTGGAATTCCATTTTACCTTCTCTAGCTATTCCTATTTGAAGAATTTTTTAGTGGTGTTTTAAAGATTACAATATACATCTTTGACTTATCATAGTTTATTTTTAAATAGTATTATACTTCTTTGTGAGCAGTATAAGAACCTTACAACAATATGGTTCTATTTCTCTCCTCTTCCTTTGTGCTCTGTCATGTGTTTTACCTCTACATACGCTATAAACACCGCAAAACATTGTTATTGTTTTTGCTTTAAGTAGCCCATAGTCTTTTAAAGCAGTTTAGATATAAGTGTATGTCTATCTCTTAAACATAATGAAATCGGTCTTTTTTTTATTTACCCACATACTTTTCTTGTGTTCTTCATTCCTTCCTTCAGCTCTAAATTTCCATTTGGCATCATTTCTCTTTAGCCTGAGTAACTCTTTTAGCATTTCTTGTAGTGCAGCTCTTCTGGAGATGAAATAGCTTCACTTTTGTCAATCTGAAAAGTCTTTATTTTACGTTTGCTTTTGCAGGATATATTTTGCTGTATGTAGAATTCTAGGTTGTCTTTTTTTTCTTCAAGTGCTTAAAAGTTGTCTTTTCATTGTCTCTGGCCCACCTTGTTTCTAATAAGAAGTCAGCAATCATTCTTACTGTTGTTTCCTTGTATGTAATATATAATGGCTGCTATTGAGATTTCCTCTTTATCATGGTTTTCAGCAGTTTGAGTCTGATGTGCCTAGGTGTGTGGTGTTCTATGTGTGTGTGTGTGTGTGTGTGTGTGCGCGCGTGCACGCACACACATGCTCAGAGTTTGCTAATCGAAATCTTTAAAAAATTTTGGAAAATTCTTAGCCATTATCTCTTCAATGGTTTCTTCGGCCCCATTCTCTCTCCTTTTCCTGTCATACTCTAATTATTACATCTATGTGTCCCATAGATCTCAGATACTTTATTGTATTTTCTCTCATTTTTATTTTTTCATTTCAGTTTATATAATTTCTACTGTCTTTAACTTTATAGATCTTTTTCTTCCTTTGTGTCCAGGCTGCTTCTAATCCCATCAAATAAATTCTTCACTTATAATAGCATATTTTTCATTTCTAGCACTTCCATGTGATCCATTTTTATCATTTCCATCTCTCTGCTGACATTCCCCATATGTTTGTGAATGTTCTCCAGCTTTTCTAGTAGGTCCTCTAACACATTTTTGTAGTTATTTTAAAGTCCCTCTCTCATAATTCCAATATCTGATTCATCTCCCAGTCTGCTTCTTTCCTCCCATGATCATGGGGTCCATTTCCTTGCTTCTTTGTGTGTCTCATAGTCTTAAATGTACATTGGACATAGTGTATAAAAGAGCATTAGTGGCTGAAGTAAATAATATTTCCTCCAGAAAATCGCTCATCCCTTATTCTGTCAGGATGCTAAGAATCCCTAGCCCTGTAGAAGCACCAAATAAATACCAGTAAGACATCAGATGTTTCTTTGTTAATTTACAGCTTTCTGAACCATGAGTGATTTCTCTCTCTGCTTAACAGTCTGAATTCTAGCTTTTCAAGTCACTGGAAATATCTCTTTGTCCTTCAGTTCCATCCCTACCTTTATGTACCTAAGGAGGTCTCTCTATGCTCTACTGTCCTGCTTTCAGTCTGGCAGTTACTGCTCTGCACTCAGTAAAAGCCCAAGTGCTGCAGAGAGATTTCTCATCTCTTCTTTCTGCCTTGCTACTTCTCTGCAATGGGCCATTGTCTCAACTCGGAAAAGGTCTGAGCACCTTATATGGGATCTCTCTAAGCTCTTTTGCTCTCCTTTCAGCCTTCAGCATACTATCTATGTGCCCTTGATGAAGGCCTGTGGGAAATAGTTGGCAGGTAGGTGCATACTCTTTCTGTGGTTGGGGTTCCTTGGGATTCTAATGCATCATGGTAGCTCACATGCGGTCTTTACAAATTCATTAAAATATGGCTGGTTTCTCTTTATCACCTACTATGATGTATTCTGTCCTCTTTCAGTTGCTCTGCTAGAATGAAAACACCTATAGGTCTCTACTCTTAAAGAAAGGCCTCTTTACTTTCTAGATTTTCATTTGGTTAGATTTCGTTCTATCCTCAGATCTCTGGTGGGTTTAAAAAATTGTGATTTTGTAGCTTATCTGGTTTGTTGTTATTGTTAGGGTACCCTTGTGACTTGAACTGAGAAGGCCTCAGCTTTTAACGGCCTCTAATGAATAGGAGACAAAGTCTGGATCCAAAGAATGGTGGGAAGTAGAATCCAAGATTCTAGCATAAGCCAGAATGGTAAGAAGGGTTGATGTGGAAAATAATGTTTCAAAGGGAGGTTTGTCTGTTTGTGTGTGGCTCTAGGATAAGCAGGAAAGAAAGAAAGAAAGAAAGAAAGAAAGAAAGAAAGAAAGAAAGAAAGAAAGAAAGAAAGAAAGAAAGAAAGAAAGAAAGAAAGAAAGAAAGAAAGAAAGAAAGAAAGAAAGAAAGGAAGGAAGAAAGAAAGAAAGAAAGAAAGAAAGAAAGGAAGGGAGAGAGAGAGAGAGGGGGGGAGGGAGGGAGGGAGGGAGGGAGAAAGAAAGAAAGAAGGAAAGGAGGAAAGGAAGGAAGAAAGAAAGAAAGGAAGAAAGGAGGGAGGGAGGAAAGAAAGAAAGAAAGAAAAGAAAGAAAGAAAGAAAGAGAAAGAAAGAAAAGAAAAGAAAAGAAAGAAAAAGAAAGAAAGGGAAAGGAGGGAGGGAGGGAGGAAAGAGGGAGGGAGGGAGAGAGGGAGGGAGAGAGGGAGAGAGAGAGAGAGAGGGAGAGAGAGAAAGAAAGAAAGGAAAGAAAGAAAGAAAGAGAAAGAAAAAGAAAGAAAGGAGGGAAGGAAGGAAGAAGAGAAGGAAGGAAGGAAAGAGGGAGGGAGGGAGGAAGGAAGGAAGAAAGAAAGAAAGAAGAAAAGAAAAGAAAGCTCACACTAGTGCTGATTTGGGGACATAATTCATGCTACCTACATGGTCTGAATACCAGATGCCTGGCACTAGTGGGTCAACTCTTCCCTGTGTAATTCATGTGAAACATTGATTTCAGCTCTTCCTATGCCTAGGATAGTCATGACCTATGGTCCTGAAGTACACAGCAGTTCCAAATCATTCGATGCTGGACATCCTAACTGATGTTTTTGCCATTCATGCATCAACTGGGCCCTCTCATCATTTTACTAAGGAAGGGACTCAAGTGTGTCAGTACAGGAGAGAAAGTAAAGAAGATCTGCACACCATGGTTCCTTAAGATTGAGGGCAGGCTGCACACTGATATAAGCTACCCTGCCAGTTTCATGGGTGTCATCAACATTGACAAGAGTGGTGGGAATTTCCGTCTGATCTGTGACCCAAGTTGTTCATCAAATTGTGCCTGAGGAGGCCAAGTATAAGTTCTGTGAAGTGAGGAAGATCTTTGTGGACACCATCCAGATGGACATCTTCTGGATTGATTTGGACTTTGGCCAAATCAATTAGCCATTTCATCAAGTTCTGCTAACCCATGTACATTGATGGAAAGTGCTAACCTGGGACAGATTGATGGTATCACCAACACACACACACATACACACACACACACACACACAGAAAGAGAGAGAACCTGACTCTTGACCTGAGTCATGTGTAGGAAGCCAATGGCAATAGCTTTGCCACCAGGCTTTCTCAGCATATTCATCATTGGAGACAACAGCAAACAATGGATTTCCCTGCACCAAAGAAAGAGTACTTGCCTCAGTATTGCTGAAGACAGAGACAAAGTCTATTAGCCAAACAGAGCAATGGGTGAGATGATTTCCAGAGGAGAGAAGTAGAGAGCTTCTTTGGCTAATTAAAGATGTATTAGCATGGAGGAGAAAACAAAAAGAAAACATTATTTTCAGAGAATTACCACCAAAGGAACATGCACTCACAATTAAAAAAAAAATTACTGAAACACATGAAGAAACAAGCCCAAATAAACAAAAGTCAGCAGAAAAAAATATAAGAAACTAAAGTGTCAGACTCCCAAGATTGATATTGGAATTATTAGACTACACAGCAACAACGTTTAATCTATCTAAATTTTAGCTGCATGAATGAAAATGAGAATCTTAAAATCATAGCACTGAATGAAAATAAAAGCAAGTCCCAAATCAGTAAAATGGGTAAATGAATTTTAATCCATTTATACCACACAATATCATAGAGCAGTTTTAAAAAATGCACTAGAAATATGCATATCAAGATGGGGGAATCTCAGAAATAGAAAGATGAGTGAGAAAAATGTTAAAAAATACATATGAGTTCTTTATATAAGTTTCAAGACCTGTAAAAATTAGATATTATATTATTTAGGGATACATAATAAAACTTTTTTAAAGTAGCTAGTAATTTATAATTCAGAATGCTGGTTTCCTATGGATGAAAAGGGGAGGGAAAAGCTCAGAGAGGGGGCATGGTGGGCTTAAAAGATTTGGGTTGTGTTTTATTTCTTAAACCAGGAGGTTTAACATAGAGGTATTTGTTTTTAGTAACATCACTTAAGTATATGAGTACAGTTTATTCATTATTTTGTATGAATGAATTGTTTATATTTTTAAAAACTCAAATAAATCTTGTGTTAAGGTCAGTGGCCTAAATCCTTGCTAGGAAGATCTCACTGAATTAAAAAACCATTCTCTTTCTTGGAAGACAAAATATCAAATAGGTCCATCTAGTGGTGAATTAGAGAATCTCAAATACAGGGATACTCCAGTTGAAGGAATACACTGGGATGTAAGGCGTTTACTCAAAAATAGCCCATTCAGTGAACATTGGGGTGCATGTATCTTTTTTTTTTGGCCACACCGCGCGGCATGCGGGAACTTAGTTCTCCGACCAGGGATCAAACCTGCACCCCCTGCGTTGGAAGCACGGAATCTTAACCACTGGACCGCCAGGGAAGTCCCTGTATCTTTTCGAATTAACGGTTTTCCCCAGATATTAAAAAAAAAAAAAATAGCCCATTCAAAAACCACGTATACAAATAGAAAAAAAATCTTGATTGATTGAGTGAAGAACTCTTTGTCTCCAGACGCATGGTAAAATTCTTTGGTTTGTCTCTAACTGGTTGAAAGACTAAAACTCAACCTCAGGTAATTTGTGAGACCCCAGCCTCCTTTATCTGCATCACTTTTGCCCCTTGTTGGCAGGTTTCCCCCCTCACTTCAGGTGCTGCGGTGCTTTCCTCCAGACCTCCTGTTAGTTACTGCATCTTCCCTGCCTGAGCATTGGATGACTCTTTCCTACCCCATTCTTCATCTGAGCTCAGTGCTGCTCTCACCTCTGCTTTGGAGTCATGGGGTGTACTCAGGCAGCTATTCAAGATTTAGGTCCCTCTATATGTACGAACATATCGTTAAATGAAATTGGGCAGGGGACAGAACTGCACGTAGCATGTGTTCCCATTCATATTTTTTAAAAGAATGTATATGTTGTCACGTATATAGATTATCTGGGGAAGGACACACAAGAAACTGATAAACCTTTAGGGAAGGGCACTCTGGGGAAATTAAGTGAGAAAGAAACTTACATTTGATTTTTTTACCATTTATTGATGCTGATTGAGTTTTGTTACAATGTGCATGTATGACTTAATACAAATTTTAAAGAGAAAATAGTGTGTTCTATATATGTAGATGCTATCACACTGATAAATAAGCTTCCTACAGATAAAGAGCATTGATGCTTTCTAATGGGTGTTATGTCTTAGTGGTTATACATCAACGCTGTGGTATAAGGCAGCCTTAGATTGTCAGTGGAATGGTCTTGCCTGGATTGAAAGAATCTCTCTTGCATGTCTTTGGATATATTCATTGCCCTTAATACTTAGCTGCACCTTTAGCTTTAAATGATTTATCTGACAACTGACATGTTTTTCCAATTAGGTTGAAAAAAATCAGTTTACGCTTTTTATTGATGTTGGAGCCTTGATACTTTATAAATTGCCTGAAATCTAACAGCGATTTCTGACCCGCACTTGACCTTTGCACGATCTACTTTGGACTCTAATTGGAAGAAACACTACAATTCCTTTTGTAAAGCAAACTCCCAAATGAACATGCAATCAAGTGTCACTTCAGCAAAAGCATGAGTGTTTTCTGAGCAGATCTTTTGTAGTGGGTGGCATGCTTGTTTCCTCAACATTCCGTCTCCCTTCCCATTGTGTGGCAGCAATGAGCTCTGAGGAAGTGAGCTGAGCTCCATTGGTGGCCTCTGGTCAGGAAGCCAGGGATTACTTCGAGGACCTAGCCTTACCGTTGTGTGGGGGGATGTAAACTGGCCCCCAAAGGCTGAAGATAAAGACTTTCCATTTGTTGTCTTAGGGAGAGGCAATTTCTCTCATCTGCTGGATGTAAATAAAGAAGTCAGCGGGCCTTACTGTAACCAGCAGCTGTCCTACAACCCAGAGGGGAACCAGTCACCAGTCGTAGAATGATACAAACCCTGTGGTTACAGAGCAAAGAGATAGAAAGAACCTATGTTCTTGATGACACAAGTGAGTTGCTCAAACAACCAACCCTGCAGGCTGCCCCATCTCTGGACTTTGTGTAAATGCCAGCTGGTCAGTTTTTGAGTGTTTGAGTCAAATGCGCTTGGTTGGTTTTTCTATTTCTTCCAACTGGAAGCATCGTGGAGCATATTTCAATAGAACAGTAAGAAAAACCCTCAATATATAAATTACACAATGTCTAGGCTAGATCTTGAATACCCTTCTCTGGATGAATTTCTTGAATATTTTAATTATAGAAGTGTAAATATATTTTAGAGTATGGATATTCATAAGAAGGATTGGATTTTACATTCTCGTATTAGTATGGTAGAGGGTCTTTATCTGTTCAGGCTGCTAGAACAGAATACCATAGACTGTGTGGCTTAAGCAACAAACATGTATTTCTCATGGTTCTGGAGGCTGGAAGTCCAACTTGTCATCATGGTCAAGTTCTTGGTGAGAGCCTTCTTCCTGGTTTACAATGGCCACCTTTTTGCTGTATCCTCTCATGGCAGAGAGAGAGAGATAATCTCTCTCATGTTTCTTTTTATAAGAGCACTAATCTCATTCATGAGAGCTCCATCCTCATGACCTAATTACTTCCCAAAGGTCCTACCTCCAAATATCATCACAGTGGGGATTAGGGCTTCAACATATGAATTTGGAAAAGACAAACTTTCAGTGCATAGAATGGAGTATAACATGAATAGTATTAAACACTAATCTAGATAAATCTTCTATTGTTAGAGACAGAGAAAGAACCCTAGATTAACCATTAAGCAAAATAAGCACATGTTCAGGTGTTTTAGTTCATTTGTGCTGTTATGACAAAAATACCATAAACTGGTTGGCTTATAAACAGCAAACATTTATTTCTCACAGTTCTGGAGGCTGGGAATTCCAGGATCAAGGCTCCGGCAGATTCACTGTCTGGTGAGACAGACATGGAAGACATTCACTTCCTGGTTTGTAGATGGCCATCTTCTTTTGCTGTATCCTCACACAGAGAAAGAGGTAAGAGATCTCTCTGGGGCCTTTTATATAAGGACACTAATTCCATTCATGAGGGCTCCACCCTCATGATGTAATCACCTCCCCCCAAATCACTCCTTTTAATATCATCACATTAGGGTTTAACATATGAATTTGGGGGAGGGCACAAATATCCAGTCTATAGCATTAGGGCACTAGAGAAAGAGGGGCATCACAGGGCTCTTTCAAATTTTAATAAAATCAATCTTATATCAGGTTTCATTATGTCCTGATCCTTAATTTAGAAACTAACACTGTGACTCAGAAGCTACATATAAGTTCGTTGGCTTTTTACTTATGTATCTATCTACTCTGCTGATTGTAGATTGTAAACTCCTAATTCAATTCCTTTTGTGGTTTTAGATACATTGAAATTTTCCATTTTTCCTTAAGTCAGTTTTAGTCAGTAACATTTGTGTTTGCAGGAAATTGTCTATGTTTTCTAACTTATCGGCAGAAAGTTGTCCACAATATTGTTTTATTTTAAAAATCCCTGGTGCACTTGTTATATCCTTTTTTATTCCAACAATTTTCTACTTTCTCCCTGACTTTTTCTTTATCAGTCATGATGTCAGGGTTATTTTCTCTCACTTTACTAGTCTTACTAAGCAACCATCTTTTTTTTTTTTTTTTAATTTATAAATTTATTTATTTATTTTTAGCTGCATTTGGTCTTCGTTGCTGCGTGCGGGCTTTCTCTAGCTGTGTTGAGCTGGGGCTACTCTTCGTTGTTGTGCACGGGCTTCTCATTGAGGTGGCTTCTCTTGTTGCAGAGCACAGGCTCTAGGCACGCAGGCTTCAGTAGTTGTGGGACACAGGCTCAGTAGTTGTGGCTCGCAGGCTGTAGAACGCAGGCTCAGTAGTTGTGGTGCATGGGCTTCGTTGCTCCGTGGCACGTGGGATCTTCCCGGACCAGGGCTCAAACCCGTGTACCCTGCATTGGGAGGCGGATTCTTAACCACTGTGCCACCAGGGAAGTCCCGCTAAGCAACCATCTTGATGATGGTAAATAATCAAAAAAAAAAAAAAGAAGAGAAAAGAAAGTAAGGAAAAGGGACTATTCATTCCATACATTAGAATGCATTTTAAATCTGGCACTGATATAAAAACAGAAATTTCAAATAGTATGGCAAAGTGGAAAATCTATAAATATATGAAATTACACATAAAAATTTAATATATAATGAGTATCATAAATGAGATTAATATATGTGTATATGTATTTGTGTGTGTATAAGTATATGCATATAATATATACACTTTGTAAATCTCATCAGTATAGTACATGAACAGTCCAATTACACAGAAGGAAAATCAACTAATAAACATTTTTAAATCTAATATTGGTAATCATAGTAACACAAGTCTAAACAGCAATAAAATACCACTTACATCTATAAATAAGAAAAAAGTAAAAAAAGCAAGTGTAATATTTATTTAGGTGTGTCTCCAAGATAATTTTTAAGCTCAACATTTTTAAGAATTATTCTTTAATTCATTTTGAATCCCTATTTGACAATATGCATTAAAAATCCATAGAAATTCATATCCTTTGTTCTAATGAAGCATATCATAAGGATTTATCTTAAAATAATTCAAAAGATAAGACTATATTCATGATGATGTTTACTACAGTGTCAAATTATAAAGTTGACATTGGAAAAAACTTAACTTGTTCAACAATAAATGCAGTGATTAGGAAAAGCCTCATCTATAAACTGGGTTAAGCATGATGTGCTTCTTAAAAATTAAAAAAGTAAAGCTTGGTGTGTGTGTATCACCATTTATTGAGCACTGGCTATGAAGCAGATACTTTATATATATTTATTTCCAAAGCTCATATTCACTCTGCAGGTTAAGTACTTTTCATTCTCAGTTTAAAGAATCTGGGTCCAGTTGCTCTGTGATATTAAGTCACTTATTCAAGGCAGCATAGCTAGTGAGTGATGGAGCTGGGCCTTGATCCCATGCCAGTACAGTGCCTGCCACACCCAGGGCCTGGTCAAAGGGGACAGGCCCGGCTCACAATTCCTGCTGAGGGAACAGCCTTTGGTAGCACATTCTGTACTATGTGATTTCTGCATCTTTACCCCACCCACCCCTCCTACCACCACCGAGGCTGGGGCCTCACCTAAGGGCAGCCAATCCAGAGTCAGGCTAGTAGCTCATGATATGGTCTGTCATGGAATGCTCTGCTAGAAAGGAGATGAATTATCTAAATTCTCACTCTTATTGGTTTAATTTTAGAAATAGGGAGCAAATCAGGCAGTTGTTGGGAAAAGAGGCTGGGAGAATGTGAGACAAGCCAGAGGGCTTTTAATAATACTCTCAAGAGCACTGCTAACTAGGTGAGACAGAACTAGACTGCTAGGTCACCCATGCCAGAAAGACTGAGGTGGGTTCAACTCAGGCAGAAAAAAAGGTAATCAAAATATGAAGTAAAGGGAAATAGTTGTCGACCACACTAAATTCTGCAAACAGTGCCTGTATCTGCATAATCATATTCATTACATACTCTAGTCCCTTCATGATCTTGTCACTTCTGCAGGCTCATCTCTTAACTCCAGCTGAGCCAAACAATTCATGTGTCTACGGGTATACTGTGCTGGTGATCAATGTTGCCTTTCAGCTCCAAATTCACCCTTTCGCCTGAATGAATAAGTACATCGTGCTGTCCCCTCCCTGGAAAGTATTTTCACTTGTCTAGCTTATTCCCTTGCATCCTACAAGACTTGGCTCAAGAGAAAGTACCTCTAAGGAGCTTCCCATGATCTTCTCCATCAAACGGAATCCACATAAGCACGATTCCATGGAGACCCTCTTGGCTATATAACAGCTTCACATCAGGAGAAGTTAATCTGAGTAATGATCAGATATAAAATGAGCAGAAAACAGAAGAGAGGAGTAGGTAGCAGATGTTACAAGGACTGACCCAGGAACCAACCTAATACCAATCCCTAAATATGCTAGAGGAAAGTGCTCCCTCAAGAAAGGGAGGCATTAGCAGGTGCAAACTAGTATATATAGAACGGATAAACAACAAGGTCCTACTGTATATACAGCACAGGGAACTATACTCAGTATCCTGGGATAAACCGTAATGGAAAAGAATATAAAAAAGAATGTATGTATATGTAAAACTGAATCACTTTGCTGTACAGCAGAAATTAACACAACATTGGAAATTGACCATACTTCAATTTAAAAAATAAATTAAAAAAAAAAAAGGGACTTCCTTGGTGGCTCAGTGGTTAAGAATCCGCCTGCCAATGCAGGGGACACGGGTTCGAGCCCTGGTCCAGGAAGATCCCAGGTGCCGCAGAGCAACTAAGCCCGTGCGCCACAACTACTGAGCCTGTGCTGTAGAGCCCGCAAGCCACAACTGTTGAGCCCAAGTGCCACAACTACTGAGGCCCATGCGCCTAGAGCCTGTGCTCTGCAACGAGAGAAGCCACCGCAATGAGAAGCCTGTGCACCGCAGCGAAGAGTAGCCCCCGCTCGCCGCAACTAGAGAAAGCCCACACACAGCAATGAAGACCCAACAACAGCCAAAAACAAACAAACAAACAAATAAATAAATAAACAAATAAATTAAAAAGGGAGGCAGACACTTGGGTTAGAATCATTCACATATCCTTATCTTACCTCCTGACTTAAAGTAGATATATTTTAAGATATCTACATACATACATGTATATGTGTATATATATTATTATATTTATATATATATGTATATATAATTGAAAGTTTGAAATCAACAGACTTTTTATCCATTTGTAACTGGGACAAAACTGATATGGTTCTAAATTAATGAGAATGACACACTATAATAGCAATTTGTGTTACAAACTGTTCTGAGGCAACCATCTGTACTACACAAATAAATTTGCCTCTGAGACTGCAAGGCAACACTTTCCCAGAGTCTTACAGAGAATCCAGATGCAAATTTTCCTGGCTCACTGCCTTTGCTTTATCCATTTGGCTAACCAGTTCGTGAGCAAATTTATATGTAAAATTTTAAAAGCTGGCTCAGGCCTCTAGAGTGAGGTGCAAAAATAATAACAGCAGTTTGTATTTATGTAAGTAGAATATTTATCCTAAGTGATCAGATCATATCAAAATTTTCTCTCATTCATTTACAGCCATTTATTCAAAGCAGAGAAAGTATAAATAAATATTTCAGAAGTATGATTTGGTGAGAAGTATACCCAGCAGTCTACATTGGTTTAAACCAGACATGGGTGTTGTGATTTGTATGTCCCTTAGGGAATGTTTCTTTAAATTCAGAAATGTTGCTTTTTACCAACTGATTGAGATCCCATAAAGTTGTGTTTCTTCATCTGCTGTGCCTAAGATCTACAAAACACTGAGCTCAGAACTAGAAATAAACAAAACCGTAAGACTCAAACTTTGTAATCCAAGAAATTTACAGCTTAATTATTCTCCCCCCACCCAGCTTTATTGAGATATAATTGACATATAATATGGTATAAGTTGAAGGTGCACAATGCAATGATTTAATACATGTATATATTGCAAAATGTTTACCACAGTAAGGTTAGTTAGCACACCCTTCACCTCACATAATTACCATTGTTGTTATTGTGAGAACATTTAAAATCTAACCTTATAGCAACTTTCAAGTATACAATACAATGTTGTTAACTATAGTCACCATACTGTACATTAGCCCCCCCCAAACTTATTCCTCTTATAATTTGAAGTTTGTACCCTTTGGCCAACGTCTCCTCTTCCCCCATCCCCAGCCCCTGGTAAGCATACTTCTACTCTTTGCTTCTATGAGTTCAGCTTTTTTAGAGTTTACTATAAGTGAGATCATATAGCATTTGTCTTTCTCTGTCTACTTATTCTATTTAGCATAATGCCCTCAAAGTCCATTTATGTTGTCAAGAATGGCAAGAGTTCCATTTTTTTAAAAGCTGAATAAACACTCCACTGTGTATATCTATATCTATTTATATCTAAATCTAGATTCATCCATTTATAGACACGTAGGTTGTTTCCATGTCTTGGCTATTGTGAATAATGCTGCGGTAACACAGAATAGTGATTTCATTTCCTTTGGATTTATATGCAGAAGTGGAATTGCTGGATCGTATGGTAGTTGTATTTTTAATTTTTTGAGGAAACTCCATACTGCTTTCCACAGTGGTTGCACCAATTTACATTACATCAACAATGCACAAGTGTTCCCTTTTCTTCACATCCTTGCCAACACATGTTATCTCTTATCTTTTTTTTTATTTGCTTTTGTTTTTAAAATTTTATTTATTTATTTATTTATTTTTGGCTGTGTTGGCTCTTCGTTTCTGTGGGAGGGCTTTCTCTAGTTGGGCCACTCTTCATCGTGGTGCGCGGGCCTCTCACTATCGCGGCCTCTCTTGTTGCGGAGCACAGGCTCCAGATGCGCAAGCTCAATAATTGTGGCTCACGGGCCTAGTTGCTCCGCGGCATGTGGGATCTTCCCAGACCAGGGCTTGAACCCGTGTCCCTTGCATTGGCAGGCAGATTCTCAACCACTGCGCCACCAGGGAAGCCCTTATCTTTTTTGATAATGACCATTTTAACAGGTGTGAGGTGATATCTCACTGTGGTTTGGATTTGCATTTCTCTGATGATTAGTGATGTTGAGCACATTTTCATGTGCCTGTTGGTCGTTTGTATGTCTTATTTGGAAAAATATCTAATTCAGGCCCATTGCTCATTTTTTAATAGGATTATTTGTGAGTTTTTAATTTTGCTATTGAGTTATATGAGCTCCTTTTATATTTTAGATATTAACTTCCTGTCAGAGAGATGGTTTGCAAATATTTTCTCCTATTCCATAGGTTGCCTTTCATCTTGTTCATTGTTTCTTTTGCTGTGCAGAAGCTTTTTACTTTGATGTACTCCCACTTACTGATTATTTTCCTTTGCTGCTTGTGTTTTTAGTGTCATATCAAAAAAGCCTTGCTAAGACCAGTATCAAGGAGATTTTTATCTATGGTTTATTCTAGGAATTTTATGGTTTCAGGTATTACATTTAAGCTCTTAATCCATTTCGAGATAATTTTTGTGAGTGGTATTAGATAGGGGATCAATTTTCATTCATTTGCATGTGATTATCCAGTTTTCCCATCACCATTTATTGAAGAGATTGTCCTTTACCCATTGAGTATTCTTGGATCCCTTGTCAAATATTGGATGACAGTGTATGTGTGTATTTATTTCTGGGCTCTCTGTTCTATTCCATTGGTCTTTGTGTCTTTTTTTATGCCTGTATCATGAAGTAATTGCCTTGAAATCAAGAAGTGTGATGTCTTCACCTTTGTTCTTTCTCAAGATTGCTTTGTCTATTGGGGGTCTTTTGTAGTTACATATGAATTTTAGGGTTGTTTTTTCTATTTCTGTAAAAAATACAACTTTGATGGAGTTTGCAGTCTGTCCTTAGATGGCTTTGGGTAGTATAAACATTTTAACAATGTCAACTCTCCCAGTTCATGAGCATGAAATATCTTTACATTTATTTATGTCATCTTCAATGTCTTTCATCAATGTCTTACAGTTTTCACTTCCTGGTTAAATTTATTCCTAAGTAGTTTATTCTTTTTGATACTATTGTAAATGGGATTGTTTTATTTCTTTTTCAGATAGTTATTGTTAGTGTACAGAAATGCAGCTGATTTTTGTATATTGATTTTGCATCCTGTAACTTTACTGGACTCATTTGGTTCTAATTTTTTTTTGTCTGCACCATGCAGCTTGCAGGATCTTAGTTCCCTGACCAGGGATTGAACCTGGGCCCCTGCAGTGAAAGCACTGAGTCCTAACCACTGGATTGCCAGGGAATTCCCTCTAATGGTTTTTTGATGGTGTCTTTAGGATTTTCTATATACAAGATTATGTCATCAGCAAACCAAGACAATTTTACTTCTTCTTTTCTTATTTGGATGCCTTTTATTTCTTCTACTTGTCTAATTGCTCTGGCTAGGACTTCTAGTACCATGCTAAATAGGAACAGTAATAGTGGGCACCCTTGTCTTGTTCCTGATCTTAGAGGGAAGCTTTCTACCTTTCACTGTTGAGTATGATGTTAGCTGTGGACTTGCCATATATTGCCTTTATTATGTTTAGGTATGTTCCTTCTGTACCCACTTTGTTGAGAGTTTTTGTCATGAAACTATGTTGACTTTTGTCGAATGCTTTTTCTGCATCTATTGAGATGATCATGTGATTCACATTATTAATTTGCATGTGTTGAACCATCCTTGCATCCCAGAGATAAACCTCACTTGCTCATGATGTATGATCCTTTTAATGTGCTACTGAATTTGGTTTGCTAGTATTTTGTTGAGATTTTTCGCCTCTATATGTATCAGGGATATTGACCTGTTGATATTGATCAGGGTTTTCTTTTCTTGTAGTGATATTATCTGGCTTTGGAATCAGAGTAATGCTGGCCTTATAAAATGAGTTTGGGAGTGTTCCCACCTCTTTAACTTTTTGGAAGAGTTTGAGAGGGATTGATATTAATTCCTCTTTAAATGTTTGGTAGGATTAATCCATGAAACCATCTTGTTATGGGCTTTTCTATGTTGGGAGGTTTTTGTTTAGCGATTCACTCTCCTTATTCATTATTGGTCTGTTCAGTTTTCCTGTTTTTTTCCTGAGTCAGTTTTGGTAGGTTGTAAGTTCTAGGAATTAATCCATTTTTTCTAGGTTTGTCCAATTTGTTGGCATATAATTGTTCGTAGTTGTCTTTTATAATCCTTTGGGTTTCTATGTATTGGTTGTAATGTCCCCTCTTTCATTTATAATATTATTTATTTGAGCCCTCTCTTTTTTTTCTTAGTAAGTCTAGTTGAAGTTTTCAATTTTATTTAACTTTTCATAAAACCATTTTGTTCCATTCTCTATTTCTGCTCAGATCTTTGTTATTTCCTTATTTTCTGTTAACACTGGACTCGGCTTAGTTTGTTCTTTTTCTAGTTCCTTGAGATGTAAAGTTAGGTAGTTTATTTGAGATCTTTCTTTTTTCTTAATATACACATTTATTGCTATAAACTTCCCACCTGAACAATTTTTGCTGTATCTCATATGTTTTGGTATGTTGTTTCCATTTTCATTTGTTTGAAGATATTGTTTTATTTCCCTTTTGATTTCTTCTTTGACCCATTAGTTGTTCAGGAGTGAACAACCACATTTTTATGGATTGTCAAGTTTTTCTCTTTTTATTGATTTCTAATTTCATACCATTGTGGTTGGAAAAGGTACTTGGTATGATTTCAGTCTTTTTAAAATTGCTAAGTCTTGTTTTGTAGCCTAACATACAATCTATCCTAGAGAATGTGCCATGTGCACTTAAGAATGTGTCTTCTGCTGCTTTTGGATGGAATACTCTATATATTTCTGCTAGATCCACTTGGTCTAAAATATAGTTCAAGTCCAGTGTTTCTGTATCAATTTTCTGTCTTGATGATCTATCCTTTGCTGAAAACTGGATATTTAATTTCCCTACCATAATTGTATTGTTGTCTATTTCTCCCTTGTATCTGTTGGTGTATGCTTAATATATTTAGGAGCACCAATGTTGCATACCTGTATATTTATAATTGTTATATCCTCTTGATACATTGACCTCTTTATCATTTTATAATGACCTTCTTTGTCTCTTAATACAGTTTTTGACTTTAAGTCTATTTTGTCTGATGTAAGTATAGCTACCCCTGCTCTCTTTTGGTTTCCATTTACATCAAATATCTTTTTTCATTCCTTCACTTTGACCCTGAGTGTGTCCTTAAAGTCAAAGTGAGTCTCTGGTAGACAGCATGTAGTTGAGTCTTGTTTTTTTATCCATTCAGTCACTCTATATACTTTGGTTGGACAATTTAATCCATTTACATTTAAATTAATCATTGGTCAATAAGGACTTATTAATGTCATCTTGTTAATTGTTTTCTGGCTGTTTTATAGTTCTTTTGTTCCTTTCTTCATCTCTTGCTGTTTTCCTTTGTGCATTGAGTATTTTCAGTAGTGGTGTACTTTGATTTCCTGCTTTTTAGTTTGTCTTTACCTATTATAGATTTGGTTTTGTGGCTACCCTTATGCTTACATGAAACTTTTTTTTTTAATTTAAAAAAATTTATTTATTTATTTATTTATTTGGCTGCACTGGGTCTTTAGTTGGGGCATGCAGGATCTTCATTGCAGGGGATGGGATCTTCATTGCAGCTTGCAGGATCTTTTTAGTTGTGGCATGTGGAATCTTTAGTTGTGGCATGCGGGCTCTTAGTTGCAGCATGCAGGATCTAGTTCCCTGACCAGGGGTCGAACCTGGGCCCCCTGCATTGGTAGCATGGAATCTTAACTGCTGGACCACCAGGGAAGTCCCTAAATGAAACTTCTTATAGACAGGTTTAAGAGTCTATGTTAAGTGATAACAACTTAATTTCAATTGCATGTAAAAACTCTACCCTTTTATTCCCTCCTCCACATCTTATTATTTTTATGTCACAATTTACGTGTTCTTATGCTGTGTATCCATTAACAGATTATTGTAGCTATAGCTATTTTTAATACTTCTGCCCTTTTACCTTTATGCTGGAGTTTAATATTAGCACCCACCATGTTACAGTATTGGAGTATTCTGAATTTGATTATATATTTTTCTAGTGTGTTTTGTATTTTCATATATATTTTCATGTTACTAATTAACATTCTTCCATTTCATGAAGTTCTTGAAGAACTCCTTTCCACGTTTCTTGTAAGGAAGGCGTAGTTACGGTGAACTCCCTCAGCTTTTGTGTGTCTAAGAGTCTTTATCTTTCCTTTATTTCTGAAGGATGACTTTGCTGGGTAGTGTATTCTTGGCTGGCAGGTTTTTTTCTTTCAGCACTTTGAATGTATCATCCCACTCTTTTGTGGCCTATAAAGTTTTTGCTGAGAAAGCAGCTGATAGCTTTATGGGGATTTCCTTGTAAGTGACAAGCTTCTGTTCTCTTGCTGCTCTCCAGATTCTCTCTTTGTCTTTGATTTTAGACAGCATTATTATAATATATCTTGGGGAAATCATTTGGGGTTGAAATTTTGGGGTGACCAGTTAGCTTCATGAACTTGGATGTCTAATTCCCTCCTGTTTTGGGAAGTTCTCAGCCATTATTCTTTAAGTAAGTTTTCTTTTTTTTTTTTTTTTCCTTGTTCTCTCAGTTTATTTTATTTTTCTTTGAATTTTATTTATTTATTTATTTTATACATCAGGTTCTTATTACTTATCTATTTTATACATATTAGTGTATATATGCCAATCCCAGTCTCCCAATTCAGAAAATATGGAACGCTTCACAAATTTACGTGTCATCCTTGCGCAGGGGCCATGCTAATCTTCTCTGTATGGTTCCAATTTTAGTATATGTGCTGCCAAAGCGAGCACAAGTAAGTTTTCTTTCCCTTTCTCCCTCTCTTCCCCTTCGGGGACTCTAATAATGCATCAATTGTTTCTTTTAAGGATGCCCCGTAAGTTCTGTAGGCTTCATTTCATTCCTTTTAATTTGTTTTCTTTTTGTTCCTCTGACTGGATAATTTCAAATGATCTGTCTTTGAATTATTGATTGATGCTTTCTTCTGCTTATCCAGTCTGCTATTGAACTTCTCTGTTGAATTCTTCAGGTCAGTCATTGTATTCTTCATCTCCAAAATTTCTGTTTAGTTCTTTCTTGTGTTTTCTCTTTGTTGAACTTCTCATTTTGTTTCATATTGTTTTCCTGATTTTCTTAAATTGTTCATCTGTGTTCTCTTGTGGCTCTCTGAGCATCTCGAGAACAATTATTTTGAATTCTTTATCAGGCATTCATGTATCTTCATTTTCTTGAGGTTACTGGAAGTTTACTGTGTTCCTTCAGTGGTGTCATGGTTCCCTGATTCTTTGTGATCTCTCTAGCCTTGTATGTGAAGAAACAGTCCTTTTCAGATTTTATGGACTGACCTTGGTAAGGAAGGACCTCTACAGCATGCTGGAGCATGTTGTGACTCTAGGTCTACACATGTGGGAACTTGTGATGGTCCACGTCGGGGGGTTATGATGTCTCATCAGCTTGGGCTGCTAGGGTCCATGACATCAACAACTGCGTGGTCCTAGACAAGGACTGCAAGGGTCTGCAGTGGCTGCAAGGCCTGTTAGAGTCCTCATTGGTGCCTCCAGTTCCAGTGGCTAGGGACCAGGGCAGGCAGTGGTGGTGGCCAGAGCTGGTGATATGCAGACACTTGTCTGTGGGGGCTGGGTACAGATGCCTTGTAGTGGCACGGGCCAGGTACAGAAAAGCACATAGTGGTGGTGGTCAGGGTCAGCAGCAAGGTGCCAGGGCCAACTGTGGGTGCATTGGCAGCTGCAGGGGCCCTGGCCATCAGTGTCCACTCTGTGGCTACAGGGTCTCCCTATGGGCACAGCATAGCTGTGGAGGCCAGCAATAGGAGTTGGCCTGGGGACAGGCAAGTGCATAGGTGGAAGGTCTAGCTGCAGGTGAGTTGAGCAGGACAGGCCAGTGTCAGGAGACAGGGCTGGTTCCAGGCCCACAAGCCACTGTAGGGCCCCTGGCTATTGGCATTCACTCCTGTGCCTGCAGGATCTCCTCAAGGGTGTGCACATAGCAGTGGAGACTAGTGATGGAAGTCAGGCCAAGCGTGTGCAGGTGCACAGCTGGAGGGGCTAGCTAGCCCCAGATGTGCACAGAGTGTGTGGAGGGGTCCGCTGCCTGGGTCTAGGCTGGCATCTTGTATTCATATAGCCACAGAGGCTGGGCCTGGCTGCCCGGCTTTGGGGGTGAGGGAAGTTGAGGATGGATGCTCAGGTGGCTGGCATCTGTGATCAGGAAAACCTTTGGAGGAAGTCTCAATGGTGGACTCTGTAGGGGGTCCATGCTGGCTCTGCTGGGCATTGGTTCCTTCAGTGGCAAAAGCTGCTGGTGTCCTCTGCAGAGCAGGTCACTGGGAACCACGGTCGCTCCGCTATGTGGCTAATACTGGTAGCCCTGCTTTTCTTCCTTGTCCCTAGCTATCTCTATATGTCTCAGCTTTTTCAGTTTCTGGGTGGGGTGAGACCAAAGTGAGTCCCTTGTGTGGTGCCCTAAGCAGCTGATAAAGCTCTCACTCTCCCTTTCCCAGCGAGGGGAGCTCTTCAAGCTGGGGAGCTCCCTCCTGGTGCTGAGCAGGGTTCGCCTGGGGGCTGGGATGATGCAGGCAACATGATTCTGTTCTTCCTTCCTTTTTTGTGTGGTTATTCTCAGGTGTTTTGTTCTACTGTGTTGCTGAAGTTTCTTAAGTGGACTCTGAACTCTCTCAGAGCCATTTTTGTTTGTGGATAGCTGTCTAATTGTTGGTCTTTGTCGGGGGCTGGAGGGTGGTGTCTCCTACTCTGCCACGATGGTCATGTCACTCAGCATAATCTTTCTTAACGGTAATTTTGCACCGCTTCTAAAAATAAGACACATACTCTAGCATGCTTTTAAAAATATCTTATTACAGATTTAATACAGACTGATTGTAAGAAATTTAAAACTACAGAAAAGTAAAAAGAAGAAAATGAAGCCATCTGCAATCTTAATACTCAAAAATAACTACTGTTAACCAGTCGGTACACTTTCCTTTTAGTCTTTTTTAAATGCTCATATTAAAATATAAATTTTACGTAGTTCATACAGATCTTAATTTTCAAATGAAACAATGTGAATTTTCTGAAGTGGCAAAATGTTCTTCACAAACTTTATTTTAAAGACTGCAAACTTATTTATTATATACGACCATTAAATATTATTTTTTACACACATCTGATTACGTCAATTCCCCATTGCTCTCAGGTTTAAGTACAAACTTGGCATGGCCTACGAGACTGTTCTTAAACTTTCCCTTCCCTTGTCTCATGCTTCTTTTTCCTCCTTTATGTTCTAGACTGAGGGCATACTCAGTCAGTTTCCATGTATCATATTCTCTCTCACTTCCAGGACTCTGTCCATGCTGATCATTCTAACACATTATTATTCTTTTTCCTCTCCATCACTTACTTCTACCCACTTGTGCTCCCACTCATGTTTTCTAATTAACACCTACTAATCTCTGATGGAAGGAGAAGGTATAGACAGAAGAAAAGAGGGAAGCCTCTGATCAAGCCCTTAGAACAGAATAGAGTTCATAAGTAGACCCATGCATGTATCGTCAACTGATTTTGATTAGAGAGAGAAGGTAATTAAATGAAGAAACGACAGTCTTTTCAACAAACGGTACTAGAACAGCACGGTATTTTTATAGAAAGGAAGAATTTCAACCTTTACCTCACACCATACATAAAAATTAACTCAAAATAAATCATGGACCAAAATGTAAACATTTAAACTACAAAACTTCTAGCTAAAAACAGAATATAATCTTTGAGATTTTGGAGTCAGCAAATAATTCTTAGATAGGACACAAAAGCATGAGTCATAAGAGAAAAAAATTCGTAAAATGAACTTCACTGAAATTAAAATCTGCTCTCTTGAGCACCATTTAAAAAATGAAAGACAAGCCGTAAAGTGGGGAAAAAATTTTACAATACATGTAAGTGACCCGGGCCTTATCTAGAATATAGAGAACTCTTGTATCTCAGTAATAAGAAAACAGCCCATAAAAAATAAGCAAAAGATTTAAACAAACACTTTACAAAAAATATATGCAAATGGCCCATGAACACATGAGATGTTAAACATCGTTAGTCATCAGGGAAATGAAAATTATAACCACAATGAGATATCACAAAACATCTATTAGAATGACTAAAAAAGATGGGCAATGACGAGTGTGGTGAGGTGTGGAGTGACTAGAACTCTGATGACTGGTGAGGAGAATGTAAGATGGTACAACCACTTTGGAAACAACTTGGCATTTCTCATACATTTAAAGATCCACTTTATGACCCAGCAGTTCAATCCGAAGTATTTATCCAAGTGAAATGAAAATATATGTCCACACAAAGACTGGTACATGAATGTGCATAGCAGTTTTCTTTGTAGAAACCCCAAACTGGAAGCATCCCAAATGTCTATCAACAGGCAGATGGCTTCCATACCGCTCACTAATAAAAAGGAATGAACCACTGATAGATGAAATAACATAGATAAATCTCAGAAGCATGCTGAGCAAAATAAGTCAGAAAAAAAGAAAATATAATATACAATCCCATTAATATAAAACTCTAGGAAAAATTTAAAGTATAATAACAGAAAGTGTATCAGTGGTTGTCTAGGATCAGGGTGGTTGTGGGGATTGATTGGAAGGGGCATAAGGGTACCTTTGGGGGTGAGGGACATGTTCTATATCTTACTTGTGGTAGTGGTTGCTACAGAGATGTATATATTTGTCAGAATTCATTAAACTGTACACTTAAGATGTGTACCTTTTATTATCTGTAAATTATACATCAATAAATTTGATTTTTAAAAAGTGTGTCCATTGCTATTGAGAAGTTTGGTAAGTCAAGGACAGAGAAGGGACTATTGCAAATGGCAATATTAAAAGTCATGGGTGACTTAATTAAGAATAGTTTCAATGAAGGGATGAAGACCAAAACCTGACTGAAGCAGGTTGAAGAGAGAATGGTGGTTGAGACAGTGGAAATACAGCTGTACATAATTCTTTCAAGGATTTTTGCTATGAACGGAAGCAGAGAAATTGGGTGGTACTTGAGAGGCATGTGGGAGTCAAGGGAAAGATTGGGGCAGAAAGTCAAGGGAAAGTTATTAAGGCGTAACTGTATGCCGATGGGAATGATCCAGTAAAGAGAGTGAGATTGATGATGCAGGAGAAAAAGAAAGTATTGCCGGAGAAAGTTGTTGAGAAGGCGAGAGCATGTGGGATATTAAGCACAAGAGAAGATACTTACCTCTCATAGGAGCTGGTGTGCACTGTCCACTGTAACAGGAGAGAAGGCAGGTTAAGTGGGTACAGATGCATGGAGATTGGTAGATTTGCTGGTGGGAGAGTGAAGGATTGCTCATCTGATGGCTGGTTTTTCTCAGTGAATTAAGAATGAGTGGGGTAGAAGGTGGAGGCTTAAGGAGGGAGATTAAGGTCCGAAACAGTCTCTGGAGAGAGAGAGAGAATTCACTAGAAAATATAGCACAACTGGTTGAGATGACTGCCCACTGGAGAATTTTTAATCATTCATTCAAAGGGAAACCAATGAGCAAATGTGTGTGGCTTTCTCTAGCAGTGCTCAGCTTATGGGCTGCAGGCATGTAGAACACAGAATCTTGCACTGAACTAAGGTTGACACTTTGCAGGTGATTATGCAGAAAAAGCTGGGCAGAGGTTCTAGTGTGGTTGCAAGGGAGTGGTTATATAGTGGACCATAGAATCTAAGGTAGGTAACAAGGGAATGATGGCAAGAAGGGTGTGATGGATGGAGAAGTGGTCAGATCAATAGCTTGCAGGCTCTGCCGGGATCAGAGAATTGCTAGAATGGGAGTAAATGAGCTGAAAGGCTAAGAGATGGTAGTCCAGGAGTGTGAAGCTTGAAATCAAGCTTTGAGATTGGGTTCAATTCTTTAGATGATGAGGGTTAAGGTATGACAATGGAAATGATGGCTGAGGGGGAGGTGGAAGTCAGAGACCTGACAAGTCCAAGGCATTTGAAATCAGTAAGCATGATGACAGGAGTAGAGATAGAAAGGAGGGCAAGTGAGCCAGGACTAGAGGTACGAGTAAATGAGAGTGAGTGACCAAGTAGGACTCAGTAGGTGACAACCACACGGAAGGGGAGCAGTTGTGAAGTCTGATGGCTGGCTTGTCTTTATTCTGAACCGCTAAATACTAATTTCCCCCTTTATATAGTTTTGAAGGTGGAGAGAAGGAAGGAAAACAAAATAGATTGTATACACATTCTTAAAGTGTTGAATTTTCCTCTCTATTTTATTGATTTCAAGTCTACCTTGAATCACCTAATCATGTTTTGCTGGATGAGTAAAGTTTGAGAGCTCTCTGCTGATGGGATTAAAAGTGTTTGGAAGGATTTTCTTGATGATAACCTGATGCAAACAGCCATTTACAGCACTGTGAATGCAATTGCTACTGAAGGGATTAAATAACAGCTGAACCTTATTAACTATGTTATATGTGGCCCAAAGATCCAACTTTTTTTTTAATTAATTAATTTATTTTTAGCTGCGTTGGGTCTTCTTTGCTGCGCAAGGGCTTTCTCTAGTTGCGGTGAGCAGGGGCTACTCTTTGTTGCGGTGAGCGGGCTTCTCTTTTTGGTGGCTTCTCTTGTTGCTGAGCACGGGGTCTAGGTGCGCGGGCTTCAGTAGTTATGGCATGCGGGCTCAGTAGTTGTGGCTCACGGGCTCTAGAGCGCAGGCTCAGTAGTTGTGGTACATGGGCTTAGTTGCTCCGTGGCGTGTGGCATCTTCCTGGACCAGGGATGGAACCTATGTCCCCTGCATCGGCAGGCGGATTCTCAACCACTGCCCCACCAGGGAAGCCTGATCCAACTATTTTTATTCAGAGTTATGCCAAGACCCCATTTACTGTGTGGGGCAGACACTCGTGCCCAGCACCCTCATTTCTACTTGTGGTATCACTCAAATTTAAAAAATCTATTATTAATAAATATATTAAAAACAATTACCTACCGTGTTGAATACCTACCATGTGCCAGACACTTGGCTAGCTATAATATTAATATCAATATTAACATTAATTGAATCTTATTATGTTCCAGGCATTTATGCTTTGACTGTGTAATCTAATTTACTCTTCACAGTAGCCAGATAAAGGGTTAAAGCTAAGATGAAGAGATTATGGTTCAAAAATTCTTGCCTAAGATCTCATAGTTATTAAAACTGAATACAAGTGGGGTTCAAAAGTCTGAAGTTGACTCTGAGGTTTCTGCATGAACACTATGTCCTATTTGCCCTACAACGATCCTTACTACATGCAGAGGTGAATGGTCCCCATGAATGGTATCACCCAGTGGAGGGAGGTAGACCTCTCAACAAATAGGTACAAGACCACAGTGGGTGCTAGGAGGAGGGCTCGAATTATGTAATAAGTGGTGAGCTCAAGAGCCATATCAAAGGAAAAATTTTCAGCATTTAGCAGATTGACTAGTTGCCTGGCTACAGTAACAGCCTCCTAGGTGGTGGGCTCCTGTCACCAGGCCTTTCCTTCCATACCATTCTGAATATCACTGCTAGAGGTCATCTTCCTAAAACACCTGTGCACTTGCTCAGTTTTTCCTGTGTCGTTGTATCCAAACATCTGCACTTAGCTTTTAATTCCCATGCTTTTTTTTTTTTTTCCTTTTTTTTCTGGGTGGTGGGAAAACAGGTGATTTTAATTTTCTTTTTTTAAACATCTTTATTGGAATATAATTGCTTTACAATGTTATGTTAGTTTCTGCTGTTATAACAAAGTGAATTAGCTATAGGTATACATATATCCCTGTATACAAAAATAAACTCAAAATGGATTAAAGACCTAAATGTAAGGCCAGACACTATAAAACTCTTAGAGGAAAACATAGGCAGAACATTCGATGACATAAATCACAGCAAGACCCTTTTTTGACCCACCTCCTAGAGAAATGGAAATAAAAACAAAAATAAACAAATGGGACCTAATGAAAAGCTTTTGCACAGCAAAGGAAACCATAAACAAGACGAAAAGACAACCCTCAGAATGGGAGAAAATATTTGCAAATGAAGCAACTGACAAAGGATTAATCTCCCATGCTTTTTAATGAAGTTATTTCTAAGAACTCTAAGAACTCCAGCAGGAGTAAACATGTGTGGGGATTTCTGTCCCAGACTCCCTCTGTCCCAATTCCTCTGAGGAATTGCCCTCTTTGCTGAGCCCATACCCACCTCTCCCCATGGTCCCCGCCTCCATGGCAGGAAACAGGCCACCAGCATTTGACAAGTATGCCTTTCCTACAGGAGAGGCCGAACTCTTTCTCAGTTCAGTTTCAATGCTAAAACCCTAGGTTGGGACTTTTCATTCGAGTTGGGTAGAGACCCCTGAAAAAATGAATCACAGCCAACAGCAGGCGGTAAGAGGGTGGGAGGGTGCGGGCACATCCTCCTCTGTATCCACAATACAAGGAGCATTGTGTCCAAACATGGAGAGAGAGAAAGCAAGAGAATGCTAGAGCAAGCATGGTTTCTTTGTTAAGTATGTTAACATTTGGGGAATCTGGGAAGAGGCATAAGATTTATCTTCTAAGATATCGGAAAATTCTTTGAACTATTTTTAAACCTTTCTATAAGTCTGAAATTAGTCCAAAACAAATGTTTAGCAAATTTTGTGATATGTGTGGGTTTTTTTTTTTTTTTAACCAGAATAAAAATGTAAAATAAAATAAAATACAAGTGGTATCTGGGAGGGGACGGTCAGCTTCAGTTTCCATGGTGCGTGTCACTCCCACTGCCCTGCACTTGATTTTGCACAGGTACCTTGACGAGCTAGCCTCGCGAAGGTGTTTCAAGGGATGTGCAGTTAGAATGACCTGACTGGGGAGGATATTGAGCACAGGGTCTAGGGATTTTGATGTTATTTTATATCAGCAAACAGGTCATTGGTGGTTTTGAACAGTGCAGCAATATTATTTTGAAAGAGAACTCTACGTGGAGGACAATTTGGAAGTGGAGTGACCTCAGGGAGACTTAACTAAGAACAATGGAAAAGGAAAGGAGAAATGTGAGCTAAATTTTAAAGGAAGAATTGACAAATTTGGCTACTGCTGGTGATACCATTGATGGAAATGGGGGACACTGGATATGTTTGAAGATACGTAAACATAGAGAGCTACAGAGCATTATAAATAGTGCCAGAGAAAAAGTAGAGGGACTTCCCTGGTGGTCCAGTGCTTAAGACTCCACACTTCCACTGCAGGGGGCACGGGTTCAATCCTTGGTCGGGGAACTAAGATCTCTGCATGCTGCGTGGCGCAGCCAAAAAAAAAAATAAGAAAAAACAAATAAATCTAAACTGAGCAAAAGAAAAAAAAAAAGGAGAATCACCTTATGAAAAAAAGGCATGGATAAAATCATAAGATGGGTAAATATTTATGTAATGGGGGGGATTTCTAAATATGACATCAAACAGAAACCTTGGACTATAAATTTTTTAAAAATTTATTTATTTATTTGGCTGCACCGGGTCTTAGTTGCAGTACGCAGGATCTTTTAGTTGCAGCATGCAGAATCTAGTTCCCTGACCAGGGATTGAACCCGGGCCCCCTGCATTGGGAGCATGGAGTCTTAACCACTGGACCACCAGGAAAGTCCCAAACTGTAAAATTTTAAATTGTATAGATTTTTTAAACCCCCCCACACAAATTAAAAAGTAAATGAATGACCTGAGAATAAACTTTGCAATGTACATTTATATATCTATTTAAGATATATTCTCAATATCAGTAAATCCATAGTAAAAGACAAGCTCCCAATTATGAAATTGGTTAAAGGCAGCCAATTTACAAAAGAAAACACACATATGGCTGAAGGAAGGAAGGAAGGGAGGGAGGGAGGGAGAAAAGAAGGTAGTTCAGTCATTAACAGTCAGATAATTAAATTAGAAAAGCTACTGTGTTCCACCCATCAAATTGCAAAGATTCAAAAATGATAGTAAGCTGGGGAGTTTGGGAAGTTATGCGAAGAAACAGGCAGTCACATACGTGATTGGTGGGTGCAGAAGTCTTTCTGGAAGAAATATACATACCTATTGTCCAGCACTTTCCTTTCTAGAAATTAATCCAGAGTAAGTAATCATAAGTGTATACAGTAACTTATCTACAAGAATATTCATTAAAAGTGTTTAAAATAATAAAATTTATTGCAAATGAAGCAACTGACAAAGGATTAATCTCCAAAATTTACAAGCAGCTCATGCAGCTCAATATCAAAAAAACAAACAACCCAATCCAAAAATGGGCAGAAGACCTAAATAGACATTTCTCCAAAGAAGATATACAGATTGCCAACAAACACATGAAAGAAGGCTCAACATCATTAATCATTAGAGAAATGCAAATCAAAACTACAATGAGGTATCATCTCACACCGGTCAGAATGGCCATCATCAAAAAATCTACAAACAATAAATGCTGGAGAGGGTGTGGAGAAAAGGGAACCCTCTTGCACTGTTGGTGGGAATGTAAATTGATACAGCCACTATGGAGAACAGTATGGAGGTTCCTTAAAAAACTAAAAATAGAACTACCATACGACCCAGCAATCCCACTACCAGGCATATACCCTGAGAAAACCATAATTCAAAAAAAGTCATGTACCAAAATGTTCATTGCAGCTCTATTTACAGTAGCCAGGACACGGAAGCAACCTAAGTGTCCACCAACAGATGAATGGATAAAGAAGATGTGGCACATATATACAATGGAATATTACTCAGGCATAAAAAGAAACGAAATTGAGTTATTTGTAGTGAGGTGGATGGACCTAGAGTCTGTCATACAGAGTGAAGTAAGTCAGAAAGAGAAAAACAAATACCATATGCTAACACATATATATGGAATCTAAAAAAAAAAAAAAAGGTCACGAAGAACCTAGGGGCAAGACGGGAATAAAGATGCAGACCTACTAGAGAATGGACTTGAGGATACGGGGAGGGGGAAGGGTAAGCTGGGACAAAGTAAGAGAGTGGCATGGACATATATACACTACCAAACGTAAAATAGATAGCTAGTGGGAAGCAGCCTCATAGCACAGGGAGATCAGCTCGGTGCTTTGTGACCACCTAGAGGGGTGGGATAGGGAGGGTGGGAGGGAGGGAGACGCAAGAGGGAAGAGATATGGGGACATATGTATAACTGATTCACTTTGTTATAAAGCAGAAGCTAACACACCATTGTAAAGCAATTATACTCCAATAAAGATGTTAAAAAAATAAATAAATAAAATAAAATAATAAAATTTAAAACAACCTAAATGTATAAATTAGGGGATTACTTAGATAACTTATGGTAATAAAATGCTCAGTAGCCATTATAAATGTTATTATAGATGTATGTCATAAGGATGAAGAGTTATTCAGTAAAAAGAAAAAGAGAAGAACAAAAATCATGTATATTATAATATCATTCTTGTTAAAAAATTCAAAGATAAAAATCTGGAAGTACATGTATCAAAATAATATTAATAAAGTTGTTTGTGAAGGCCAGGTATGGAAATTATTTCTTTCCTTCATGTTTTCTTACTGTATTTTCTAATGTTCGTACAAATAGTTTTATTACTTTTATAATCTTTTTAAATATACTTTTTTAGTTTAGCAATCTTAGATTTATAGGAAAGTTGAAAAGATAATAGATCCCTACATCCTTTGCCCAATTTCATCTATTGTTGTTGCTTTATTGAGATATAATTCACACACCATACAAGTCACCTATTTAAAGTATACAATTCAGTAGTTCTTAATATATTCACAGAGTTGTACAATCATCACCATACTCAATTTTAGAACATTTTCGTCACTTCAAAATTAAATCTTATACCCATTGGCAGTCCCCATTTTCCCTCAGCATAGACAACCAATACTCTACTTTTTGTCTCTATAGATTTGACTATTCTGAACATTTCACATTAAAGAAGTTATACAGTATGTAGCCTTTTGTGACTGATGATGTTTTCAAGGTATGTCCATGTTGCAGCATGTTTAAGGACTTCATTCCTTTTGATTGCTGAATAATATTCCATTGTAGGGAGATACCATAATTATTTTTCTATTCATCAGTGGAAGGACACTTGGGTTGTTTCCACTTTTTGGCTATTATGAATAATACTGCTATGAACATTAGTGTACAAGTTTTTGTGTGGACATGTGTTTTCAGTTCTTTTGGATGTATACCTAGGAGCAGAATTGCTGGGTCCTATGGTAACTCTATGTTTAACGTTTTGAGGAACTGCCAGAATGTTTTCCAAAGGCACTACACCATTTTACCTCCCCACAGCGGTGTATGACGTTTCCAATTTCTTTCTTTTTTTTTTTTTTTTTTGTAACAAATTCAATAAAGACTGCTTTATTGCTGCACGACAGTCATGAAACTCAGCTGCACAGGGACCTTACCACACCACGCAGAGGCTGGTTCACGGGACCTTGTGATCCTGTTAATGGGCCTCTCTGTTGTAATTAACACAGGCCGCAGGGACCAAAAGTTCCCCTCGGCCCTTCTGAAAATGTTCGGGAATGGTAGTGCAGGAAGGTAATACACACTTTCTGCATTTCTGCCCTGCAGTGCAGCAGTTGTTGCTGTTGGGAGTCACTGTGCTAATTCTCTTAGGTCACTTTTCCCTTTAGTTGTTCTGACTACCTCCAAGCGCTCCATGGCTGCACGCTTGTCTCACTGGAAAATGCACAGCCCCAATTCTGTGCAGGGACGACGCAAAGCAGAGTGTGATGCATCTCTCTGGAGCATCAAATTTATTAACTAGAATTGGAAGAACCAAGGAGTTCTTGGAACAAGAACTATCCCCCTCCCCCACCAACACGGAAGACAGAAGAGTAGGGGAGGGGAGACGTGCCCCAGGAATGACAGTCCAGTCTCTCAAGTTTCACCCAGGTGGGGGTTGAGGGGCAGACCTGCAGCCACGGTGGCCTCGCTTTCGGTCGCCCGGGCTGCTCCGGACCATCCTCTGAGCTGGCCAGGGTCTTGGATACGATGCTTCTGAAGGCCGTGCAGAGAACACACTCCTCTTCCCCTGCACCGAGCCCCAGGGAGCGCGGCGGCCTTACCTTCCTGCCTCGGTCATCCATGGGGTTCACATGGGCTCACTTTATTATGACGCCTCATGCTGGGCAGCTTGCAACAAAGATGTTTCAAAATAAAGTTCCAGATTCTCCCAGCCACCCCTTGCTTTTTCTGGCTCTGGCCAGAGACAGTGGATGAGGACACACTCTCAGGCTGCCCAGCGTGGGAGGACCTTCCAGTGTTGGACACACCCAGGGGGCAGCTGCTTCCCTCTGGGGCTCCAATCCTGCTGCTGCTGGAGGTGGATGTCCCAGTGCCACACTGGGGGGCTGGGCTGGGGGTGGCAGTCCTCGCCTCCAGGCTGGGTGGGGGACAGGCAGACTCACCGGTCTTCTGCCCTGCCTGCTGGTCTTCCTGCAGCTGCACATTTTTTCTGTGGTAGAGCCACCTGGTTTGCAGGGAGGACACCACAGGGCTTGGAGAAGGCTCAAGTTCACTGCCACAGAGGTCCCCGCAAGAGAAGGGCTTCAGAGTTATGATGGAGACCTCCACCTTGGGTTTCTTGGAGCTCACACTGCCTGTCCCAGTGTCCTGGATCTGGTCGCAAGTCAAGCCCGGAGTCTTCACCATTGTCACCTCCAGGTCCTCTTCACAGGGTGGCTGGAGTGGCTCCTTCTGGCCCATGTTGACCCATGGATGCCTCATGAGGTCAGGTAAGGTGCCTCTGTCACTGGGGTTGAGGGCAATCATTTTTTGTAACAGATCCCTTATCTTCAAAGACAGATAAGGTGGGATGGGGTATTGCCCTTGTAGGATTTGCTTCCGCAGCTCCTGGAAGTCTTTTCCCACAAAGGGCTGGGACCCAGTTACCATGGTGTACAGCACTACTCCCAAGCTCCACACGTCCACCGCAGGGCCGCTGTAGCTCTGCCCCAGGAAGAGTTCCGGGGCAGCATAAGGGCGTGTGCCGCAGATCGTGTCCAGTTGGACAATGTCATCACACTTGTTGCTGAGGCCAAAGTCTGTAAGTTTGATATTCATGTTGGAATCAAAGAGGAGGCTCAGTGGCTTCAGGTCCCGGTGCACGATGCCCCTCTGGTGGCAGTGCTGCAGGGCGGAGACCAGCTGCTGGAACGCGCCTCGGGCCTGCGCCTCTGTCATACGGCCATGGGTCTTCAAATAGCGGGACATGTCCCCCCCACTGAGGTACTCCATCACCACGAAAAATGTCTCCTCTGTGTCAATCACCCCCAGCAGTTTTACAATATTGAGGTGATTCAGAGCCTTCAGACTGCACACTTCCCGGAAAAGTGCCTGGACACTTGAGAAGCTCTGATGCCTTTTCTTTATGACCTTCACAGCCACCTGTGTCCCAGTCAGAATGTGCCGGGCCAACTTCACTTTACCGAAGGTGCCTTCACCAATGGTGTGGAGGATCTCGAAGTCATCAATATGAGCCTTCTTGCCAGCAGATTTGGCTGTGAGGCCCTGCATCCTGGTGATCTGCTAACTACACTGACTGACAGCACTACCGAGCAACGCTAACTACGCTAACTAACAATGCTAACTGTACTAACAGGGCTAAGTATGCTGTCTCTACTAACAACGCTAACTACGCTAACTGTACCAACAGCTCTAACTAGTACTAACTACACTAACTATGCTAATCAAGTATTAACTATACCAACAATACTCACTATGCTAACTGTAGAAAGAACAATGACACAAATAAAAAAGAGTAGAGAAAAGAGAAACGAAAATCAACAAAATGGCAGAACCAAGGAAAACACAAGCTAACTGTAGGTCCAAGGCCGTCAGGTCACCAAAAGCAGCTTCCTGGGCTCTAAGGACCAAAAACCTGGGCCCACCTTTCTCTTTCATAGGGCTTTGTGAAGTACATCACAATGGTGCACTCTGAGGTCAGAGCAAGAAATGGACCATCACCGCTGGGGATACACCACAGTGGTTTTCTCACTTTTTGAGTTCAAGGCCCCTTTACACTTAGGAAAAAGGATCCCAAAGAAATTTTTCTTTATGTGTGTTATTAGATATTGGTATTCACTTTGTTATAAATAAAAATCTGCAGGATACTTCAGTGGCCTTTTTATTTCTAGTTTGAAAATGTGTAATAATTTTAGAGACCTCATAATGTCTACACTTGAAATGTTCAATTCCTTTTCCTTAAATTCTGGTCTCAAAATAACGTTACAACTTAACTGACTTCACGATACTATACAAAATGTTCTGTTGCATAAGACATGATACGGTACATTATGAAAGTCTATGAAGCTGAGAGAAGGTTTGCCAGGAAGGTCATTGAGCAGATTTCTCATCAGGAGCCTCGGAGGCCAGATGGCATGACTCAATGTACTTGAAGTGTTGAAGGAAAGAAACCGTCAACCAAGAATCCTATATCTAGCAAAACTTTCCTTCCAAAATGAGGGAGAAATCAAGACGTTCCCAGTTAATCAAGAGTTGAGAGAGTTCTTAACCACCAGACCCGCCTGCCACAGGGAGTTCTTCAGGTTGCAGTCAAGGACCCTGGACAGTAGCTCAAAGCCTTATGAAGAAATAAAGACCCCTGGTAAAAGTAGACAGACGGGCGACGAGAAAAGCTAGTACTGTTGTAACTTTGGTTTGTAGCTCCACTTTTTGTCTTCTATTTGATTTAAGAGACTAATATATAATAAAACACACACATACAAATCAAAAAAAAAAAAAGATCACCTCTTCACCTAGAAAAGTTACTTCACCCCCACTTTAGCCTAACTTTGGGAATTCCCATCAACAACATTCTTCTTTCCACTGTAGGAAGCAACGCTGCCAGAAGCTATGGCAAGCAGAGCCTCTTCTAAAATGCCTTTGATGACTGCAGCAACATGGATGCAACTAGAGATTATTAAGTGAAGTAAGTCAGAAAGAGAAAGACAAATACCATGTGATACCACTTACATGTGGAATCTAAAGTATGGCACAAATGAACCTATCTATGAAACAGCAACAGACTCACAGACATAGAGAACAGACTTGTGGTTGCCAAGGAGGAGGGGGGTGGGAGAGGGAAGGGCTGGGAGTGTGGCATTAGCAGATGTAAACTATTATATATAGGAGGGATAAACAACAAGGTCCTACTCTACAGCACAGGGAACTAGAGTCAATACCCCGTGATAAACTGTAATGGAAAAGAATATAAAAAAAGAATGTCTATATGTGTATAACTGAGTCACTTTGCCATACAGCAGATTGGCACAAGATTGTAAATCAACTATACGTCAATAAAAACAATAAAATAAAAGAAAAAATGCCTCTGATGACGTACACAGCCCCTGCTCCTGCTGACTACCTCTCTGCAGCACCCAACACTGTGAAACCCCGCCCCCAGCTGAGGTCACTCCAGTCCTGTGTCTCCTTCCTTTGTCCTCTGTCTCCCACCAGTGTTTCTCTAACAGAAACACAAAGAACTGCTGTGTTTTCACTCAGTCTCACTGCTCACGTTCCCACGCTTGATTTGGGCATCAGACCTGCAAGAGTTCAAAACTTACTGGGTGGTAGAACTGCCATTTCTCTGCCTGTCTCTCAATATAAAGAACTTCTCTGAAATTCTGAATTCACTGGTCTGGTCATCCATTCACCAGCAAGTATCTAGGTACTGGGGTTAAGAGCTAGGAATGAGATACAGTTGTTAGTAAAGAAACAACAAACCCCAAATGGAGTCACTTGTGCTAAGTCCCACGTCAGCAAACCAAGACTTAATAGCTAACCTAATTGCAGTTTCAGCCTCTCTCAGGAATGGGACCTTTCACCAATAGATCTGGAATTACCTGGTCAGCACTAGAGGGGTGACCCCCCACCTTCCCCCAAAAGGAAGGTGACCCTGCCTGAAACAATCCACTCTTAGCTAGAAACTTCCCTTTTCTGCCCCCTCCTGCCTGTAAAGTTCTTGCATTTTTTACAGCTCCGCAGAGCTCCTTTCTACTTGCTCAATGGGATGCTGCCCGATTCATAAATCATTGAATAAAGCCAATTCGATCTTCAAATTTACTCAGTTAGAATTTTATGTTTTTAATACAGTGATGAGCAAAACAAATAAAAAGAGAGGCATCAAACTCTTCAGAGAGTGTATCCCATTATCCCTCACACTCTTGGAAGCCTGGGTCAGCAGAAATGGAGGAGAGCCAGTGACAAGAAAAAGCCTCTTGAAAACCAAATCAGAGGTCCTGAAATACTACAGACTTACTTGTACAAGTGGGTGGGAACAAGCAGAGAGTAGCAGTTGTTTATTACTGTACACTGTAATCGAGGGAAACATTTGGAGTTCAAGAATAGAGATTTAAAGATGAGATGCTAAAATTCATAACAACTTGTCCAAAACAGGCCAGAAAACCTTAAGTTTTCGCCTTGTTTAAAAGAAGTCCTAAGTAAAGGGAAAACCAAATATTATGAAAAATTTTGGAGACATCTCACACACCAACCTTCCCTTTATTTGAATTACTTCATTATCATTACTTTAGAGTTATGTACACTCATAAAAGTTCATTTATTCTGAGTTGAGAAGTCCATTTTATCATCATGTGTATTGTGCTTACATTTTAAAATCAGAAACAACTTCCCCAAGATAAAACTGATTCTTCATCTCTTTTGGTTTTACTATTCCAAAATAGATTAGGTGACTTGGGGTATTATTTTCACCCTATGTTGATTTGCCTACCTTGTAAAGGAGCAAGGAACTTTTCCTTCAACCCTTATTTTCCTAGTGATTTGTTTAAAATGAAAGGTAAATATGTGTTTGTGGGCATATAAGTGTGTGTGTGTACAATCATTTTTATATAGAGATTTATTATCTCTCAATTTATTTTGTACAAGAGGTTTGTCTCAGAAAATCAGTGTCTTCTTTTTTTTTTTTTTTTTTTCACGATTCATATCTTTAATACTCTCTGAGAGGCAAGTGAAAAGCAACAATGGATTTTTAAAAGGACCATGTCTGACACATATCTGACAACACTGAGAGTGGGGGAGGAGGGAAGTTAACCAGCTAGCACAGTGCCTTGCATGTAGTAAGCACTGCAACATTTGTTAAATTGCAATGACTTGAAGTTGAAGATCATGATATATATATATATATATATATTTTAGATTTTTAGAAATTTCATGTAATGTCTGAAACATTTATATTAACATATTTCCATAAAAATAACCCAATGAAAGTTTAGTATTAGTTGTTTTGTTTGTTTGTTTTTTTATACTGCAGGTTCTTATTAGGCATCAATTTTATACACATCAGTGTATACATGTCAATCCCAATCGCCCAATTCAGCACACCACCATCCCCACCCCACCGCAGTTTTCCCCCCTTGGTGTCCATATGTCCATTCTCTACATCTGTGTCTCAACTTCTGCCCTGCAAACCGGCTCATCTGTACCATTTTCCTAGGTTCCACATACATGCATTAATATACGATATTTGTTTTCCTCTTTCTGACTTACTTCACTCTGTATGACAGTCTCTAGATCCATCCACTTCTCAACAAATGACTCAATTTCGTTCCTTTTTATGGCTGAGGAATATTCCATTGTATATATGTACCACTTCTTCTTTATCCATTCGTCTGTTGATGGGCATTTAGGTTGCTTCCATGACCTGGCTATTGTAAATAGTGCTGCAATGAACATTCGGGTGCATGTGTCTTTTTGAATTACGGTTTTCTCTGGGTATATGCCCAGTAGTGGGATTGCAGGGTCATATGGTAATTCTATTTTTAGTTTTTTAAGGAACCTCCATATTGTTCTCCATAGTGGCTGTATCAATTTACATTCCCACCAACAGTGCAAGAGGGTTCCCTTTTCTCCACATCCTCTCCAGCATTTGTTGTTTGTAGATTTTCTGATGATGCCCATTCTAACAGGAGTGAGGTGATAGATACCTCATTGTAGTTTTGATTTGCATTTCTCTAATAATTAGTGATGTTGAGCATCTTTTCATGTGCTTCGTGGCCGTCTGTATGTCTTCTTTGGAGAAATGTCTATTTAGGTCTTCTGCCCATTTTTGGATTGGGGTGTTTGTTTCTTTAATATTGAGCTGAATGAGCTGTTTATATATTTTGGAGATTAATCCTTTGTCCGTTGATTCGTTTGCAAATATTTTCTCCCATTCTGAGGGTTGTCTTTTCGTCTTGTTTATGGTTTCCTTTGCTGTGCAAAAGCTTTGAAGTTTCATTAGGTCCCATTTCTTTATTTTTGTTTTTATTTCCATTACTCTAGGAGGTGGATCAAAAAAGATCTTGCTGTGATTTATGTCAAAGAGTGTTCTTCCTATGTTTTCCTCTAAGAGTTTTATAGTGTCCAGTCTTACATTTAGGTCTCTAATCCATTTTGAGTTTATTTTTGTGTATGGTGTTAGGGAGTATTCTAATTTCATTCTTTTACATGTAGCTGTCCAGTTTTCCCAGCACCACTTATTGAAGAGACTGTCTTTTCTCCATTGTATATCTTTGCCTCCTTTGTCATAGATTAGTTGACCATAGGTGCATGGGTTAATCTCTGGGCTTTCTATCTTGTTCCATTGATCTATGTTTCTGTTTTTGTGCCAGTACCATATTGTCTTGATTACTGTAGCTTTGTAGTAGAGTCTGAAGTCAGGGAGTCTGATTCCTCCAGCTCCATTTTTTTCCCTCAAGACTGCTTTGGCTATTCGGGGTCTTTTGTGTCTCCATACAAATTTTAAGATGATTTGTTCTAGCTCCGTAAAAAATGCCATTGGTAATTTGATAGGGATTGCATTGAATCTGTAGATTGCTTTGGGTAGTATACTCATTTTCACAATGTTGATTCTTCCAATCCAAGAACATGGTATATCTCTCCATCTGTTGGTATCATCTTTAATTTCTTTCATCAGTGTCTTATAGTTTTCTGCATACAGGTCTTTTGTCTCCCTAGGTAGGTTTATTCCTAGGTATGTTATTCTTTTTGTTGCAGTGGTAAATGGGAGTGTTTCCATAATTTCTCTTTCAGATTTTTCATCATTAGTGTATAGGAATGCAAGAGATTTCTGTGCATTAATTTTGTATCCTGCAACTTTACCATATTCATTAATTAGCTCTAGCAGTTTTCTGGTGGCAGTTTTAGGATTCTGTATGTATAGTATCATGTCATCCGCAAACAGTGACAGTTTTACTTCTTCTTTTCCAATTTGTATTCCTTTTATTTCTTTTTCTTCTCTGATTGCCGTGGCTAGGACTTCCAGAACTATGTTGAATAATAGTGGTGAGAGTGGACATCCTTGTCTCGTTCCTGATCTTAGAGGAAATGCTTTCAGTTTTTCACCATTGAGAATGATGTTTGCTGTGGGTTTGTCATATATGGCCTTTATTATGTTGAGGTAGGTTCCCTCTATGCCCACTTTCTGGAGAGTTTTTATCAGAAATGGGTGTTGAATTTTGTCAAAAGCTTTTTCTGCATCTATTGAGATGATCATATGGTTTTTCTTCTTCAATTTGTTAATATGGTGTATCACATTGATTGATTTGCGTATATTGAAGAATCCTTGCATCCCTGGGATAAATCCCACTTGATCGTGGTGTCTGATCCTTTTAATGTGTTGTTGGATTCTGTTTGCTAGTATTTTGTTGAGGATTTTTGCATCTATATTCATCAGTGATATTGGTCTGTAATTTTCTTTTTTGTAGTGTCTTTGTCTGGTTTTGGTATCAGGGTGATGGTGGCCTCATAGAATGAGTTTGGGAGTGTTCCTTCCTCTGCAATTTTTTGGAAGAGTTTGAGAAGGATAGGTGTTAGCTCTTCTCTAAATGTTTGATAGAATTCACCTGTGAAGCCATCTGGTCCTGGACTTTTGTTTGTTGGAAGATTTTTAATCACAGTTTCAATTTCATTACTTGTGATTGGTCTGTTCATATTTTCTGTTTCTTCCTGGTTCAGTCTTGGAAGGTTATACCTTTCTAAAAATTTGTCCGTTTCTTCCAGGTTGTCCATTTTATTGGCATAAAGTTGCTTGTAGTAGTCTCTTAGGATGCTTTGTATTTCTGCGGTGTCTGTTGTAACTTCTCCTTTTTCATTTCTGATTTTATTGATTTGAGTCCTCTCCCTCTTTTTCTTGATGAGTCTGGCTAATGGCTTATCAATTTTGTTTATCTTCTCAAAGAACCAACTTTTAGTTTTATTGATCTTTGCTATTGTTTTCTTTGTTTCTATTTCATTTATTTCTGCTCTGATCTTTATGATTTCTTTCCTTCTGCTAACTTTGGGTTTTGTTTGTTCTTCTTTCTCTAGTTTCTTTAGGTGTAAGGTTAGATTGTTTACTTGAGATTTTTCTTGTTTCTTGAGGTAGGCTTGTATAGCTATAAACTTCCCTCTTAGAACTGCTTTCGCTGCATCCCATAGGTTTTGGGTTGTCGTGTTTTCATTGTCATTTGTCTCTAGGTATTTTTTTATTTCCTCTTTGATTTCTTGAGTGATCTCTTGGTTATTTAGTAACGTATTGTTTAGCCTCCATGTGTTTGTCTTTTTTACGTTTTTTTCCCTGTAATTCATTTCTAATCTCATAGCGTTGTGGTCAGAAAAGATGGTTGATATGATTTCAATTTTCTTAAATTTACTGAGGCTTGATTTGTGACCCAAGATGTGATCTGTCCTGGAGAATGTTCCATGCGCACTTGAGAAGAACGTGTAATCTGCTGTTTTTGGATGGAATGTCCTATATATATCAATTAAATCTATCTGGTCTATTGTGTCATTTAAAGCTTCTGTTTCCTTATTTATTTTCATTTTGGATGATCTGTCCATTGGTGTAAGTGAGGTGTTAAAGTCCCCCACTATGATTGTGTTACTGTCAATTTCCTCTTTTATAGCTGTTAGCAGTTGCCTTATGTATTGAGGTGCTCCCATGTTGGGTGCATATATATTTATAATTGTTATATCTTCTCCTTGGATTGATCCCTTGATCATTATGTAGTGTCCTTCCTTGTCTCTTGTAACATTCTTTATTTTAAAGTCTATTTTATCTGATATGAGTATAGCTACTCCAGCTTTCTTTTGATTTCCATTTGCATGGAATATCTTTTTCCATCCCCTCACTTTCAGTCTGTATGTGTCCCTAGGTCTAAAGTGGGTCTCTTGTAGACAGCATATATATGGGTCTTGTTTTTGTATCCATTCAGCCAGTCTATGTCTTTTGGTTGGGGCATTTAATCCATTCACGTTTAAGGTAATTATCGATATGTATGTTCCTATGACCATTTTCTTAATTGTTTTGGGTTTGTTTTTGTAGGTCCTTTTCTTCTCTTGTGTTTCCCACTTAGAGAAGTTCCTTTAGCATTTGTTGTAGAGCTGGTTTGGTGGTGCTGAATTCTCTTAGCTTTTGCTTGTCTCTAAAGCTTTTGATTTCTCCATCAAATCTAAATGAGATCCTTGCCGGGTAGAGTAATCTTGGTTGTAGGTTCTTCCCTTTCATCACTTTAAATATATCATGCCACTCCCTTCTGGCTTGCAGAGTTTCTGCTGAGAAATCAGCTGTTAACCTTATGGGAGTTCCCTTGTATGTTATTTGTCGTTTTTCCCTTGCTGCTTTCAATAATTTTTCTTTGTCTTTAATTTTTGCCACTTTGATTACTATGTGTCTCGGCGTGTTTCTCCTTGGGTTTATTCTGTATGGGACTCTCTGCGCTTCCTGGACTTGGGTGGCTATTGCCTTTCCCATGTTAGGGAAGTTTTCGACTATAATCTCTTCAAATATTTTCTCTGGTCCTTTCTCTCTCTCTTCACCTTCTGGGACCCCTATAATGCGAATGTTGTTGCGTTTAATGTTGTCCCAGAGGTCTCTTAGGCTGTCTTCATTTCTTTTCATTCTTTTTTCTTTAGTCTGTTCCGCAGCAGTGAATTCCACCATTCTGTCTTCCAGGTCACTTATCCGTTCTTCTGCCTCAGTTATTCTGCTATTGATTCCTTCTAGTGTAGTTTTCATTTTAGTTATTGTATTTTTCATCTCCGTTTGTTTGTTCTTTAATTCTTCTAGGTCTTTGTTAATCATTTCTTGCATCTTCTCAATCTTTGCCTCCATTCTTATTCCGAGGTCCTGGATCATCTTCACTATCATTATTCTGAATTCTTTTTCTGCAAGGTTGCCTATCTCCACTTCATTTAGTTGTTTTTCTGGGGTTTTTTCTTGTTCCTTCATCTGGTACATAGCCCTCTGCCTTTTCATCTTGTCTATCTTTCTGTAACTGTGGTTTTTGGTCCACAGGCTGCAGGATTGTAGTTTTTCTTGCTTCTGCTGTCTGTCCTCTGGCGGTTGAGGCTATCTAAGAGGCTTGATGGGAGGCTCTGGTGGTGGGTAGAGCTGACTGTTGCTGCAGCGGTCAGAGTTCAGTAAAACTTTAATCCACTTGACTGTTGATGGGTGGGGCTGGGTTCCCTCCCTGTTGGTTGTTTTGCCTGAGGCAACCCAACACTGGAGCCTACCTGGGCTCTTTGGTGGGGTTAATGGCAGACTCTGAGAGGGCTCACGCCAAGGAGCACTTCCCAGAACCTCCGCTGCCAGAGTCCTTGTCCCCACAGTGAAACAGAGCACTCCCCGCCTCTGCAGGAGACCCCCCAACACCAGCAGTTGGGTCTGGTTCAGTCTCCCCCAGGGTCACTGCTCCTTCCCCTGGGTCCCGATGGGCACACTACTTTGTGTGTGCCCTCCAAGACTGGGGTCTCTGTTTCCCCCAGTCATGTCGAAGTCCTGCAATCAATTCCCACTAGGCTTCAAAGTCTGATTCTCTAGGAATTCCTCCTCCTGTTGCCGGACCCCCAGGTTGGGAAGCCTGACGTGGGGCTCAGAACCTTCACTCCAGTGGGTGGACTTCTGTGGTATAAGTGTTCGCCAGTCTGTGAGTCACTCACCCAGCAGTTATGGGATTAGATTTTACTCTGATTGCGCCCCTCCTACCGTCTCACTGTGGCTTCTCCTCTGTCCTTGGACGTGGGGTATCCTCCTTGGTGAAGTCCAGGGTCTTCCTGTCAATGATTGTCCAGCAGCCAGTTGTGATTCTGGTGCTCTCGCAAGAGGGAGAGAGAGCACGTCCTTCTACTCCACCATCTTGGTTAATCCCCCCGTTTCCAATTTCTTAATATCCTTGGCAATACTTGTTATATTGTCTTTGTTATTCTAGCCATCTTAGTGGAAAAGTGAAATGTTATCTCATCGTGGTTTGAATTTGCATTTTCCTAAGGACTCATGATGCTGAGCATCTTTTCAGGACCTTATTGGTCATTCGTATGTCTTCTTTGGAGAACTATCTATTCAGATAATTTGCCCATTTTAAAATCAGATTATTTGGTTTTTTATTGTTGAGTTACTAGCGTTCATTATATATTCTAGACACAAGTCTTTTATCAGATATATGATTTGCAAATACCTTCTCCTGTTCTGTGGGTTGTCTTTTCACTTTTTTGATGGTGCCCTTTCAGCAAAAAAGTTTTTAATTTTGATTAAGTCACATTTATCTATTTTTTGCTTTTGGTGTCATATCTACGGAACCATTGCCTAACCCAAAGGAATAATTATCTAAGAGTTTACTCAAGAAATGTAACTGTTAGCCTTTACATTTAGGTCTATGACTCATTTTGAATTAATCTTTGTGTATAGTGTGAGGGAGAGGTTCAAATTCATTCTTTTGCATGTGGATATCCAGTTGTCCCAGAACCATTTGTTGAAAAGACTATTCTTTCCCCATTGACTTGTCTTGATCCCCTTGTCAAAAATCAATAAACTATGAATGTATGGGTTTATTTCTGGACTCTCAACTCTATCCCATTGATCTAAGTAGGCATATGCCAGTACCACACAGTCTTAGTTACTGTAACTTTGTATTAAGTTTTAAAGTTGGAGAGTGTGAATCATTCAAGTTTGTTATTTTTTTTTCAAGATTGTTTTGGCAATCTAGGTCCCTTGTGTATTCTTATGTACTGTAGGGTCAGCTTCCCAATTTCTAGGGGAAAAAAAGGTAGCTGGAATTTTGATAAAGATTGCATTTTGACTCTGTGAATCAGTTTGGAGAGTCCTTCCATCTGTAATGGGTTGAATGGTGGCCCCAAAAGGATAGGTTACGTCCTAAACTCTGGAACCTGTGAATGTGGATTTTTCTGAAAAGTGACTCTTTATAGATGTAATTAAGTTAAGGGCTTCAAAATAAGATCATCTTGGATTTACAGCTAAATCCAATGACAGTTGTTCTTATAAGATAAAGGTAGAGGGAGATTTTAAGACTCAAGACACACAGGGGAGAAGACCATGTGAAGATGGAGGCAGAGATTGGAGTCATATAACCAACCCCAAACCAAAAAATGCCTGGAGCCACCAGAAGCTGGAACAGGCAAGGAAAGATTCAGAGGGAGCATATCCTTGAGGACACCTTGAGTTCAGACTTCTGACCTCCACAGCTGTGGGAGAGAATAGATTTCTATTGTTTTAGGCTACCCACTTTGTGGTAATTTGTTACAGTAGCTGTAAGAAACTAATACATAATCAAACAGCATGAAATCTTCCAACTCATGAATATGGTATGTGTTTCCACTTATTTAGGCCTTCTTTAATTTCTTTCAATGATGTTTTACAGTTTTCAATACACCCGTCTTTCACTTCTTCTGTTAAATTTATTCCTAAGGATTTTGTTCTTATCGATGCTATTATAAATAGACTTTAAATTTTTAAATTCTTGGATTGTATAGAAATACAGTTGTTTCTTGTGTCTACAACTTTGTTGAACCTGATTATTAGCTCTGATAGGTTTTTTGCATATGTGGATTTCTTGAGGTTTTATAAAAATAACACCATGACATCTGCAAATAGAAATACTTTTGCTTCTTCCTTTCTTAGCTAGATGCCTTCCTTTTTTTCTTGCCATTTTGCCCTGGCTTGAACCTCCAGTACAATGTAAAATGGACGTGGTGAGAGCATGTGCACAGCATTATGCAACTACGTGGCCCTCTAGATTCCCAGAAATATGGCAGATAATTGCAAAGCCCCACATAAATATCTTATTCCTCAACTTTTTATTTTACCCCCAGTTTTTTTGTTATCCTATTGTGTTTTGAATGAACACCAGCTCCTTTTTGCTACCTTCAGTGGTTGCCAGGCTGCTGGTTTTAACTGTGATTGTGGGCTGTTGGTTTTCAGGGTTATCGTAGAGTGAGAAAGGGATGGAAATAGGGCAAGTTGAATGGCACAAGGCTCATTGTTCTTATCAAGATTCAGCCTTTTTTCTTGAAAAAATGTTCCCTGATTGCTTATAGCCTTTGATTAATTTCCAGAGTTCTGAAAAGTTGATCATGACAATTTTCGCCAGTGTTCCCATTTCTTTTATAGAGTAGAGAATTTTTGGAGGTCATTTTCATTAATATCACCCTTATAGTCTTCTTAAGCTTAGATTTTAAAACTGAAAATATATTGTCAAATGTGTTTTAAGTACTGAGAAAGAGGTCTGTATACAAAGTACTGAGAAAGAGTACACTGTATACAAAGAATGTTGATGTAGATCTTCCAATAGCCAAATATTTTATTGTGCAATGAGATGTTGAAGAAAAGGCAATGAGAGTATGATGAGTTTGATTTGCATCCTGATTCTGTAAGTGATCTATATGGCTAGGTGCTGTTTGTAAATATCAGCTTGAGGAGAGGTTTATTCATGTATTAAATGAATTAAATCTAGAAGTAAATAATCCATGTTCCTCAAGATTTATTAATAAAACATCGGGAATGTTATTAGGAATTAAGGTGGCCTGGATGGCTATGTTAAAGATGACTGGGGAATATTTTTCTCTGGAAAATTCAGCTCCCAACTCCCCTAAGCATTTGAAGCCCATCTCTCACTTCTTAATTTTTGCCTTTTCTTCTTTTCCAACAAATGACTCTGCAACTTATACAACAAAATCTCCCAAACATTTTTGTCTCTTTGCAAGAATATGAGCTTTCAGTCATTTTAGAATCTTAAAAAGGTGTACTAGGTCACAGCATCCTCTGGCTGGTAGATAATTAAAATCAGCACACAACTGCAATGTATACCCTCTAAAGCAACTGTCAGTTCTCAGCCTTTTTGCTGCCATGACATGCTTGATAAACAATTCTCTTATGCGGGAAACACTCTCAAGGGCACATTCGTATTTGGACAGACATCTCCCAAATTTGGAAGTCATGCACTGTGGTAATTTGTAATCATCAGAAGAGTTAACAGTTAACAGGTAGCTCTTTGTGATCTATTGCGGGAGATAAACTTGGGCTGTGCGGCAGGACATTCTCAGCATTCTCGCTATAATGCCACTCCCTTGTCTCCCAGAATTCATATATATATATACATATATACAGATATATGTATATATGAATATATACACACATACATACATAAAGTAAATCTTTTGGAAATTTCAGCACTTTAACTAAAACAATTTAACATATTGCTTTTGGTTCAGAGTCTGTGCAGCCAGATTGTGTAGGATAGAATCTGACTTCACTGTGTACTAGCTGTGTGATGCTCTGGCAAGTTACTTGACCTCTGTCCTTCAGCATTCTCATCTATCAAGTGGACAAAATAGTGCCTATGTCATAAGGCCATTGTGAAGACACCTGAGATCACGTATGTAAAGAACCAATTCTGCTTCTCATAGTGAACACTCTTGTTTGGAACAGATCACTGTGACTCACCTTGCACTTGATTGCTTGAAAAGATTAAGAGTTACCTAATAAAACTACTTGAGTTTGGTTGAGTAAGTTTTCCCACCCATTCAGAACACTGTGTCAGTAATCTTGAAACCTTTTTGGTTTCAGAGATTGAATCCTTTATTCACGTGAAATCATATGGAGAACCCCAATGTGGGAAACAGAAACAGATGCTCTATTTGTAGTGGAGGGTGGGAGGTCTGCAGTCCCATCTATTCTGCAGTGGCACTTGTAGAGTTGTAAGGAATTCTAGGGATCCAAGGAAGACAGTTTGAAAGCCTGTAGTCTGTTTGGTTATGCTCTTGCAGTATCAACATTCTCTTTCTTGGCAACCTGTGAGCGTGTAAAATTAAGTCTAATGTCCAACCTAGCTTGTTATGTCTTGGGAAAAATCAACATGTAGCCTAGAATGTGACCCTGTTGCATTATGCAAGGCTGTGAGCTCAATTAGCAATTTCATCAATGTATGTGTTTAGGAAATTATCTGCCTTGGGAGTGCAGTACACCATTTGGAAAGTAAAACCTTATAGGGTAGTGGCTTTCAAACTTTAAAAAATGTTAGTATCACCTGGAGGGCTTGTTAAACCACAGATTGCTGGGCCCTACCACCAGTTTCTGATTTGGTAGGTCTCGGATGGGATTTGAAAATGTGCTTTTCTTTTTTTTTTTTAAACAATTTTATTGAGATATAATTCATGTACCATATTATGAATCCACTTCAAGTGTACAGTTCAGTGGTTTTTAGTATATTCACAGAGTTGTGCAACCATCACCACAATCAATTTTAGAATCAATTTTCATCACCCCAAAAAGAAACCCTGTACCCTTTAGCAGTCACTTGCAGTTTCCTCCCAACCCCAGCCCTAGGCAACCACCAATTTGCTTTCTGTTTCTAGAGATTTGCCTATTGGGGACATTTCATATAATATATGGTCTCTTTTTTAAAAATTTATTTTATTAAAGTATAGTTGATTTACAATGTTGTGTTCATTTCTACTGTACAGCAAAGTGATTCAGTTATATATATATACATATATATATATGTGTGTGTGTATATATATATATATATATATATATATATATATTCTTTTTCATATTCTTTTCCATTACGGTTTATCACAGGATAGTTCCCTGTGCTATACAGTAGGACCTTGTTGTTTAGCCATTCTATATATAACAGCTTGCATCTGTTAATCCCAAACTCCCAATGCAACCCTCTCCCACCCCCCTCCCCCTTGGCAACCACCAGTCTATTCTCTATGTCCCTAATCATGTTTCTGTTTCATTTGTGTCATATTTTAGATTCCACATATAAGTGATATCATATGATATTTGTCTTTTTCTTTCTGACTTACTTCACTTAGTACGATAATCTCTAGGTCCACGTCCATCCATGTTGCTGCAAATGGCATTATTTCATTCTTTTTCATGGCTGAGTAGTATTCCATTATATATATATATATATATATATATATATGAGACACATCTTTTTTTTTTTTTAAAGATGAGTTTTTAGTATTCACTACCTTTATTTTTTATTTTGTATTTTTTTTAATTTATTTTTTTTTTAATTTATTTATGTCTGTGTTGGGTCTTCGTTTCTGTGCGGGGGCTTTCTCTAGTTGTGGCAAGCGGGGGCCACTCTTCATCGCGGTGCGCGGGCCTCTCACCGTCGCGGCCTCTCTCGGTGCGGAGCACAGGCTCCAGACGCGCAGGCCCAGCAGTTGTGGCTCACGGGCCCAGTCGCTCCGCGGCACGTGGGATCCTCCCAGACCAGGGCTCGAACCCGTGTCCCCTGCATTGGCAGGCGGATTCTCAACCACTGCGCCGCCAGGGAAGCCCAGACACATCTTCTTTATCCATTCCTCTGTTGATGGACTTTTAGGTTGCTTCCATGTCTTGGCTATTGTCAATAGTGCTGCAATGAAAATGGAGGTGCAGATATCTTTTTGAATTATAGTTTCCTCTGAGTATATGCCCAGGAGTGGGACTGCTGGATCAGAACGTCCTTACTGTTCTCCATAGTGGCTGCACCAACCTACATCCCTACAAACAGTGTAGGAGGGGTCCCTTGAAAATATGCATCCCTAACAAGTTCTGGGTGATGCTGCCGCTGCTGGTCTGGGACCACTTGGAAAACCATTATTATTAAAGATGAGAGTAAGTGGAGTGGTTGGTTAGTCCATAACACCAGGGACTTACTTTTGATAAAACAATCTATATTAATCTGCAATCTTGTGAAATTTTGAGATTTAATTTAACAGTTATTTATTGAATTCCTACTACGGACCAAAAAACACTGTGCCAAATACTGAGAGTAAAATAGATTAACTATACTGTATCTTCTTGAGAAGGATTGTATTTTAGTGTGGGACAGACCAGTAAATGGGCAATTACAATATGGTGTGCTAAGTACGAGGTGCTAGGGAGCATCTACGTGGGCACCTTCCGCATCTTTGGGCTCAAAGACTTTCTCAAGAAGATGATACCTAGTCTTAAAATAAAAAAGCACACTCTCACTTAGAAGACAACCTGAGGAATATTTGGTAGGTTTTAGGTTGTATTTGGTGGTGGTGAACTTTTATATATCAGAGTAATCTTGTCATTGAGTCTAAAATTCAGTTCTTTTTATATTTACTATTCCAAGAGCTAAGATAAGTTTCTGGCAAGGCATGGAAGCATGACCCTTCGTACGAGCAGATGTGGAAAGGGGAATTCTTGTTTTCTATGCTTGAGCAGCAGGAACAGTAATAAGAGAAGTTCCTGTAAGTGGTTTTCATTTCTCTTTCTTTTAAAGTGTAATTAGAATGACTGGTCTATCGTGTAGGTTATAATATTTGCTGGTAAACAACTTATTGATAGGTTTCTTCTGAAACACTTGATAGGAGTGATTAAAATGCATGAGACTGTGTTTTCTGGAATGAATCATTCAAGCATCATTTTGCAATGGTGGACACTGAATTAGGAAAGTGAGAGCCTGCATTACTCAAATATACTTATACGTATTTTATATGGGATATTTTTCTGTGAGAGATTTTTTTCCATACCGCATAAACATTTGCTAACATCAATAATTTAAATTATTTTATATAACATTCATTTTGAAGAATGAGATATTGAAAAATAAAAGCCATTTCTTGACCAGTGCCTCATGGCCCTTGGTGTGTCATGTCCTTGGCTTCCTCATACCCTTTCTCAATTTTTAATTTAGATGGAAAAAAGAATGGAGGGTGGGAGATTTGGGAACTGTAGTGCAGAAGGGAATTATAACGGCCAGTGTGTACTGAGGATGTATATTATAGGACTTATTCTCAGCTCAAATATGTGTAAAAGTGATTGTTCTCTTTCTGCTTGGCAACAAAGCCTAGCTGACCTCCAGATGTCTACCAGGCAATATCTATCAATAGTTCTGTAGGGAGCAAGCACTTTTGCAAAGCAAAGACAAAAGAGATGTAGTCTAATCATTTGTCAATATAGATCAATGTTTTTTAATCTTTTTGATACCAAGCCCTCCTATGATAAATATGAAAATCTCTCCCCCTTCCCAGAGATTTTGATGTGCATTCCTCTTGAGAATCATTGCATCCTTTGCAAATTTCCACCAGCCGAGATGTCAATCTTTTGTGTGGTTTGTATTATAAAAGAAACAGATATTTTTGTTGTTTTCCAAATATGTAAGTATAATATAATTTTAAACATGCCTTTTTATTATACAAACATATTGTTTCCCCTTAAAGACTGATATGTCCCCATGGGGGATGATGTCCTGCTCTTACCACCCATGGATGAGAATTACAGCTCCAAATGAGTGGTCTCCAAATATACACAGGGGGTGGGTGGGAAGAAAACATGAAAACTGTATTTATATTAATATTTCTAGCTAACAAGAGAAACAAACTAAACCTTAATAATAATTAATAAATTTGTTAACACTGATGCCCTCACTTGATTTGTAAGTCAGTTACCTGAGTATTCTGAGGAAAGAGTGGGACCTTCACAATGTGGACGGCTTAACAGTGGTACTTTCATTCGTTACCTTTCATCATTTGTGACTTAGGCAGTTTACAGTAACTTTTTTTTTTTTTTTTTTTTTTTAATTTATTTATGGCTGTGTTAGGTCTTCATTTCTGTGCGAGGGCTTTCTCTAGTTGTGGCAAGCGGGGGCCACTCTTCATCACGGTGCGCGAGCCTCTCACTATCGCGGCCTCTCTTGTTGCGGAGCACAGGCTCCAGTCGCGCAGGCTCAGTAATTGCAGCTCACGGGCCCAGCCGCTCCGCGGCATGTGGGATCCTCCCAGACCAGGGCTCGAACCCGTGTCCCCTGCATTGGCAGGCGGACTCTCAACCACTGCGCCACCAGGGAAGCCCCTACACTAACTTTTAAGTGTTATGGTTTCCAACTGAACATGGCTAAAAAGACTCCTACAAAGAAATCATAGATAAAATACAGTAACGACATTTTAAGCATAAGCACACACAATAATTAGATAAAAATCAAGCATCTATAATATGAAAACAACTGTACAATTTTAAGTGAGTTTTGGAGTCATGCAGTATTATGTACAGCTTATAAAATTTCACTAAACTTAATACTAAATGTTGCAGTACAAATTAGAAAATATTTTAAAGGAGTAACAATAAAAATACATATCAAAAATTTTGATCAAGCTAAAGTAGTTCTTAGAAAGAAATTTATAACCTCAAATGCTTATGTTAGAAAAAAAGAATTATACAAAATTACTTAGCTAATTCTACATTTTGAGGAGTTAAAGAAATAGCAAAATTAGCTCAAAGAAAGAATGTAATAAAAACAAAGGCAGAAACTAATAAAATAGAACACATAAATACAAGTAGGAAAGATGAACAAAACCAAAGGTTGATTGTTTGAAACACGAATTGACAAATCTTTGCCAAGATTGATTAACAAAAAAAGAGAAAAGGCCCAAAAGATCAATGTCAGGAATGAAAAAAAGGGGAGAGGGGATTACTGGAGATGTTACAGACATTAAAAAGATATAATCAACTTAATGCCAATAACATTTAAAATTTAAATAGAATGGAAAACTCCCTAGAAAAATATAACTGCTAAGATTCAGTTTTATTAAAAATATTAATAAATATTTTATTTATTTTATAAATATTTTATAATTTATAATGATTATAATAATTAATATTAAAATATTTTGTTAAAAACAAAACTGACTCAAAGAAATAGAGAACCACAGTAGTTGGGGATTAAGGGAATGGAGTCAGTGGTTAAATATTGTTCCACAAAGAAAACTCTAGGGCTACATGGTTCTTATAAAACATCAAAAGAGAAAGCAATTCCAGTCTTCCAATAACAATTGCAAAGAATTTTTAAAAATAAGAAATATTCTGGAACGAATTGTATGACTATAGCATAATTTTGGTATAAAATTCCAATGAGGACAGCATAAGAAAATAAAAACTATAGGCCCATATAAACTAATTATTAGCAATCCAACAATGCTCCAAAGGTTGATATTTCACAAGCAAGTTGTATTTCTCCTAGGAATGCAAGGTTGGCATCATATTAGAAAATCAATTAAGCAGTTCACCACATTCATAAGTTAAAGGAGAAAAATCATATGATCAACTCTATAGATGCTGGGAAAGCATTTGAGAAAATTCAGCATCCAGTCATAGTGAAAACTATTAACAAAGTAAAAATATAAGGGAACTTGCATAAACTTATAAGGGCGTTCACAAAAAGTTTGAAAGCAAAGATAATACTTAGTGGAGACACACTGAAAATTTTCATTTGTGATCAGGAATCAGACAAAAGCAGCTGCCATCACTCATATTGAAGAGCATCCCTGATATCCTACCAACACAGTAAAAAAAAAAGTAAAAGGTATAAGAATGGCAATGGAAAAGACAGAATAATTATTTTCAGATTATATGTTGTATATATGGAACACCCAAAGACTCTACAGATAAAATATCACAGTTATTTAGGGAGCTTGTAGAAATTGGTAGATAGAAACTCAATATATAAAAGGCAGTTGTTTTTCAACACATCAGCAGCAGTTAGATAATGTATTCAGAAACAAATACCATTTACATAACAACAATAACCAAATACCTAGGAATTTTTAAAGAGATATATGAAACCTTGGGAAGAAAAAAATTGCAAATATTTGGAAAATTATTAAAAATCTAAATAAATAGAGAATCACAGGTAGGAAATCTCAATGTTATAAAGATGTCAGTTCTCAAATGGATTTTTGGATTCAGTGCAATTCCAGTCAAAACCCCAACAGGTTTTTTTGTGTTGTTTTACTTTGGGAAATTTATAACTTTTGTTTATGTGAATTTATATGGAAGAGCACATTATATATGCTGAAATTTATATAGAAGAGTAAATGCCTAAGAATACCCAAGTCATTCTTTTTTGTTTGTTTGTTTTTTTAACATCTTTATTGGAGTATAATTGCTTTACAATGGTGTATTATTTTCTGCTTTATAACAAATTGAATCAGCTATACATATACATATATCCCCATATCTCCTCCCTTTTGCGTCTCCCTCCCACCCTCCCTATCCCACCCGTCTAAGTGGTAACAAAGCATCGAGCTGATCTCCCTGTGCTATGCAGCTGCTTCCCACTAGCTATCTATTTTACACTTGGTAGTATATATAAGTCCATGCCACTCTCTCACTTCGTCTCAGCTTACCCTTCCCCCTCCCTATGTCCTCAAGTCCATTCTCAACGTCTGCGTCTTTATTCCTGTCCTGCCCCTAGGTTCTTCATAACCTTTTTTTTTAGATTCCATATATATGTGTTAGCATACGGTATTTGTTTTTCTCTTTCTGACTTACTTCACTCTGTATGACAGACTCTAGGTCCATCCACCTCACTACAAATAACTCAATTTCGTTTCTTTTTATGGCTGAGTAATATTCCATTGTATATATGTGCCATATCTTCTTTATCCATTCATATGTCGATGGACACTTAGGTTGCTTCCATGTCCCAGTTACTGTAAATAGAGCTGCAATGAACACTGTGGTACATGACTCTTTTTGAATTATAGTTTTCTCAGGGTATATGCCCAGGAGTGCGAATGCTGGGTTGAATGGTAGTTCTATTTTTAGTTTTTCAAAGAACCTCCATATTGTTCTCCATAGTGGCTATATCAATATACATTCCCACCAAGAGTGCAAGAGGGTTCCCTTTTCTCCACACCCTCCCTCTCCAGCATTTATTGTTTATAGATTTTTTGATGATGGCCATTCTGACTGGTGTGAGGTGATACCTCATTGTAGTTTTGATTTGCATTTCTCTAACAATTAGTGATGTTGAGCATCCTTTCATGTGTTTGTTGGCAATCTGTATATCTTCTTCAGAGAAATGTCTATTTAGGTCTTCTGCCCATTTTGGATTGGGTTGTTTGTTTTTTTGATATTAAGCTGCATGAGCTGTTTGTAAATTTTGGAGATTAATCCTTTGTCAGTTGCTTCATTTGCAAATATTTTCTCCCATTCTGAGGGTTGTCTTTTCATCTTGTTTATGGTTTCCTTTGCTGTGCAAAATTACATTTCATTAGGTCCCATTTGTTTATTTTTATTTTTATTTCCATTTCTCTAGGAGGTGGGTCAAAAAGGATCTTGCTCTGATTTACGTCATAGAGTGTTCCGCCTATGTTTTCCTCTAAGAGTTTTATGGTGTCTGGGCTTACATTTAGGTCTTTAATCCATTTTGAGTTTATTTTTGTGTATGGTGTTAGGGAGTGTTCTAATTTCATTCTTTTACATGTAGCTGTCCAGTTTTCCCAGCACCACTTATTGAAGAGGCTGTCTTTTCTCCATTGTATATTCTTGCCTCCTTTATCAAAAATAAGGTGACCATTTGTGCGTGGGTTTAACTCTGGGCTTTCTATCCTGTTCCATTGATCTTTATTTCTATATTTGTGCCAGTACCATACTGTCTTGATTACTGTAGCTTTGTAGTATAGTCTGAAGTCAGGGAGCCTGATTCCTCCAGCTCTGCTTTCTTTCTCAAGATTGCTTTGGCTATTCAGGGTCTTTTGTGTTTCCATACAAATTGTGACATTTTTTGTTCTAGTTCTGTGAAAAATGCCATTGGTGGTTTGATTGGGATTGCACTGAATCTGTAGATTGCTTTGGGTAGTATAGTCATTTTCACAATGTTGATTCTTCCAATCCAAGAACATGGTATATCTCCATCTGTTTGTATCATCTTTAATTTCTTTCATCAGTGTCTTACAGTTTTCTGCATACAGGTCTTTTGTCTCCTTAGGTAGGTTTATTCCTAGGTATTCTATTCTTTTTGTTGCAGTGGTAAATGGGAGCATTTCCTTAATCTCTCTTTCAGATTTTTCATCATCAGTGTATAGGAATGCAAGGGATTCCTGTGCATTAATTTTGTATCCTGCTACTTTACCAAATTCACTGATTAGCTCTAGTAGTTTCTGGTAGCATCTTTAGGATTCTCTGTGTAAAGCATCATGTCATCTGCAAACAGTGACAGCTTTACTTCTTCTCTTCTGATTTGGATTCCTTTTATTTCTTTTTCTTCTTTGATTGCTGTGGCTAAAACTTCCAAAACTATGTTGAATAACAGTGGTGAGAGTGGGCAACCTTGTCTTGTTCCTGATCTTAGTGGAAATGGTTGCAGTTTTTCACCATTGAGAATGATGTTGGCTATGGGTTTGTCATATATGGCCTTTATTATGTTGAGCTAAGTTCCCTCTATGCCTACTTTCTGGAGGGTTTTTATCATAAATGGGTGTTGAATTTTGTCAAAAGCTTTTTCTGCATCTATTGACATGATTATATGGTTTTTCTCCTTCAGTTTGTTAGTATGGTGTATCACATTGATTGATTTGCGTATATTGAAGAATCCTTGCATTCCTGGGATAAACCCCACTTGATCATGGTGTATGATCCTTTAATGTGCTATTGGATTCTATTTGCTAGTATTTTGTTGAGGATTTTTGCATCTATGTTCATTAGTGATATTGGCCTGTAGTTTGCTTTTTTTGTGACATCTTTGTCTGGTTTTGGAATCAGGGTGATGGTGGCCTCGTAGAATGAGTTTGGGAGTGTTCCTCCCTCTGCTACATTTTGGAAGAGTTTGAGAAGGATGGGTGTTAGCTCTTCTCTAAATGTTTGATAGAATTTGCCTGTGAAGCCATCTGCTCCTGGGATTTGGTTTGTTGGAAGATTTTTAATCACAGTCTCAATTTCAGTGCTTGTGATTGGTCTGTTTATATTTTCTATTTCTTCCTGGTTTAGTCTTGGAAGGTTGTGCTTTTCTAAGAATTTGTCCATTTGTTCCAGGTTTTCCATTTTATTGGCATATAGTTGCTTGTAGTAATCTCTCATGATCCTTTGTATTTTTGCAGTGTCAGTTGTTACTTCTCCTTTTTGATTTCTGATTCCATTGATTTGAGTCTTCTCCCTTTTTTTCTTGATGAGTCTGGCTAATGGTTTATCAATTTAGTTTATCTTCTCAAAGAACCAGCTTTTAGTTTTATTGATCTTTGCTATTGTTTCCTTCATTTCTTTTTCATTTATTTCTGATCTTTATGATTTCTTTCCTTCTGCTAACTTTGGGGTTTTTTGTTCTTCTTTCTCTAATTGCTTTAGGTGTAAGGTTAGATTGTTTATTTGAGATTTTTCTTGTTTTTTGAGGTAGGATTGTATTGCTGTGAACTTCCCTCTTAGAACTGCTTTTGCTGCATCCCATAGGTTTTGGGTCATCGTGCTTTCATTGTCATTTGTTTCTAGGTATTTTTAAATTTCTTCTTTGATTTCTTCAGTGATCTCTTGGTTATTAAGTAGTGTATTGTTTAGCCTCCATGTGTTTGTATTTTTTACAGATTTTTTTCCTTTAATTGACATCTAGTCTCATAGCATTGTGGTCAGAAAAGACACCTGATATGATTTCAATTTTCTTAAATTTACCAAGGCTTGATTTATGACCCAAGATATTATCTATCCTGGAGAATGTTCCGTGAGCACTTGAGAAGAAAGTGTATTCTGTTGTTTTTGGATGGAATGTCCTATAAATATCAATTAAGTCCATCTTGTTTAATGTATCATTTAAAGCTTGTGTTTCCTTATTTATTTTCATTTTGGATGATCTGTCTATTGGTGAAAGTGGGGTGTTAAAGTCCCCTACTATGACTGTGTTACTGTGGATTTCCCCTTTTATGTCTGTTAGCATTTGCCTTTTGTATTGAGGTGCTCCTATGTTGGGTGCATAAATATTTACACTTGTTATATCTTCTTCTTGGATTGATCCTTTGATCATTATGTAGTGTCCTTCTTTGTCTCTTGTAATAGTCTTTACTTTAAAGTCTGTCTTGTTTGATATGAGAATTGCTACTCCAGCTTTCTTTTGATTTCCATTTGCATGGAATATCTTTTTCCATCCCCTCACTTTCAGTCTGTTTGTGTCCCTAAGTCTGAAGTGGGTCTCTTGTAGACAGCCTATATATGGGTCTTGTTTTTGTATCCATTCAGCCAGTCTGTGTCTTTTGGTGGGAGCATTTAGTCCATTTGTATTTAAGGTAGTTATCGACATGTGTGTTCCTATTACCATTTTCTTAATTGTTTTGGGTTTGTTATTGTAGGTCTTTTCCTTCTCTTGTGTTTCCTGCCTAGAGAAGTTCCTTTAGCATTTGTTGTAAAGCTGGTTTGGTGGTGCTGAATTCTCTTAGCTTTTCCTTGTCTGTAAAGGTTTTAATTTCCCTGTCAAATCTGAATGAGATCCTTGCTGGGTAGAGTAGTCTTGGTTGTAGGTTTTTCCCTTTCATCACTTTAAATATGTCCTGTCACTCCCTTCTGGCTTGCAGAGTTTCTGCTGAAAGATCAGCTATTAACCTTATGGGGATTCCCTTGTATGTTATTTGTTGTTTTTCCCTTGCTGCTTTTAATATTTGTTCTTTGTATTTAATTTTTGATAGTTTGATTAATATGTGTCTTGGCATGTTTCTCCTTGGATTTATCCTGTATGGGACTCTCTGTGCTTCCTGGACTTGATTAACTATTTCCTTTCCTATATTGGGGAAGTTTTCACCTATAATGTCTTCAAATATTTTCTCAGTCCCTTTCTTTCTCTCTTCTTCCTCTGGGACCCCTATAATTCGAATGTTGGTGCATTTAATGTTGTCCCAGGCGTCTCTGAGACTGTCCTCAATTCTTTTCATTCTTTTTTCTTTATTCTGCTCTGCAGTAGTTATTTCCACTATTTTATCTTCCAGGTCACTTATCCGTTCTTCTGCCTCAGTCATTCTGCTATTGTTTCCTTCTAGAGAATTTTTAATTTAATTTATTGTGTTGTTCATCATTGTTTGTTTGCTCTTTATTTCTTCTCGGTCCTTGTTAAATGTTTCTTGTATTTTCTGCATTCTATTTCCAAGATTTTGGATCATCTTTACTATCAGTACTCTGAATTCTTTTTCAGGTAGACTGCCTATTTCCTCTTCATTTGTTTGGTCTGATGGGTTTTTACCTTGCTCCTTCATCTGCTGTTTGTTTCTCTGTCTTCTCATTTTGCTTAACTTCCTGTGTTTGGGTTCTCCTTTTCGCAGGCTGCAGGTTCCTAGTTCCCGTTGTTTTTGGTGTCTGCCCCCATTAGGTAAGGTTGGTTCAGTGGGCTGTGTAGGCTTCCTGGTGGAGGGGACTGGTGCCTGTGTTCTGGTGGATGAGGCTGGATTTTGTCTTTCTGGTGGGCAGGACCGCATCTGATGGTGTGTTTTGGGGTGTCTGTGACCTTATTATGATTTTAGGCAGCTTCTCTGCTAATGGGTGTGGTTGTGCTCCTGTCTTGCTAGTTGTTTGGCATGGGGTGTCCAGCACTGTAGCTTGCTGGTCATTGAGTGGAGCTGGGTCTTAGTGTTGAGATGGAGATCTCTGGGAGCGCTTTCACCACTTGATATTATGTGGAGCCAGGAGGTCTCTGGTGGACCAATGTCCTGAACTCGGCTCTCCCACCTCAGAGGCACAGGCCTGACACCTGGCTGGAGCACAAAGACCCTGTCAGCCACACGGCTCAGAAGAAAAGGGAGAAAAAAAGAAAGAAAGCAAGAAAGCAAGCAAGCAAGCAAGAACGAAAGAAAGGAAGGAAGGAAGAAAGAAAATAAAATAAAGTCATTAAAATAAAAAATAATTATTAAAAATTAAAAAATTAAAAAGTAATAAAAATAGAAAAATGGACAGACAGAACCGTAGGACAAATGGTAAAAGCAAAGCTATACAGAGAAAATCACACAAAGAAGCATACGCATACACACTCATGGAAAGAGAAAAAGGAAAAAAATATATAATTTCTCCCAAAGTCCATCACCTTTATTTTGGGATGATTCATTGTCTATTCAGGTATTCCACAGACGCAGGGTACATCAAGTTGATTGTGGAGATTTAATCGCTGCTCCTGAGGCTGCTGGGAGAGATTTCCCTTTCTCTTCTTTGTTCGCACAGCTGCTGGGGTTCAGCTTTGGATTTGGCCCCGCCTCTGCGTGTAGGTTGCCTGAGGGCATCTGTTCTTTGCTCAGACAGGACGGGGTTAAAGGAGCAGCTGCTTCGGGGGCTCTGGCTCACTCAGGCGGGGGGGGAGGGAGCGGTACGGAGGAGGCGGGGCGAGCCTGCGGCGTCAGAGGCGTCGTGACGTTGCACCAGCCCGAGGCGCGCCGTGCGTTCTCCCGGGGAAGTTGTCCCCGGATCACGGGAGCCCAGCAGTGGCGAGCTGCACAGGCTCCCAGGAGGGGCGGTGTGGAGAGTGACCTGGGCTCGCACACAGGCTTCTTGGTGGGGGCAGCAGCAGCCTTTAGCATCTCATGCCTGTCTGTGGAGCTCATTTAGGCGGTGCTCTGAATCCCCTCTCCTCGCACACCCTGAAACAATGGTCTCTTGCCTCTTCGGCAGGTCCAGACCTTTTCCTGGACACCCTCCCGGCTAGCCGTGGCGCACTAGCCCCTTCAGGCTGTGTTCACGCCGCCAACCCCAGTCCTCTCCCTGCAATCCGACCACAGCCCGAGCCTCAGCTCCCAGCCCCGCCCGCCCCGGCGGGTGAGCAGACAAGCCTCTCGGGCTGGTGAGTGCTGCTCGGCGCCGAGCCTCCGTGCAGGAATCTCTCCGCTTTGCCCTCCGCACCACTGTGGCTGTGCTCTCCTCCGCGGCTCCGAAGCTTCCCCCCTCTGCCACCCGCAGTCTCCGCCCGCGAAGGGGCTTCCTAGTGCGTGGAAACCTTTCCTCCTTCACAGCTCCCTCCCACTGGCGCAGGTCCTGTCCCTATTCTTTTGTCTCTGTTTTTCCTTTTTTCTTTTGCCCTACCCAGGTACGTGGGGAGTTTATTGCCTTTTGGGAGGTCTGACGTCTTCTGCCAGTGTTCAGTAGGTGTTCTGTAGGAGTTGTTCCACATGTAGATGTATTTCTCATGTATTTGTGGGGAGGAAGGTGATCTCCACGTCTTACTCCTCTGCCATCTTGAAGGTCTCCAGCCAAGTCATTCTTGATAGAAAGAACAGAATCGAAGGATGTGTCCTTCTAGGTATCAAGATTTATTATAAAGCTGTAAGTTATCAAGATAGTGTGGTTTTAGGTCAGGGATAAATAGATAGGCCAGTGGATAAAATAGAGAACTCAGAAATAATCCATGCACACAAAGTAGGCTTTGGGAAACAATGGAGAAAGGATAACTCTACAAATGGTGCTTGGGCTATTTGTTACCAAATGAAAAGAAAAAGTGTATTCCAATCTCATACAAAAATCAATCCTAGTAGATTAAAGACTTAAATATAAAACTTGAAATTTTAAAACTTTGGGGAGAAGTGCTTTATGAACTTGAGGTAAGAAAGGATTTTTAAAAACACACACAGGCAGATGCCACTAATTATTGATTGATAAATCAACTATATTAAAATTAAGAATGTGTATTCCTTACAAAAACAGTAGAGTAAAAACATCACAAATTGGGAGAAGATATTTTCAACATATGTAATCATAAAGGTTAGAGTCCAGAATATAAAAGAATTCTACGAATCAATAAGAATGACAATTTATCAGAAAAATTGAGCAAAAGGCATAAACAGATGGCACAGAAGAAACAAAAATGACTCATAAATCCATGTAAAGATACTTAACCTTAATAGTAATCTAGACAACTTAAACAAGAAATACGATATACTGTTTCACACTCAACAGATTGGCAAAAATAAAAAAAGATTTACAAAACCAGGTTTGGTCAAGGAAGCCAAGCAATGTCAACTCTCATGCATGAGGTTCAGAGAACAAATGGATACAATCCCTTTGGGAAACTGTTAGCATTACTTTGTAAAGTTGAACATCCCCTGTGACCCAGCAAATTCACTCCTGGATATATACCTTGGGAAGGAAAAATGTGCGTGGTAGCACTGTTGATAACAACAGTAAAAGAAACATGATGCAGTTCAAATGTCCTTCTATAATAGAATAGTAAATAAATTGTGGGTTATTCCTATAATGGAGTACTACAGTTGGCCCTCCATATCCTTGGCTTCTACATTTGCAGATACAATCAATCACCAATTGAAAATATTTTGGGGAAAAAAAATTCCAGAAAGGTCCAAAAGGCAACACTTGAATTTGCTGTGGACTGGCGATCATTTACACAACATTTACATTGTATTCACAACTATTTACCTAGCATTTACATTGTATTGGGTATTATAAGTAATCTAGAGGTGATTTAAAGTATGCGGAAGGACGTGTGTAGGCTTTATGCAAATACTGTGCCATTTTATATAAGGGACTTGAGCATCTGTGGATTTTGGTATCTGAGGGGGGCCCTGGAACCAATCCCCCAAGGATATCAAGGACGACTGTATACAAAAGTAAAAATGAATGAACTAGAGCTACACACGTTAGCATGGATGAATCTCAAAAATGATGGTGTTGAGTGAAAAAAGCAAGTCAGTAAATACATACAGTGTGATCCATTTTATATACAATTTGAACAAAGGAAAGGGAAGTCATTTATTGTTTGAGGTTACATATATAGGCGGTAAAATTAAAAGGAGAAAATATGAATGATTTAAAAGATAATGATTACCTTGAGGAGGGTTACGTGCATAGATTTGATTGGGGAGAGTCATACAGGGAGGTTTCAAGGTATGTATTGGTAATATTCTATTTTGTGACCTATGTGGTTGGTACGTGGGTGTTCAGCTTATTATGATTGTTTATCTTTATACACTCTCTTGTATATATATAACCTACTTCACAACAAAAATTTTAATTGAACATTTACAATTCTGCAAAGTGAACATTTGGACATTTTCTTCCATTATTTACAAACATGTGTCTCAAAGCCTTTTAATAAATTAGAAATCACATTCATAAGTAAAAATAACACTGACACTAGAAAACCCAATTAATTTGCTGCTATGTGCCTGATGATTATAGAATTCTGGCTAAGTATCGAAAATTTTCAAGAATAATGAAGCTTATTCTGTACTTTGCTCCTACTAAGATATCCCTACATAATAATTACTTAAAGCCTCATCTTGAAAAAATATGCTTTATAATATACATAATATATTAGTAAACTAGTACCGATATCTAACTTGTACATAAACATAAATATTATGTTGGAGCATGCTCAAAAATTTTCTTACTGAGTGGGCAATCAAAACATTTGAAGACCACTGCTCAAGAAACCGTTTGGCAGCCCCTCTGTAACCAAGGGTGCCTAAGAGTCACCTGAGCACATGTTTAAAATGCTGTCTCCTGGACATACCCCCAGGATTCTGTTAAGTTAGTATGGAGAGGGCCCCAGAACATGCATTTTTAATACACACTCCAGGCTGTTCTGATATAAGTAGTTCCCCTGCCGCAATTTTGCTCTAAGTTTAGACAACAATCAAGCCACATCTTTAGAGAGCTGTGTCCCCAGACTGTGCAGAATGGCTTTGACTGAATTGAACTTTGGCATGATGCCATTGAGGGGCTCTGGCAGAAGGAAATGGCCTTTTAAAATTCATGCCAGCAACTGGGATGAAGCTATAATTGATGATATAATGTATGGAGAGGGCAGATCATAAAGCCCAGCACAGAGTACATACTCAATAAATGGTCACTTCTTATGTTATAATTCTGTCTTATGTGTTAATTCTCCTTATGAGAGCACTTAGGAGCAAGTTCTTTCTGCTCTAAGTATAGGGAATAATTATGCTATTCTTTATAATACAGCAATTTGATGGTCTCCTTCTTAGTTCAATTTATTTTGATACTGGGTTTAAATGGCTGTCATAGTGACAAAAGATACCTCCCACGAATATGTAGATCCCAACAGAAGTCTAGTAGTTGGACTTACTAAATGATTATACCTATTTACTTATCCTAAGTAGTCTGTTTTTATACTATAGACACTCCATCGAGTGACTTTGCATTGTTTCCTAGGCAGCTTAGAACCAAATTAGTGGCTCTTCCTTAGCATCTATGTAGAATTTCATGACATGCAAAAAAACGTATAATTTTTTATACTATTTTAGGTTCTTACCCCTTTTTCTCACCTACTTCTAAATAATGCATTTGGGGGTTATTTCTATATTCCTGTATTGCCTTAAAGAGTTGTTGGAGTAGAGCCAGAGGAAGGGAAAGAAGAAGGTGTGAGTGAGTAGGAACATGGATGAGAAGAGGAAGAAAAGTGAGCAGCTAGAAGGGACCAAAGCGTCTAGGTCAGTTCAAGCTCATTCATGCCCTGGGGCAATTATTAGAATTAGGGTTCAAGTAGCCAGTTCATATTCCATGGATATTTCTCTTTCTCTTTCATGGATATTTACCCACTAGTTCTATATTTATCCACTAGTTCTATATATATCCACTAGTTCTATAATACTAACAAATTAATAAGCTCTTTTATAGAGAATTACCTGTTATTTTTGCTTATAGACTGGTCTCCATTGCATCGTATAAGGCAGTGGTCCCCAACCTTTTAGGCATCAGGGACCGGTTTCGTGGAAGACAATTTTTCCACGGACAGAGGGATGGGCGGGCAGGGGGGATGTTTCAGGCGGTAATGAGAGCGACGAGGAGCGATGGGTAGCAGCAGATGAAGCTTTGCTCGCTCTCCTGCCGCTCACCTCCCGCTGTGCGGCCGGGTTCCTAACAGGCCGCCGACCCGTACTGGTCCGTGGCCCGGGGGATGCGGACACCTGGTAAGGTTTGAGATGCATCTTTTTAATTAATTGGGGGAAATTTCCAAGTGTTCAATTTGGAGGATGATAGAGGAGCAGTCCTTCTTCAATTTCTCTTGGATTCTTAGAAAATTTATTTTAATCTTTAAATTTTCATTGGTTGAATTTTCATAGGCTAATGGAATTGTTATCAGTCTAACTAACCTCAGTAGGACTTTGTGAGGATCACTATTTTGAAAAGAAGTTTCTATTTTTAAGTGCTAGTTAAGAGCAATTTTTCATCTTATATTTCTACCTGCTGATAACATTTTGGAAAAATATCCAAGTGCAATAATAATGGGTCTGAAATGAGTATGTTTACATAATTTTTAATAAATGAAAACTGCTCATTTTCTTTTCATTAATGCTTCGCTGTTTTTAATAGCTTTTAATGTCTCATACCTTTTTGGAAAGCCTGCATGCTCGATAATTTTCCCTTTTAGACAGTACTTCAGCATTCAGAAACACCAGCAAGCTTTTTGGAGAACATTCCAATAAGAGGTATCTATATGAATGCTTTTACAGTAAGTGGGCTAGTATTCTTAAGAGGTTAATAACTTTGCTGATTTGGTCCCTCTGCAGGTTAAAATTAATTGGGAAAAAGAAGCCACTCAAACACTTTACAGGACAGACAAAGGGTATTAGGGAATGGTAAACAAATAAAACAGGTTTTAAAGTAATTCATGGTATACTCTCTCACTGACACTGAAAAGCAGTGTTTTACTACGAGAAGAAATTTATTCTTATACGTTTTTAATGATTTGTAATGTCAATAAGGAAAGAGAAATAGTAAAAGGCAGTTAAATTGGCATTCTTAGAAACACGGTCCTCTGCTAACTTCTCTTCCATGCAGTACAACGACAAAGATGGCATTGAGATAATGAAGACTGAAAAAAAAAAAAAGCCTGCTGTATACTTATTATATACAGAGCCCCATGCTAAGTGGCTTAGATTTGTCATTTCACTAAGTACTTCGAAAAAGCATAGAGAATAAGTAGTATTATTCCTATTTTATAGATTTGGTAGGTTCTCAGAAAGATTAAATAACTTGCCTGATATCTTGTTACACTCAACACGATTGGCCACTCTATCCTGCTTGAAATACTCTCTTTCTTTGGTATCAGTCACACTTCCTCTTGAGTTTTGCTTGGCTTTTCCTGGCTATTCCTCAGTTTCCTTTGGTCACTCCTCCCTCTCTTCCTAACCTCTAAATTTTGATCCTGCAGATTCTCAGGCCCCCTGAAAGTGGGGCCCCTTCTCTCTCTCTCTAATTCTGTCCTCCGCTTAAATGCCATCTAAATGTATAGGATTCCTATATATGGCTTATCACCACCCCAGACTAGTCTGACAAGCTCCTGTCATATATCTTCCTGCCTACTTGACACCTCTGCTTGGATCTCTTACAGACATTGCATGCTCAACGTGTACCAAACTGAACAGTTGATTTCCTCCCTGACACTATTTCTCACTCTTTTTCTATCTCAGTAAATGACATCATCATCCATCCTGCTGTACAAATCAGAAACAGTTTTGATTTCTATCTTTGCCTATCTTCAAATCCCATGTATGACTTAGTCTCATAGCTTCTTCCTTCAAAATATAGCTCGAAGTCATCTATTTCTTCCTAAGTCCCTGGGCTTTTGCCAACCACCCAGCCTTGTACAAGTCACTTGTTTTTCCTGCTTCCTCTCTACAAATCCATTCTCCATATAGCGTTTAGAGTTATTTTTTAATGTAAATTGGTAGGAATAAATAGGCAGAGCACAGAGGGTTTTCAGGGCAATGAAAGTATTCTGTATGATACTCTAATGGTGGGTACATGTCATCATACTTTTGCCAAAACCCATAGAGCGTACATCACCAAGAGTGAACCCTTGTGTAAACTATGGGCTCTGGGTGATGATGTGTCAATGCAGGTTCATTGATTGTAACAAATGCACGGCTCAGTGTAAGATGTTGATGGTGGGGGAAGCTATGCAGGTGTGTGGGCAGGGGATATTTGGGAAATCTGTGTAGCTTCTGCTCAATTTTGCTGTGAACCAAAAACTGCCCTAAAAAATAAAGTATTTCTTAAAAAGTAAATTAGATGATACCACTCTCCTACTAACAATCTTCTAGTGGCTTACAATTGCCCTTGACATAGAATTTAGATTTTTTATGGCTGAAAAGGCCCCTGCCTACCTCTCCAGCCATAGCATGTGGCAACCCACACCAGCTGTCCTTTTCCCTGCAAATGCCATTCTGAAGCCTCAGGGACTTGCCCTTGCTCTGGCCCCTGTCTGAACCCCCTCCTTCTTGCTTGCTTGGTTCCTTCTTTTCCCTTAAATCTCAGCTGAAATGATACCACTCAGAAGGCCTACTTGACCACTGTAACTAAATGAATTTTCTACCCCCATTTCCCCCCATAGTATCCTATTTGCTTTTCTCATAGGACTTTTCTCCTTTGGAAATTACATCTTTATCAGTTTTCATTTACTGCTGTAGACCAATACCTGGTACAAGGGAAGCAATCAATAAATATTTGAAAAATGAATGAATGAATGAATGAAATGTATCTGGCTAGTAAGTGGTGAAACTAGGACTCAAACCCAGAATCTGTCTGACTCCAGAATCTGTGTTCTGAACTCTTATGCTAGGAGTAAAATCAATTCGTGTTCAGTGGAATTTTAGAGTAAAATTAATTTTAGCATAAAAAATCTAAAATTCTTTTAAAATGTGATAATCCACATGATAACCCTCCAAGGACAACAGAGTACTTGACTGACCTCTCTCTTAGTGATGCTGGATAACATAAAGTATCCAGCAGTATACAGTATGACAGTATGGATAACCTGTCATATTTGGCATTTTATTTGCTAAGATGCCCAGACAAGATCCCTTGCAATAATTCTTTCAACTTTGTCAAATATTCTGGGAAATCAAATAAAATGACTTTGGGCAAGTTAACTTCTTTAGACCAGCATCTATAAAATAGGAAAATAATGATTTCATAGGATTATTTAGGAGGAATAAAGGAAATAGATGAAAAGTCCTCACCACAGGGTTGGAATACGGTAAGTAAATAATAACTGTGGTTCTTTAAAAAAAGTCTTAATTCTTCGGTTGATTTAAAAACTCTAATCTTCAGGGTTAACTAAACAGGGTTCCTTTTTAAACTATTTCTCAATTCTGACATGATTTGGATGAGCTGGATTGACATGCCAAGTCATCAAAGACTAATGATAGCTGGAAAAAATAAGCAGGAGAGTTGCCTCTTCAAGGGGACCCGAGAAATCCACAGGAAGCTTCTAAATCTCGACGAACTGACTTCTAAATTTCCATTGAGTTTACACTTTATTGCAAAGGACAGCTACAGTCCTGATTTGAAGTCGGTGCCATTCTTGGAATTTGTGTCTGGTTCATGAGCTTACATTTCCGACAAAGCTTTGAGGAATATACAAGAAAAAGGGAGCAACATATATGTTTTTCCAAATTACTTTTAAAGAGAAGTTTGATTCCGTTCATTGATTCTGCCTAAAACAACAACAACAAAGTAAAACAAACACACACTGATATTTAGGGATAGGAATTTTTCTTTTCTTTCCTTTTTTTTTTTTTTTTTTTTTGCCTCAGGGGACTTTGCTTTCCAGTATTTGCCAAGTGCTCTATTTCACATGGTGTAATGAGAGTCTTGGGTCCCATTTTTTTTTTTTTTGAGATCAGTTTGAGAGGACCATATTTCTTTCATAAGAAAAAATCTCAGAATTTCTTTTCTGTCTCTCAGGTTTTGGATGTTATCGTGACAAAACTAGACAAGCTGGCAGAGGGAACCATGGAAATTTTTGAGAATCTGAAAACATAACAAATGGAGTTGAATGGATTTTGAACAATAGATTCCTCATCTAACTCAGGAGAAATTAAATAGAACTTTTGCTAAATATTTAACATTTTAGAGAAGAAAAACTCAGAGCTAAATACTTCAAATTTTAAGACTCATCATAATGTGAGTCTTTTCTTACAACTCATCCTGGAGTCTTACATTTACACACACACACACACACACACCCCTGTAGAAGTAAATGGAACCTTAGCTGTCCTTGATGACTGGGACTTAGGTAAAAGAGAATGGCCAAGGAAACAGTTTTACAACATCCTAGGGGGAGATTGTTGGTATTTCTTATGTATCTTATGAACTGGACTTAATATTTATTTACTTGTTGTGCAATGTAATCAGTTTAGTGTTGTTTTAAAATATGCATTTGTTCAGAAGGTAATTGTATCAAGACACTTTGTTCTTTCCTTTATATGGCTTAGTGTCTACAAGGAATATTTTATTAAATTCAAACTTTCTTCCTCAGGGTAATCCAGTCTTTACATTTCATTTCTTGGATCTGGATTCCATTAGATTTTCACTCACTGAATTAAATCTGAGGGAGTCACGGTTCTCCTTCTTAGAGTATTTCCAAACATCTCAGAAAGAGAATTAAGATAATTTTCTCCTACCTTTTAACGAAATCTGCTTAGGAGTTTTAGCAAGAGAGAACTTTCCTTTTCTTGTCATTTTTAGAAGGGGAAGTTAGTTACCTTTGACGGCATCTGGTCAACCTGGCTCTCTCGAGGTCCCATGAGAAGTAAGGGCCAACCCCGATCCGTCTGCGTTCTCTCTACTGTCCTCAGCTGCACTTTCTTACATGTTGGAGTGAAATCTTCTTGTCCTACCTTCACAAAACTGAAAGGTTATTCCACTCTCATTTTTCCAACCTATGAACATTTACATTCTTCTGGTGAGAAGGAAAAACCCAGAATAGGATTGGGATAAATAATGTAGGAATTTGTGAAAATGCTTGCATTTTCAGTTGTTGATAAAAATAAAGCTGCCATAGAAGCATGCATTGTCAGTGATCACTTCATGTTTTGGAAGTGGCATTTAAAGAACCCACTTCTAAGATTAGACTAAAAGATGAGGCATTGTGTTGTTTCTGTAATATTCAAGCACCTCAGAATGACACTTTTTGGTAGAAGACTTAGAAATACACCCATACATTCCACAACATTTTATTATGGAAAATTTCAACCACCATCCAATTTTAAGTTCTATAGTTTCAAGCTGCCAACACAGTATGGAAAACTCGAAGGCAGAGGAAATATAAAGAGTTCATACTGCTGTAGCTGTGAGGTCTCCTGGCTTCTAGGAGTCACGGGTGCCTCTTTGGGGGTCTACCCAGGAAAGTTGACTTTTGATGAATTTGTGTTTCTAGAGTATAATACCTGGGAACACAACAAAGTCCTCATTTGTTGTGACTGTCGTAAACTGCTCTTCCTAAAATTAAAAGTATTTAGAGTTGTGTGTGGAGATGTGTTTCCCTAGGATTTAGGCAACCTGTGCTTTCAGGGCAATTTGCCTAAATAGTGTGCATTTAAACTGATTGCAGTCATTCGCTAAATTGTTCACTATGGTCCAAGGTGGTGGTGGGTTTTTAAGATAAATGTGGTAAGATTTCTCTCCCTCTGTTGACCTAGTTCTTGATTTCCACTTAAAGTTAACTAGTGAAAGTAATTGTTTATGAAAAGGGCCAAAAGGGCAAAAGTACAACTAATAAATGTTAACACATGGGAGATGTGAATACAATCTACAGGGGCCAAGCATCTCTAGACTCTGCTAATCTGGAATTAATATTTAGAATATTTCCACTCCTGTCTTGGAGGTTCAAAGTAAGCATTTAGAATCTGTGGCTTTTTTAGAGAGAGAAAAAAAAAAAAGTGTTCTGTGCTATCCATAGTTCTCACTTTATGCCTTTAATATTCTGCTACAACACCTAGACACTTTCACATTTTATGTTCATTTATCATTCATCATTTTCGCTTGTCGAACTAGTTTGCCAAATTGCTTTCTGATCAGGACTCTTCAAGAGAGCAGAATTCCTCTTTTGCAGGGATGCAGATATTTCTTAACAGCGTTCTGCAGTCGTGAATTCAGAGACTCATGGAGAACATCATTGAATATCCACTTGTAACTCCTTGATTTGAATGATCCACGTAGATATTTAAACTACATTCAAGGACTAGGACGGCTGGTTGCATTGAGAATGTTTGTGGCAGGTAAGAGGAAAGTACAGGAGCCACGCATTTTTGTCTTTGATTAACATATAATTAATAGCATATTTCTATGTGAACAGAGTGTTTAAATCAGAAAAATTTTGTGAGTTCTAGATAGAGCCAATGCAAAGATTTTCAAGACCTAAAGAACAATAAGTAAATATGTGATCCTTTTCAGTAAAATCATATATTTTTGCCCAACTAAAAATAGGGTAATATCAGTGGATCATTGTACCCTAAACTATCCCCCAAAGAAATTCAGGAGTTAGTGGGGGCAATCAAGAATGGTATGTCATGGTTTGTTTGTTCTTAAAAGGCACAAAAGGCTGAAAAGACTGCTATCATTCTCATATGTCTCATAAGAAGCTGGAAATTACTCAATAAACCTATAAGCACAAGCACACATACATGAGTGGGTTTGCATTTTTCCTTAGCTAGTACTTTAAACCGTTATAACTTCAACCTAAAACTTTCCCTCTGATTTCTCTGTCAAAATGCAGCATGATTTAGGACTGAATAATAGTAAATACGGGTAGGAAAGCATTTGTTATGAAAGATGCTCGATGAGCATAAGGTATTGTTATTTCATCTGATGAGAGAATGTCTAAGTCTCAAAACTATTTCATCATCAGTATTTTATGCGAATGAATGGAACAGCAGCTAAGCCAGAGGCCACATGCAAACAAACACACTGCAAAATGTACAATGAACACTCTTCCTCCATTTGTTTCCTTAGCAAATAGAATCTGATTACCGAGTTATTCATGGAACGATGAGTCTTTGTGTTTTATTTCTGTCTATAGACAGAGATCTGTCCCTCTGCCACGGAGACGTTGTCTTATACGAGAGTCATATTTCAGCAAACGTAATGAAACCATCACAAACAGAGTCTTCCGTTAGTCAGACCAGAGTTACGGTTGTTGTGCTTTAGATTCATAAGAAAGTATTTCACGTTCTGCTGGGGGAAAAGAAAGACCGCTAAATATTTCATGGCTTTTCTTGATCACATTGTTTATTTCTCAGCATTTTAAAGAGATACTTAATTTTTCTCGACAGCTATTTTTGTCAACACGTTAGAGAGATAGATATTAAGGGCAAAATTTGCATGGGATACCAAGAGCTGGTATTTTCCTGGAATGATACTTACTGGGTGCATAAGAATAAATCTCACACTGTTCTCCAGAAATGTCCTTGGCATTTGATGTGTTCTCTAAAGCTATATTCTGGTAATGTTCCACGTCTAAGGTTTCGAGGAGGGGGAGAAATCATATTTTGATTGGTGTCGTTCAATATACGTTTGGGTTTCATGCAAAAATAAAACGCGGACACTAGAGGGTGCTGTTTGATTTTCTTTTTCACTGAGTCGTGCTGCAGATTCCCGTGAATCAGGGCCCTGAAAAATGCCATCGTGTTCTCCTAACCAGGACCAAATTGCACTGCTATACAGGATGCAGAAATCCCCTGAGTTCAAGGAGAGAGGCTGGAAGGTTCAAAATGGGGTAGATGCTAAATTAATTCAGAATTAGTAAAGAAGTAATTCTTTATTACTTTAAACGCGTATGATTGTCATTTTTTGATAATTACTTAATTTCCTTGGTTGAAAGAAGTTTTATTAGATTTGAAGCTCTCACTAAATGTCAAATGGTTCTAAAAATAGCTAGAATATTAGACAATGTGAAACAATTCGTGCTTTCAAGTTTTGGCACTAGGATTTTAAGCAGAGTGCATACTTACTACTGGTTAAGAAACTAATTATAGAATTCTCAATTGTCAGAAATGCCAGACCCCGAGATGTTGTTTCTTTTGATATCAGAGAAATACCAAGTTAGTAAGATTCCCAATTAACTTCCTTTTTCACCTTCACTAAACATGTGCTTCCCCCTCACCCCAGCCCCCCAGCCCCCCGCCCCGCTTCCTTGAAGCAAATCTTTTTGAGTGGCAGGAGAAGGCAGTGTTCTGGAGTTCTCTAAACATATGATATCATATGGTTTATGTTTGTATCATGTCATTTTCTAACCTAAGAATATTTTTTAAAAAGCTTAAAGTTCTTGTTTTATAGAGAGGAAAGTTAAGGTATTGTGATCTCAAATGATTTATTTCAAGCCGAGAATTAAATTAGTAGAAGGGTCAGGATCATCTCCCAGTTCTTCTGCCTTGCAGACAGTCAGCTAAGGGGCCTGTCTGTTTTTAGTTCTGTAGATGTGTTTCTCTTTAATACAGATAGGCATGACTGGCTCAGAGACTACTTGGCAGCCATCACCACAGATTTCAGTTCTTCTCCCTCCCAGTTTCATGGGACGTTCACAGTTCCCCCTCTCTGAAAGTTAGTTCCAGCCATGTACCTTGCTTTGGCCAATGAAATGGGAACAGAAGTGTGTGTGTCCCTTCTGGGGTGTGACCCCTTGCTGCGGTGAGCCCCAGAGCCTCGTGTTGAGCTGGCAGCATCGAAAGATAATGAAGTGTCAAGAAATAACAAGTGCTGGTGAGGACTTGGGGAAAAGGGAATCCCTCACTGGTGGGAATGTAAATGGGTGCAGCCACTGTGGAGAACAGTATGGAGGTTCCTCTATAAATTAAAAATAGAACTACCATACAATCCAGCAATTCCACTTCTGGGCATTTATCCAAAGGAGATGAAAACACTAACTCGAAAAGATACCTGCACCCCCGTGTTCACAGCAGCATTATTTACAATAGCCAAGATATGGAAACAACCTAAGTATCCATCTATGGGTGAATGAATAAAGAAGATGTGGTCTATATATACAGTGGAATATTATTGAGCCATAAAAAAGGAAGAAATTCTGCCATTTGCAATAACATGGGTGGACCTTGAGGGCATTATGCTAAATGAAATAAGTCAGACAGAGAAAGACAAACATACTATGATCTTACTTATAGGGGGGAATCTAAAAACAAAACAAAACAAAAAACATAGAATGGATTGGTGGTTGCTAGAGGCATGGTAAAATGGGTGAAGAGGGTCAAAAGATACAAACTTCCAGTTATAAAATAGATACATCCTCGGGATGTAATGTACAGCATGGTGTGAGTATAGCTAATAATACCGTATTGCATATTTGAAAGCTGCTAAAAGAGTAGATCTTAAAAGTTCTCATCACAGGAGAAAAAATTGTCACTGTGTATGGTGATGGATGTTAACTAGACTTTTGTGATGATCATTTCCTAGTGTGAATATATATATATATATCGAATCATTATGTCATACACCTGAAACTGATGTAATGCTATACGTCAATTATATCTCAATAATAATGTGATTCTGACACAGGAACAGACAAATAAGCCAATGGAAGAGAATCAAGAGCTCACAAACAGAACCACAGAGGTTGAAACTTGATATATGATAGAGGTGGTACTGAAGTCCCATGGGGAAAGGATAAGTTGTTCAATAAATTCTGTTGAGAGAAAAAAAGATAATAAAGTCTCATCAACCTGCCTCCCAGGATGGAAGTAAGGATAAGAGCCCCCTGATGTGAGAAAGAGAGAAATCTTTGTTGTTTAAGGCACTGAGATTCTGGGGTGTTCTAATATGGCTCCACACCTAGCTTATCCTGATGACAGACAAAAGTGTCAACCAAGTGAGAAAACCAAAGGCCAAGAATTAAAGTGTGGCAAGAAAGGATTTAATTAAAAAATCTAAAAAACAATTATAGTGTTTAATTTAGAAATTTCCAGTGACTTTGATATGAAAATCATTAAAGAGACGTTATTAAATATGAAAACATTTCCTCCTTGTATGTCTTCAGTTAAAATTCATCTAAGGAAATCAAAAAAAAAAAAAATAAATGAGATGTTATTGTGTTCAACTCAGAATCTGATTGTGAAAACCTAAACCGTAGACTATGGAAATGAGAATGGAGCTCTGAATCTGCTGATCTTGAAGTGGGGGAAAGTCTGGAGTTGAGGATTTTCACGTGAAAAAAACCATGTGCATAACATCAATTTCCATCCTGGTGAGGAAGAGATACTGTGTCTCTCCTAGAACAGATGGTTTGATTCCTTAATCCATCTCAATGTTCAGCATTTTCCCAACAGATCCTAAGATGTCTAAGTTGAAGCAGATGCATATATTTCCTCCATCAATACCGGTTGTCCTCTTGGCCGCATAGCATCTATGACTGCCAAGCTAGAGCTTGTGGACCCTCCCTGGGGCTGGGAGAGCAAAGCCGCTCAGCGCAGACTCAGTCTATACCCCGCTTCTTTTTATACGTAAGACAACAGGAATCGTACCCACAACCCACGGTCAAGGACGCTAGGATTTCTGCTCAGCGTTTCCCAGAGTTCCCAGAAAAAGAAAAAAATGCCATCAGCTTAAATCCAAAACAACTTCAAAATAAACTTGAAGTGGCGTTTACTTTGTTTTTAACCTAAAAAACAGAGGCACCCCAGGGATATATTTACCAGGCCCTCTATTATGTAGTTAATTATAGTAAATGTGGGTTTTTTGTGCCACATACAGAAGAGGACGATGCCTGCTTCTCTTCCACATGGCACCTCACTAAACGCCCTGCTAATGCTCTGTCAGGACAAATAGCCGCATAACAAAACGCATTAAAGCGCTGGCCAGCAGGGCCTACCTGCTCCAATTGCTGCTGCTGTTTTTTTTTTTTTTTTTTTTAAATCAGAGGATGCTATTTAGTGTGCAAAGCTTAACATCGATAAGTATGATTCCAGCCACGGAGTAATGAGAATAATTGAACACAAAGTTTATTTAAGCATAAAACACGTTAAAAATGATTTGGTTGATTTGTGAGCGAGAAGAGTTTGGGTCTGAAGAGACAGATGGGGTGTTGGGGTCCCCAGGTCTGCAAACAATACATGCGGGGGCCACGTGGCCCGGCAGGGCTGGAGGACACAGGGGCGGTTGTGGGGAGGGGAGTAACACAGGCGCGTCGAGGTCAGATGCTTCCAAACACCGGAGAGGTTCCTTAGAGGGAGTCAAACCTTCCAATCACCGCTTCTCAGTATTCAATATCATTCCAACAGGCCCCTTTCTCTATAAAAACTATGATACAGAAACAGCACTGGTGGGATAGATTTCTCTGGTCAGATTTCCGACAGACTTGTCTAACCAGAATTTTTTCCTTTACCGGTTTTTCATGCGAACCAACGTTTCTAGTGACAACAATTTGGAAATTTTAAGCAAGATATATGTTTTCCACAACTGGCTTTTAGATGCCCAGTTGCATACCTTGAAAGAGGAGCATGACACTTCCCTCTTTTCTGGAACCCTGACCGTTTGGGGCAGGTGGCATCACTTTGAGACAGTGGGCAATCTCAAATAGGCTTTGACTTAAGGGCACACACCTTTTATCCTACAGGGAGTTGAAGTAAGTAAATTACAGTACTTTATATAGCAACCTTGAGTTAATTATGAGGTCGTGCCTGATGTATAGACAAAATGCCATAATGAAATCTGGGTCATGATGAGAAGCAGCATCCAAACTTGAAGTTCAATGGAAGAATTAGAGGCTGTGAACAGAGAGAGACATAGTAAGTCCTATGAAAAAAAATATACCTGTTTGACATGGATCAGACATCTTTGTGGTATTCCAGTAAAGGAACCTACTTTCTTCATTGCCAAGAACCCACTTTCTCCAAATGGCCTGGACTCAGGTAGCAAGGAAGCGAAATTAACCCAACCTTTAGGAGAGTCCTGCTAACTTAGAGGGTACCAGGGACACCTGGCAGCTAAGGCTATTGCAGGAAACCTTGTTTCTTGGATCACACACCCCAGTCCCAGCTCAACCCAGGTAGACTTGGGGCCAGATCTAAGGCCAATATTTGGTACTTAAATGGCTGGGTAACTTCCTTCTTTAAATATCACCTTCATCTATACAAGCAGCTCATGCAGCTCAATATCAAAAAAACAAACAACCCAATCCAAAAATGGGCAGAAGACCTAAACACACATTTCTCCAAAGAAGATATACAGATTGCCAACAAACACATGAAAGGATGCTCAACATCATTAATCATTAGAGAAATGCAAACCAAAACCACAATGAGGTATCACCTCACACCAGTCAGAATGGCCATCATCAAAAAATCTACAAGCAATAAATGCTGAAGAGAGTGTGGAGAAAAGGGAACCCTCTTGCACTGCTGGTGGGAATGTAAATTGATACAGCCACTATGGAGAACAGTATGGAGGTTCCTTAAAATACTAAAAATAGAACTACCATACGACCCAGCATTCCCACTCCTGGGCATATACCCTGAGAAAACCATAATTCAAAAAGAGTCATGTACCACAATGTTCACTGCAGCTCTATTTACAATAGCCAGGACATGGAAGCAACCTAAGTGTCCATCGACAGATGAATGGATAAAGAAGATGTGGCACATATATACAATGGAATATTACTGAGCCATAAAAAGAAACAAAATTGAGTTATTTGTAGTGAGGTGGATGGACCTAGAGTCCGTCCTACAGAGTGAAGTATGTCAGAAAGAGAAAAACAAATACTCTATGCTAACACATATATACGGAATCTAAAAACAAAAAAATGGTCCTGATGAACCTAGGGGCAGGACAGGAATAAAGACACAGCTGTAGAGAATGGACTTGAGGACACAGGGAGGGGGAAGGGTAAGCTGGGATGAAGTGAGAGAGTAACATTGACATATATACACTACCAAATGTAAAATAGATACCTAGTGGGAAGCAGCCGCATAGCACAGGGAGATCAGCTCAGTGCTTTGTGACCACCTAGAGCTGTGGGAGGGTGGGAGGGAGACGCAAGAGGGAGGGCATATGGGGATATACATATGCATATAGCTGATTCACTTTGTTATCCAGCAGAAACTAACACAACATTGTAAAGCAATTATACTCCAATAAAGATGTTTAAAAAAAACCACTTTCATCTTTTAGATAAAAGAGCAGGGACCAAAAGGTTTAAAAAAAAAAACCAAAATGATGCTAGAATTCCTTAGGCGTTTTCCTCATCTCTCCTTCTTACTTTCTGGATGTCTCATAGATCAGTTGCTGACCGAGTGGGCCTCACATAGGACAGTCTCCTTCTCAGGGTCAAGAACTTCCTATGTCCCCAGCTGCCGGCCCTGAACGGGAGTCGTGCTCACCTCTGCAGCTCTTGCCGTCCTCCTGCAGGGTCCCCGTCACGCAGCTGCACAGAGGCCCGTCCACGCGGCTCGTGCAGATCTGCTCACACCCTCCGTTGTCCTCACACCAGTCCAGCCCTGAAAAAGAGCCGCTGGACAAGTTACCTGCAGACAGTCCAGCTCTTCAACTCGTATCTAAGGGCAAGGCCTTCAAGAGAGGGGTGGAAGGAAAAAATCCCGATACTGTCATGAGTTTTTAATAGTCCGTGAAAAGATTTCATTATGGAAGCGGGCAGGCTTCTCAAACTGGGGTCCCCAAACTGGCGTCCTCAAGCTCCTTGTTCACCAGATTCACCTCGTAGGCAAAACACACCCCAGACTTAGCCCGAGCCTTCAAATCCCACTGTTTGAATCATTTATAGTGTGTTTTAGGGAACATACATACTTTTTCTCCTAATAGGTCCCACTGAAATGATCTGTTCTTTAGGTTCCTTGGCGTAATCTGTGGCAATCCTGGAATTTTGAGGGCAATTCTGAAAGACAGAACACCGGAGGGAAAATTTCACACAGTTAAGCTGATAGCTTATTCTTCACCACGTTTCCACCTCCAAAAGAGGCAGTGGCTCAGCCTGGAGCAGGACTGCAGCTCAGATTAATTAGAATCAATCCATTCTTGATCATTGAGCCCACTGGGACTCGGGGCTTTATGTTGAACAGAATTAAATATATTCTCCACACTAGAATTAGATTCAAAGAGGCTCCCTTCCCAGGGAGGAGGATCCTGTATCAGATCAGAGAACAATGTTTTCAGCAGCATCTGTAAGTAGCTCTGACCATAATTCACATCTCGATTCGGCCAACATGGGGCGAGCATAAAGCTGCAATGCTAAAGGTTAGGGACCAGGTACTAGTGCAGTAAAGTCTTAGGGACATAGCCGTACGTGGTGGGGATGTAAGCCTGGCATGGACCAGATGATTGGTTTGTCACCTCATCCCGCCAGCCCCTCCACAGCCTCAGGCCTGGATGTGGATTTGGATGATTCGTGGGATAATCCCTGTCTAAAGGACAGCTGGATAAAGTGCATCCTGAGCCCGGGAGTTTGCTTCTGTGGTGGAGGGGAGCTTGGCCCCATCGCTCACCTCAGATGCAGGGGGCCTGGCTCCTTGAGACTCTGGCATATTGGTTCTCAAACAGGGCTAATTTTGCCCCCCAAGGGACACTGGGCAAAGTCAGGAGGCATTTTGGGTGTTGCAAGTGGGGAGGAGGTGATACTGGGGTCTAGTGGCTAGAGGCCAGGGATACTGCTAAACAGCCCACAGAGCACAGGGCAGCCCTACAACAAAGAATCATGTGGTCCAAAATGTCTGTAGTGCTGAGGTTTGAGAAACCCTGGTCTAGTGTTATGCCAACAACAGACTGACATTTCTAAATCAGATAAAAGGAGTAAATGGTCATCATTCTACCCTGCTCTCTTATTGTTCCAGCACAGACGACTGCCACTCCTAGGCCTCTGAAGATGGTTCCAATTCAGCCACTGCCAGGTACAGTGAGTCCTAAAGAACTCTAAAGAGCCACCGACGTTGGGATTCGTGACTCCCCACGTGGGGAAAACTGGAACTGAGAGAAATAAAGCTAAGCACTGAATTTTCATGCTCTCACTTACTATTTTACAGGAGTACTTTTCTGAATCACAGAGGGACACTGCGCAGTGCAGATGGACTTCATCGTAATCCCCAATGAACTTAAAGACGGTGACGTGGAAGCGACAGGTGAGGGAGACACCGTTTTCCTCGATGCCAATGGTGTTGTCTTTAATGTTCTGACACCTATTCGGAAAAAAGGGACTCTCTGCTTCACACTTTCACGTTTCATACAAAAACCATCATGAACGGTAAAAATGCCTTTGCGTTTGAAGGTGACCTCTGGAGTGTGTGGGTCTGTCATTTATTACGACTCCCTTATAGTTTCAGTTTGTTGGAAAAGCATCAAATAGCACCTCAAATTAGGATCTTAACTGCAACTAAAAACAAAATGACCACAGGGCCTGCACTCAATTTCCCTACCCGCCAGTTTCTCATTCCTCCCCCTCACAATACTGTGTTTTACTGATACCAGTTTAATAAACACAAGATGAGTCCTTACATCTTCTGTACTTTCTTCAGTTAATTATCAATTTTGGCAGGGGCCCCTATTTCAAGCTCTATCGGGAAATCTTCCCACAAGTGAAAACAGGTGGGAGCTGGAGAAGACGGACCATTAGTCAAAGATGAGCTGAACGATTGTTTGGATGTAGGGATCACTCCCTTCCCCTCTCCTTGTGGTACTGAGCCAACAGGCAGGGACACAGGTATCTCGCCTCCACCTGTTAGAGTTTCTTAAATGGACCACAGTCTCTTATGCCCCAGGGTCTTTTCACGTACTGTTTCCCCCACCTGGAAGCCTCTCTGCACTTCTTCCCCTGCTAACTAACCCTGCTCTTTCTCCAATGCCCGTCTATGGCTCCCCCTCCTGTATAAACATGCCCTGACCAGGCAGGAATAGGTGGCTTTGCCTGGATTTGCCAACAACACTCTGCTGAGCCCCTGGGATGCAGGAACCAAGGTGTAGTCCTCACTGTGTCTCCAACACACTGGAGGGCACACAGTAAGTATTTAAAAAGATGTGGTACATATATACAATGTAATATTACTCGGCCATTAAAAAGAACGAAGTAATGCCACTTGCAGCAATATGGATGGGCCTGGAGATTATCATACTAAGTGAAGTAAGTCAGACAGAGAAACATAAACATCATATGATATTCTGCTTATATGCAGAATCTAAAAAAAATGATACAAATGAACTTATTTATAAAACAGAAATTGACTCAGACTTAGAGAAAGAACTTATGGTTACCAGCGGGGAAGGCTGGGGGCGAGGGATAGATTGGGAGTTTGGGGTTGACATGTACACACTGCTATATTTAAAATAGATAACCAACAAGGACGTACTGTAAAACAATAAATAAATAAAAAATGAAAAATAAAAATACTTAGAGGCTCTTTAGTCAAACTCACACAAATATTTGCCTGAGAAGCAATAAAAGCTATGACCTGTCTTTCAGCTCTGAGAGAACATGTATGTGTATATATAAAGCTGTATTTTTACTTTTGAAACATACATACAGTATTAACTCTCAGAACTGTTTTGTTTGAAATATGGTATTAAAATTATACTTAATTTTTAGACCAAAATAAAAATCTTTTTTTTAGACTGGATGAATCAGTGAGTGAATGAATGAATTGTGCTTCCATGGCCAAGGTTGGCCCACTGTGGCCAAGAAGCTCTTTAAAACGATCTTATCAAGATACAAAGGGTGACTCTTTTCCTTATGTTTCCTTCCCCTGGCCCCCCAGGATTCAATAGCTTCGTGATAAGGAAAATTAAAAATTGAAGTTATCCTTCAGCATTCCCACACCTATTCAGTTTGGTAATTAGTCCATAAGGCAATAGTTTCCTAAATGCTTTGAAACAAAAACTTACTTGCCATACTTTTCCTTGTCACTGTGACTCATTTGAATAATCTAAGTTGGTTCAAGGATTCTACAATGTTCTCAGCCCTCCAGTCTTCACGCAGACCTTCCGTCTTAACTAGACCCCCAACTCCCAGAGAGATGATTCGAGGTTTAAGTGTCAGAAAAACAGGAAGCAGAAGGAAGGGGCCTCGGGAAGCAGGGACAGGCTGTCTGGATGCCGCCTTCAGGGGACAAACAAACCGAGCACTAGAATCCTTTGTCCACTATCAGAGGAACAAGTGTCCTTTCCTCTGTCTGGGCACATAAAGAGAACAGAGAAGTGACCTTCGTGTGCCCAGACCTTGGCATCACTGGTAGATGGCGTTGGCGTCTCTGCCCCCAACGTAGCTGGAGAGGAGCGGCTGACCCCTCCCCCGAGATTCTGACGCGGACCCATTCTGCTGCTCAGTCATTCAGCACTGAGCAGCAGTTTTCCCATAAGCTCACTGGAAAAAACCAATAACCACATCCCTCCAAGAAAGGTCAAGAGGACGCATGAATTAAATTCTCTCACAGGATGAAATTACTTCACACCCAACAACAGTTTAATTTGAAGACCTTCATCCAGACCCTGGGGGGAGCTGAGATTTACGAACCCGCTCACTTACTCTCCCTCTCTGGGTCAACTCTATTAAATACTATTTAAAAAATGCTAAATGCCACAGTGTCCTTCAAAGGCAGCCCAAGCCTGCCCACCCGGGTTTGCATTTGTACAGCGGCTCAGATCGTAGCTCTTTTACTTTGGGAAAGGACCATGGCTGGGGCGAGGGGAGGGGGAGGAAGGGAACAGATGAAGAAATGGAGACCTGTGATGTTAGCCGGAGCATCTGGGCCTGTTGAGACACCACATAGTCACCAAGTCCTTCCCTCTGCCTCTAGGGAGGCTAAACATCAACTCAAAAAGATAGTGCCTTCAGGAGGGCTTTGCTGAAAATCCCACTCTATGCCTCAGCAACGCAGGCCACAAGCCACACCCGGCCAGGTAGGGAGTTGATGCGTCTTGGTGCTTGAAAGATTTCCTCCTCTGCCCCTTGCTGGTTGGGTGTCCTTGGGTGAGCTGCGTACAGGCTCTGAGCCTGTTCGTGTGCAAAATAGTGGCTATTTATTGTTTGTCCACCTAGAACCGTACTCTTCTTCTTTGGGGGAACCATTCCTTCCTTCCCCAACTTTAAGGATAATTACAGTATCCACAGCACTCCCTGACCACTCCAGGGAGGCATGCTGACTCAGGCCTGGGATAGGGTTCAAGAAACACTACCCCCAAACCTGGCACCTTGAATATTTTAAGCTGAAGGAGTTTGAGAAAATGGCAGAACTAGGAAGGTCACTCTTCTCACCTGAAACAGGTCATAAAGCCCTTATGTGAGAGGTGCCCTCCCTATACCAGAAGGAAAGGAGCAGCCTTATTTCTGAAGACAAAGGGACACTGAGAAGAATCTGAACAGTCTGGCTAAGATTCCCCGCAGTTTACTACAATTACCACATACTCCTGACCTTCTCCACGACTGTCCTCTCTTCATCAAACCGGGCATAACAATACTCAGCTTGAACTGTTTCTTCGAGTCTTTGTTTCCTTATGAAGACTCCCATGTCACGTAAAACTTACATTAGATAAATGTTATGCTTTTTTCCTGTTAATCTGTCTTTGTCCATTTAATGTTCAGACCCAGCCAGGAACCCTAAGAGGGTCAAGAAAAACTTTGCCCTCCCCAACACCAGGCAATTTAATGTTGCATCTCCTCCAAACAAGGCAGAGGAAATCCATCCAAGAAAGGCTAATCATACTCCTTCTCAGGGATTCCCTGAATTGGGGTTAGAAGGAATGCTCACTCCTGGGGGTTACAATGCAGAAAAAAATGCCAGTGTCTAACGAGGTCAATGAGAGAGACAGAGACAGAGAGAGACAGAGACAGAGACAGAGACAGAGAAACAGAGAGCAACGGATAGAGGGAGGGAGGGAGTCTTGACAGCATCTGGCTTCCTGGACCCAATCATCCCTGAAGCTGCATCTACTTAATGTGATTTGGTTTTGTAACCATTAAGTGCCTTGCTTTTGCATAAACTAGTTTGAAATGGTCTCTACCACTTATAAGAGAAAGAATTTTGATTAACATAGTCAACTGCTTTTAAGAATTATGGTACTGGGATGATGGAAATGTTCCAGAATTAGATTATGGTGATGGTTGCACTTCTCTGTACATTTACTAAAAATCATTGAATTTTACACTTAGGGCAAGTACATTATATTGTATATAAATTATGTATGCAATAAACCTGTTAAAAAAGTATTGTTGCTTGACAAAACCAGTAAGTGTTTTTATAAAATAAAGATAATTATCATGGTTGTTGTTTGGTCCACAGTCTTTTCTTCTTTTTCATTCACCCATTCATTTATTCATTCATTCAATAATTTTGTTGCATAACCACTCTGTTTCAGGAAATATGCTAGGTGCTGGGCATATACTGGTGAGTAAAAAAAAAAAAAAAAAAAAGTTTATAAGCTATTATTCTAATCCCTTTTTAATTTTCATAGATGTCCTATTCACCAACCTTTAGTTATTCTCCTTACATCCTTTCATTTGCAGATAATCCACATTCAACTCAGATTGAAATTCAAAGTAGGCAGGACAGAATGCCCTCTTGGGTCACATTGAGAGTAAAGCATTTTGTAGTTAATGCCACATGGAACTGGTGGTCTACCACTAAATTGCTGTGTGATTTTAAGCACTGCTTGATTCACTAAGCCTCAGCCTTCTCATCTGTAAAATGGGGCTTATAATATCTACCTCATACGTTGTCATCAGGATTAGATAGTTCTTGGGTGCAAAATGCTCGCCCTGTAGGTCGTCAACAAATGTTAGTTCCCATTCTCTTCCCTAAAAAACAATGTAGACAAATCTGATACTAAAGGCTCTGAGACTGTCCTCCAAGAAGAGGCTACCCACCCTTCTTCAATGATGAAGTATCGGAGCTTGTCATTGCTGTCGCGGGAGGGGGTGGCGTAGCATTTGTTCAGCGTCAGAATCAGATGCGTGGAATCGGCTCCAACCACAAAGACCCCTACATACAGCACATCTCGAGTCGTCAGCACCACTTCGCCCTGGCGGTATGGATGTTTGTAGGAGGCATTTTTGTAGAGCGCCATCTTGGTGGTGAAGCTGCCTTCTTGGGTTGGAACTGTCAGGTTAATGACGCTACAAGGGAAACAGTCGTAAGTCGGGGAACCCCAAGCAACGTTATCTGTTCAATTACTTACCGTTTTCCAAGCTGAAAATGCAGAGGGAAGGCCAAGCAGAGAGTAGCAAAGTCTAATAATTAAATTTAAATAATTAAATCTAATTTTAATTAAAATTAAAAATTCAATTCCTCAGCACCTCTCTCCCCCTGGCACATTTCAAGTGCTCAATGGCCACATACAGCTACTGTATTGGACAGTACTGATATAGGACATTCCCATCACTGTAGAAAGTTCTATCGAACAGTGCTGGTCTAAGGCATCTAGGTTCAGAAGATATGAATTATTCTCTCCCTAGTGCTTCAAAGACAGATGCTAGCAGTTTTGACTGTGCTAACCTTAACTGTCAAGGAAAAGACAGAGCAACGTGCACAGCCCACGAGATTCTCTACCTTAGCATAGGCTTCACGACAGAGTCCAAGGAGATCTTGATATCCAGCTCATAAGCACATGAAAATTCCACACTGATCGTCCTGTCCCTGGTGATGATGTTGCCAGTATTGTTGGCACTTTCTATCCAAATGGTGTTTTTATACATGATATGAGTGGCATTGGACTGCAAAGCAAAGGGAGGTCAGAAATCATTAAATCTGGGCGTGAGTATGTGGCTTGCATTTCAAATCCACCGGCCGGAAAGTGGAAAAATGGCTTCATTTCATACATAACCCAGAGGCCAATATAAATCAGGATGGAGCTAGTCTCAGCACTTACTGGAAAAAAAAAGTATTACAATAGATGTCAACAGCACCCTTCAGTCTGATAACCTTGAATGCCCACGGAGGGCGATGTCATGTACCACTGAATTCTAAGTACAACCAGTCCCCAGTTATCTGTGGGAACCCAAGCTGGGGACAGCATGAAGTATTGCCATCCTGAGGTAATATGTATCTTCTCTTTCAAGTCTTAATTCAAAATCCAGCCTCCGCCAAATCTTGTACCAGACATGCCCACAAGTACCAAGATGAACACACGCATGTTTCACCGTCTTGCACCTTTCACTCCCTGATAAAAAGTGTTAATGAACACAGTTATCAAAAAAAGACAGTAGGAAGGCACAGGAGGAAGAGAAGTGAGATGCTTTGCTAACCTATGAATTGGATAACCCGACACAAAATGTTGTGACCTTGCTGTATTTCTGCAGCCAACTGTTAAGTGATGTCTGGGACACCCTTGCACCCTGCAATAGCTGAACCCAGCTGTCTTTACCTGGAAGAACAACAGAAGCAAGAGAGAGGTAAAAACATGTGTCAGCATGCAGGGCAAAGGATGACAGCAGACAGCGCAAACCAGGGAAGGAAGCATGTCACTCATCTTGCTTTCAGTTCAACCACTTAGCACCCAATGATTATTTTCCCGCTGTCCTTCATTTCGCGCATGCCTTTTGCTGTTTTCCAAGGAGCATGTTTCTAAGTCGAACCCCTGAAGTTGGCTTAAGAACAATCAACGTGCCAACACCTGGAGCTGCCACCACCTCAGCCAGATGCTCTTTCCTGCCCTCATTCCTCACCTGCACAATGTTTCCACAGTTCCCTTTGGTGTTGTTGATCTGAAAGGAGATAAAGTCCTCTCCCTCGATGCCGGTGCACTGCCTGTCATTGATCCGCACACCCTCCCTCTCGAAGCCAAGCTGGAAGAGTTTGCACTTAGATATGGACACTTCCATCTGGGCAGCCTTGCAGGTCACCTCTGCGTCAATGATGTCGTGGGAGTCTGTGGGGAAACAGTCATTATGAAAGGCACGTCAGTGGGAGTTGGTCTTGCTGTGTGGGTGGGCGAGGCGCCCCATTCTCTTTAGAAGAGGCTGATGGTCTTCACACACAGGCTGCAGCATTTCTAATGAAGCTCTGATCAAACTAAATGAGTATACGAACTCATTCAAAGCAATAACTTGGGCAATGCTAGGGCCTTTTTTTTTTTTTGGCCATGCCGTGCGGCATGTGGGATCTTAGTTCCCCGACCAGGGATCGAACCCACGCACCCTACATTGGAAGCGAGGAGTCTTAACCACTGGACCACCAGAGAAGTCCCCAGAGAGCCTTTTTTTAAAGATGAAAATGCTATACAAAGTGTCTTTGATCTTTTCTTCCTAAACCCAGTATTTCCGCCCCACTTTGGTGGTAGCTACTGCCTGTAAGCTCCATACCGCATCTGGCTCACTGTGGCCTGGCTAAAGAACATGCCCCAAGTAAGGGCAGCCCTGGTCAGGCCACTCCACAGCCCAGCTGGTACCCAGGCCAGCACTCGGAGCTCTTGTTTTTTGAAATGGAATGCACCAATGGACATTTTCCGTGAGTACACAAACACAGGCTAATAAGCTCTAAAGAAACAGAGAGAAATGTTTTTATCTGCTTAGGTGAAGCCTTTGAACAGCACATGTGGTCCCCTTCTGTGGAGCCTTCTGGTCAACCAGGCTTTCATTCTCTGATGATGCTAAACGTGGCATGTGCCTTCTGAGTTCCTCGGTTCAGCCAAGGACACGGAGCTGGGAAGCAAAGCAGGTCCCCCACAAGCCGACAAAACGAGTGCGCTCTTGGCCAGGGGACAAGGCCATTCCTACCTTAAGGGGACTCCTACCTGGAGTCCTAGTTGTTTGCCGTTTGCTTCAACATTTCTGTTTTCTTCAGGACCCACCGAAAAGCTTCGGGCCAGATAAAGCTGGCTTTAAACACGTCTTACAGCACCTGGCACTCTCGTCCTGGTTCTTTCATGTTTTCGTCAAACCACCTTATCTCCCTGTGAGTCTAAAAGATCAATTTGGATCCCTCTGATGTTGAACATGGACTCAGATGGAGCTGGCTGATTCTATGCATGTCCAAATTTGTGTGTTATCATTTATTGAAGAAAAGGATGTAGCTACAAGGAAACGAACATTAGCCTGCTTTGAAGAGGTCGGGTTCCTTCCTTGTTCTGCTTAAATGCTCAGGAAAGCTTCGTTACTTGGGTTTCTCACCCACAGTGTGGGACGTGCGGGCTCCCTCCCGAAAGCCTTCCTACATGGCTGCCGGGCGTCTCCCGCGGGGCCTGTCTGGCTGGGGGTGGGGGGGCGGCAGGTGTCACTCACTGTTTCCGTAGGGAGGGGGCTCCATGCAGCCACACAGCTCCCCTCCGTTTTCCAGCTCACAGGTTCGATTGGGACAGTCCGCCCCCAGACAGGGATCTTCAACCACTCCTGCTAAAAAGGAAAACAAACAGAAACACAACTTGATTTTCACACCAGTGCACGGCAGCATGTGGTCACACTCTGGACTCGCCACTTCAGTGGACCTGGTGTGGTCAGATGGCAGACGCAAATTAACAGACAGGGCAGCCTTCTGGGAAATAATGACGATAGCTAGTAATTAGGTTCTTGCTATGTGCTTCATGCTTTGGCGGCATTGCCTCTGCCAACGCTTACAAACTCTGCCAGCTAAGTGTCGTAACTTGGCATCACAGCTGAAGTGCACCCAAGGTCACACACAGGTGAAGGTAAGTGGGGAAGATGGAATACACAGACACGCTTAACTGCCAGGACATCCCGAGATTACTGCACTTCCTGCTCTGTACCACAATCATACGCATTGGTATCGTTATATTTATATAAAGAATAGGGTCCAAGCCATTTACCTCTAGATTCCCAGCACCCAGCCACCTCATAGTAGATGCTCAAAAAATACTTGTCAACAATGAAGATTTTATGGCCAGTAAGGTCCCAGAGAGGTCCCTCAAACCAGGACTTCTTAGTCTTTTTTTGATTCATGGTCCAGCTACCCCACAAACTTCTACTTAATTTTATAAAAGTAGACAAACTATCTACACACAACTCACCAGCATTGACTTAGATTAATGGTACTGTTTTACCAAAAAGGGGAAAACTCTAAGTAAAATACAAATGTATGTGAAGTGTCATCACCAACAGATTATAAATATTTCTGTAGCAGATGAGCCCATAGGCCACCTGTGAGCTCGTCAACATCTCAGTTTGAGAACTACTAATGGAGAGCATTTCTTTTAGACACTCACTTTTTTTTTTTTTGAGTTCTTTATTTTATTCTTGATATGAGTTTGTTTTCTGATGATTTGACTCAATATAACAAAAGCAAATTTCACTTACGTATTTCAGTTGTTATTTCTAATTGTTTTCCCTTGGAAAATTTTAATTTTTAAAGTTTTGTCAAATTGCCATGCCAAAAAAAAAAAAAAAATCAAGTAGTACTGAGAAGCTTAAAGTGAAAAATAGCAGTCCCTTGCCTAGCCCCTCTCCACTTCCCAATTATTTTTCTTAGTCGTTTTAAAAGTCTTTTGGTGGTTTCTTTGGATATTTAACTCTATGTTTGTAAATGGTAAGAGAAAACTGTTTTCATTTAATTTTTACTTTTATCAAAATAATACTGGTAAAAAGTCAAATAATGCTGTATTGAAGAATGGTAACCCCATGTCCCAATCTTCTTATCTTCCAGTTCTAATGCTTCTGAGACAACTATTTTAAATCTTTTAATTCTTCTAGTTTTTACATCCATATTTCGAAATATCACAGTGTACTATTTTTCTTGATTTTTCAGTATTAGATCTCTATCGACTTCCTTTTAGAGAAGATTAGGATTTAGTAAACACTCACTTCTTTATTTAAAGACTGTCTCCCTATCCAGGTGTAATAATCCTCCTCGTCGTCATGGCATATGATGGTGAGCGTTGAAGAAACAGCAATGATTCAATCCCAGCATGAGCCAAGTTCTCTTCAAGAGTTCAAAAACAAAACAAAACCCCTGAGCTATCCCATAGCTGCAGGTGCTTCTCCCGACCCTCTGCTAAGTAACTATTGTAATAGGTGGGAGGACAGGTATGGCGTAGCATTAGGCTGTCTTAATTCCTAGAAAGAAGACTGAAGGAAAACCATCAGCATCAGTTAAATACACTTACTCTTTAAAGGCTTCCTTTTGTAAAGACCCTTTTACTTGCCCAGTGGGTTCAGCACCTAACACAGTGCTAAGCACACAACAGCCACTCCATGAATGTGCTGGTTGATTAACACAATATGAAAACCACCCAAGAGAATAAGGGAAAGAAAGTGTGGAGGTTACAGCTTCCAGGAAGGAAAGAACCTCACTTACAAACATGGTGGTCCACCTACCACTTGGCAAATACAACATGCCCAATTCAGAGGGAAGTTTTAAGGTTAAAAGCAAAAATTCATACTTAAAAAAAAAAAAAATCCAGACAATTTTTAAAGTTCAAAACAGTTAAGGTTTTTTAAAGTATTGTTTATTAACAGAACAGGGTAAAATATTAAAGTTATCAAACAAACTATTTCTGTTGCTTGCTAACAGAGACTGGTCGTTTGCTTGTTAAGAGTTTCTGAAATCACTGAATGCATATTTTAATGAACCACATTGCTTTCAGGTTCTGAAGTAAGTGCATCCCTACTCTTGCTCAGGTTTGGTCTGCAAATGTACTGATGTGCACGCTCAGCCTTGGAATGAACAGGGCCAGTTTTCATGGCGGTACCTGTATGCACATAGGGTTGGTGGTGCATGTCGAGGGACAGGCACACATCCTGTCAGCCGCAATGTCATACTGCATTCATGGGACAGATTGATCATTATGTATATGCACACACATATATGGATATGACAAATTTATGTGTGATTATGTACATATTTATTTGCTCCATGTATTTGATTAACATGGTAAGAAGATGAACAAAGAGAATAATGGATAATTGAGATCAAAATAGTTTTCTTACTACAGAAAAAAAATGCAAGAATCTACAGATCTTTATTTTATCAATAATATATGTGTAATCCCTTTATGAATCCAACCATGGCTTCCTTGCAACCAGGCAGATACAGCCAGCTCAATTCCAACTCAACTTGCCACTTGCCATGTGCCTTCTCTTTCTGATCTGGGCTCTGACCCATGTTAAGGGAGCCTGTGTAGAGCTGAGTTCGGGGCACTGAAATCAATCAGGAATCCTATACTCTGTCCGGCTATCTTAAAGTCACTAACTACACTGGTGCTCCTCCAACCCAGAGAACCTCACCTTCCCCAGCTGGTGTTCCAAATTCCATAACTGGTCAGGCACTTAGAGGGGAGTCAGGCTCCACTGAAAATGCGCCCCATGGAATCTGCTACAGGTCACAGCTCTCCACCCTCCAACCGTGGGAGCAGATCTATGGGTCGAGATGCAGACCAGCCAGCCAGCCCTGGACACAGTGATGCCACTGGCAAAGCTGTGCTTTCAACTTAGAAAAGAGTCTGCAGAAATAAAATAATTCTCTTACAGCAATTCTCTTTCTCAATCCACTCGGTGCTGAGGATCCCGAAGGAGCGGCAGGACTCCCCATAGGCAGCCAGGGAGCCGCACAGCTGGTACTTCTTGTGGTTGTAGCAGCCGTCCAGGTAGCAGGACTCGTAGAAGGGAAGGGGGTCGAGCAGCCCATAGCAGGTCTGGAAGAAGCCCTTCATGTCCGTGAGCTTCAGGCAGTAGCCGTCGCCCTGCATCTTCTGGATGTGCACGTTGTCACACATGGCCGCATACTGGGAGAACTGCAGCTCGTTGCAGCTGGGGGCGAGAGGTCTGGTCAGGGTGGGAAGCAAAACCAGGCATCCAAGATGGCCAATGAAAGGGCAGACCATGGCAGTGCCCTTCTTAGCTAACCCAGAAGTTAGTGTGGGAATGCTGATCCCAACACTAACAGACTATGTGACCTTAGGAAAGTCAAGGTAATTTCTATTGTTACACCACTGGGGTAAATGAGGGTAAAATAAAATGATGGACTGGTTGCCAGAGTGTCAGACAAAAGGTAGATATTGATATAATCACCATTAACCTTTGATATAACTGATACAATAACTATTAACAGGTGTTCATATAATAACAACCACCACCAATAATAATGATAGTTACTATCACTATTAATAATAATAGCAATGGCAGTTGGTAGAATTAGAGATTTGAAAGGAAGTCCAGAAACTTCTCGACCAGTTCCAGTTTAGCTATCAGAGACCAAAAGTAAAATCATCACAAGAAAATTGGTGTCAGGCCGAAATCGTTTATAAAGGAAGAAATAAAGGAAGAAATGAAGGGAAAGGAATCTTAAACAGACTCATAATTCCTCAGGAGGAACTGAATCTTGCTCACCTTTGGAAGCCCCAGAATAGCTTAAATGTGCAAAGTAGTCATTTTTCTAACTGTGAGTCCTAGAAGTGACATTTTAGAGAAAGTATCACATTAGGAATTCTGGAATCTAATCCTGGCTTTGCCACTTATAGGACCCCCTCAAGTAAATCATTCCACTCTAGCCTCTGTTTCACCTAGAAAAGAGACTGGACCAGATGGTGCCCAAGATTCTTTCCAGCTCTGGGTCCCATAATTCACAGGATAGTCTAACTTACGGCACATTTTTCAGTTTACACCTGCAGAAGGGTCAAAGAGGGTTTGGAGCTTCATTTTCACATCTGGGTATTCAGCTGATGTTTGGCGTATTAAAGCACAAGGGGACAGAACCATTATACAAGCAAAGAAATGCCAGGAAAGAGAAGCATATCTATAGCTCCTGAGAGGAATTAACATGATTCAGCAGCCCAGAAGGGCCCTAAATTAAACACCTTTGGAGTAACTTGTCTAACTCATTCTATTTCAGCCGGCCAGAGAGGGGCCTGAGAATAACCTCGCAGACTTCTGCTTTTTAAAAGGCTTTCTTGATTCCCACCAACTTCTACCTGCACAAAACCAAGCCTCTGGTAAGAGTCACAGACACACAGTCTCAGCACTGGGGAGCAAGGGATAGCCCTCATCTCCTGGGTTAAATCTTAATCCCACCCCCCAGCAGGGGTGCCCGGTTGCAGTCGGGCAGCTGGCCACGGTTTCAGAATTCTAATCCTGGGCACACTCTTCTGTTTAGCCGAGGGCTGGATGACACAAAAATTTTAGACTTTTATCATCTAAGCCTAGTTCCTCCCTCTGCTGCTCAAGAAACTGCTGTGCCTATTTGTATGATGAAAACTCCAAAGACCTTCAGCTTAGCTCTTTGTAGGAGTCCGGAAGGGTGACGCTGTACAAAGTCCCTTCCTCAGCAACGCCTGTCATGGACGTGGGAGGACGGGGGCCCCTGAGTCTAGCGGCTGCAAGTTCTCACCTCTTCTGCATGCCATTGGTTTTCCAGCTCTGGGCCAGCACCACGCTGCTCACTACAGGCCTCCCCCGCAGGGTCACGTAATCATCGGTCAAGTCCCCATTGAAGTTGCCACAAAGGCCACACACTTTGTTCTGCAGCCTCTCACTGATGCTGATTTTTATGACGTTGAAACCGTTGTAGTGTATCTGGATGTCAGGGCTGGTGTCGATCACCAGGAACCCCTCGCTGCTGTAGATTTTGGTTGCCAACCCGGTTATAAACGGAACATTCACTTGTGTGCCATTCACCTGTCAAAGGAGAAAGAAAAAGTATATGACCCTCAAAGCAGGGGCTGGCAAACATTTACTGTAAAGGGCCAGAGTAAATATTTTAGGCTTTGCGGCCCATATGATCTCTGTCAACTCTGTCCTCGTGGCAGGAAAGCTGCCAGAGACAATAGTAACTAAATGAGTGAGGCTGTGTTCCACTAAAGCTTTATTTACAAAAACAGGCAGCGAGGAGATTTGGCTGAATTTCATATTTTGCTGACCCCCGCCCTAGAATTTGAGCCCTCACTCATCTAACTGCCCACAGTTCCCCGCAAAGAAGCAAAGTATGGAGGCAGAGAGATACAAAAAAAAAAATGATGGGAAAGTATAACTCACAACAAATGGCTGGATTTTTGTATAAAACTTTCTCTAGCATAAACCAATTACTGAAAACGAAATCCCAATCCTGTGCTAAGGAGGGTCTAACATGAACAGGTTAAAATGAACCTGGGGATCATTGCTATGTTAATTGTCTTCTTGTTTATAATGTTGAAACAGGAGGTACCCTCCCAGAGGTCCTAGAGGCACAGTATTTTCTCCATTTGTCATTTTCTTGCTTTATAACAGTTTCTTTTTTTCTTAGCCCTTAGGACAGAACATAACATGCCTTTCCTGTACTTACAAAATAAATTCTTCTCCCCCCTGCCAGGTTATTAGTAACTTTCATTTCTGAAAAAAAGCAGAAGCCTTTAAAAAATATGATTCTTTACTATTTTGGTGGCTGGGGGTATTTTATTCAGCACAATGTCAGTTTTGCTCTCACGTGGTCCCTTTTCACTTTCTTGCTGCTGTATTCTGGACCAATGCAGTTGTTGTCTATGTGGGCCAATTTGCAAAAGGAATTGGAGTGTCAGAAACAGTAGCAGCTTTCATTGACGTTAAAAACCAGTATTAAAATCCAGACTTTTCCTTTTAAGCCTGCAAAATACTGCCAGTCTTTTCCCTAATGCTGGATACTAAGCTATTTGATGACTCTTCAAATAAAGATACTCCCAGTGCACAATTATCTGGGCCGGTGGTAGAAAGCAGGTACAGTAACACTCAGTTCCAAAAATGCTCCTATGCATGTGCTGGCTCTCTCCCTGGCCCTCCCTAGCTGGAACCACAACCTGGGGTAGGGAGTGCTGACTCCACGGCTCTGGTCTGTCTGCTGTGAACAGCCTGGTTTAGCTGAGAGGCTGGGGGTCACCAGCACTAGTTCCGAGCAGATTATCTTCTTAAATGGAGGGATGGGAGGAATGCAAGTTGGAGAGGTGTATTAGTTACCGGGGTGGGTTGGAGATTCACATTTGTTTATATACGGGTCTAAAATTCACAAGAAGCCAGGCAGCAGGCCTAGGGAAGGGCCAACCTAAGAGAAATCCACCATATCCCTCCTCTGTTTTCTTTCCCTTGGTGTGTCATCAGGGGGCGCTCTCATAGCGAGGGACGATCCCTCTCCCTGCCGTTTTTGTTTGTTTGTTTAACATCTTTATTGGAGTATAATTGCTTTACAATGGTGTATTAGTTTCTGCTGTATAACAAAGTGAATCAGCTATACATATACATATGTCCCCATATCTCCTCCCTCTTGCATCTCCCTCCCGTTTTTATTTAGGTAGCTGTGTTTATAGGCAAACGCTTGCCTTCTCACAGTCTCTAGAAAGGACGGCAGAGACGAAAGAGTGGGTCTTGGTACAGGTAGGCAGAGCCAAGAATAATTTTAAAGGCTCTTAAAAACAAATGAGATGCTTTTTGGAAATTAATTCAGAGTAAAAGTTGACTTAGCTACCATTTTATCACCTGAGGCTCTATCAGCACCCACACCGACCTTATAGCCCTGAGACACTGTACATTTCCTTTGGAAATCGTTAGTCAAGGACTAAATGGGGCCCACGCTTACGCTTATAGAATCTTTATATTTTCATTTTTTAAAATCTGGTCATCGGTGTATGGTACGTATGAAGCAACAGCCTATTATCCTCAAACCTCACGGAAAACCACAGCAAACAGCCCCCTAGACACGCCCTCGTTCCAGAGTACGTTTCTTAAGAATCAAGGACAGGCTCGTCACCTTGACAGTGTGCCGGTCATTGATGAGAATCTGCTCTTCGTTGATGTAGAAATAGACGGGCGAAATGATGGTGAGATTGGGGGACGACCACTTGTCGAAGTTGATGATGAGCTGGAAGGAGATGTCGGGGAGCTTCTGGCAGATGGTGGAGAGCACGAAGGCGCAGTTGGCCGGGAAGCGGAGGAAGGCGCCGTCGAAGGTGCGGAAGACGCCGCCGCCGGCCGCCAGGCAGTAGGAGGTCTTGGTGCTGAAGCAGCCGCGCACCCCGTTGCGCAGCGCGCACTTCTCGTCTGACTTGCACTGGCGCGGGTCGCACTGGATCAGGTTGCGCCGGAAACAGCGGCAGCGCCGCGTGCAGTCGCTGTTCCAGAACAGCTGCTTGGGCTGGAAGAGAGGCGCCGTTTGCATGCAACTCAGGCTATGGTCAGAGTTGGGGACCCCAAACCCCAGTCCACCTGGGCCCTTTCCAGGCGGGGCTGGCCTATCAGCAATGGGGCTGGAATTTGCAACAAGGAGCAGTAGGGAGGCTGGTTCAATTCAAACGCTGCATCCCTTGCATGTAACTCAGATGCCAAACAGTACGCAATTTAGTCTTTATTGGTTTCAGTCAAGAATTTGGGAATCTTTACGGCTGGACTGTAGAACTAATCACAGCCAACCAACCGGAATGGGCAGCTGCCAGAGGAACTAAGTGAAGAGGAAAAAAATTTGGTAGGAAATTAATCTAACAAGTACCAGCTCCACGTGAAGGAAGAAATGTAAATTCACTCAGTAATGATAAACCCCACCCTTCAATCTTAAATAGGTTAAAAGAAAGCGATAACCAACTCTTATGATGAACCATTTCAACATTCCACAGTACTCACTGTTCCAAAGGTTTTCCTTGTATCTAATCCACTTTTAATTTACTTCTGTTGCAAATACTCCATTTCTATGTCCTGAAGTGAGAGACCTAGATAACAGTGAGGTTCCATGAAAGGAGAGCTTTGAGATCAGGCCACCTGGGGTTTGATCCCAGCCCTGCCACTCTACACGTGCCACCCTGAGGGGCACTACCAAGCTCCCAGAGTGTCAGTTTCCTCTCTCTAAACTGGAGATAATAATAATGTCTTGCAAGGCAGTTGTGAAGATTAAATAAGACGTGTGAAGCACATTTTCCGGCTGAGAGAAGGTACTCAATAAATAATAGCTGCTGTTATTACCAGAGAAGAACCACTCATCCTCTTTCAGATAGTGAGGAATTATATAAAGTTATATTTAATACTGCAACCAAGTGTATCATCAGTTGGTGGCAGCTATTATTTTTCACTCTTTCTGCAATCTGTAGACATGACTCTGCTTGGGGACTTCATGCTCTTGATCTTGTACTTGTTCTAGACCAAGAATGCCAGGGAACTGTTGGAAATTGGTCATGATTGTCCAAGTGGAGTGTGGTCCCAACGAGTGGACTAGTTCATAGAGATGTGGCCACTCGGGGCATTAATTCAATTTTCTAAAGCAGTGCTATCCAGAGGTGTTTTAATGGCACAAGATGGGCCTATGCTACTGTCTGGTCACCGTTTTCCGTTTTAACTATAGACTTATCAAAACCCTGGATATCAAATACAGATCTGACTCAGACCCAAGGGTAAGTAGGTAGAGGGGGAGATCTCCCAGGAAAAGTTTTCTCAGGCTGGTGCACTTCAAGGTTCCAGGGCACTGCTGATTCTTTCATTCTCAAAATGAAGTAGTTCCTGGAACCAAGTCTTCCCTCCTTCCAGACCTGTAAAATATTGACTTTCTTTCTCTTATCAGATTTGCAGAATAATTGAGCGGATGGGCTGGCCTCTCCCTGATAAGAAGTCAGACATTACATGGGTGGAAAGAGAAAAATAACCTGACATATGTGGATACGATCAAGGGTAAATAACTCATCCCACAGGAGAACTTGATCATGAAACTAGCATCACAGTAAAGAGACAGGCCCAGTGCTGCTTTCTCCACCTTAATTAGACCTGACAACGACAGCTGGGTGATTACCCTACATGCTAATGGCTAGATGTATTCTCTCTTTATTTCCAAAGAAATTTGTTGAATAAACAAGGCTCCAAGCTTGTTTGAATTGTGGCAAGTAGATGTGGATTATCTGTTATGTGAGTTTGCTACTTCCCAGATATATGTTGTTGTCAAAACCCACTGACTTTCTGATGAAAAGCGGATAATACTGTTTATAGTGCTAATAGCTGCCGAGAGCTGTAGTGTGCCTTCCTGAGAGCTCCAAGGGCTTTTACACGCATCATTTCATTAACACACCTGGTTTTTTCATTTATAAAATGCTTCTTAAGAGAATTAACAAAAACAATAGCAGTTACTACTAGGTGCCAGGTACTAAGGCACCTGGCATAGATTATTTATACAATGACCATATTGAGTTGGTATTATTAGTAATGTTTTGTAGATAAGGCAACAGAAGCTCAGAGAAATGACACAGTTTGCTCAATGTCACATCACCAGCACTGGTTCAGCTAGGATCAAACCCAAATCTCATTCCATTATGTCACAGACACTCAGGGTCTCCGTGGAGGGGTGCATGACACACTTGCTAGATGGATACATTTCAGTAAATCTCCGGACAGGGGAGCAGAGATTATAATAGTGTTTTTCAGTTTTGAGCCTGGTTATCTCTTCTCCCAGGTTGTGGGAAAACGGAACCTATTATTATTTTCTCCCACGTGTTCTGCCTCTTCCTTTCAAATAATCGATATTTCTAAGAGCTTAACTTCAAAACTCACCTCTACCAAGAAGCCTTCTTTGATCAATTTTACTATTTTGCTCTACTTTTCCCCGTCTTTCTAATACAACATTTAAACAAATTTCCCACCGAAAATGAGACCGAAGGTAACGTCCATATTGATTTTCTTTTATTTCCTCTCAAAGTAAAGCCAACTTAGTTGTTCTTGAACAAGAACAATGCATCTTTACAGAAAGGAGGCATTATTTATTTATTGCCTAGTTTATTTCCAGTTCAGACATTTCAATTAGATTTTTTTAATGCTGCGGCTCTTTTTCATCTTAAAATTGATTAGTTCTCTAGGGTACTATATTTCACTTGTTGATATGTTATTTTGTAATTGTCCTCTTGTTCTTTAAAGTGCATTTTTTCCCCCTCTCCTGAATAGATTTTTAAGTTCCTTAGGGCAGGGAACATGTTTTATCATCCCCAACGATACCACTAGCACAGCGATCTGCAAATAGCAGCTATTGCATCGATGCTATTGTTAACTGTCTACTCGCCAGTGTACAGTGTTGATATCCTTTAAACAGAGAATGGCCTGGAGGCAGAACCAAGGGCTAAATACCCTCTCCAGGAAAGATGTCTTCTAGCTTAGCATTACAGCACATAAAGAAAGATTACAGGGTAGAAAAGTAAATGATTTTGTAAGCTAATATGTTTTACTCAATGACGTCGAAGAAGGGCATCTTCATCAGCTTTATGTGAAGCCCCCAAAGAGAGAGAAGCAGAGGGTAGGACACAGCTCTCGGGGGATGGTACTAGATTGACAAATGACACACGCAGAGATGGCAGCCCTCACTTCCTCTAATGGAGCTGCAATAAGCAGAAGAGGGAAAGCCACGTCTGCCAGCCTCGAGCTCCATCTTTTCCAGTTAAAAGTGTCCTTAGCTGAGACAGCTACAAATGTCAGATTCACCGCTGTCCTATTTCCAAACAGCGGCCACATCAGAAGCTTTCTAACTAAGATTTACAGGAGAAGGAATCAGAAGGGCTTAGAAAAAGGCGTGGAGGAGAGAGAAACACAAATGCTAGCGAGGAGGGGTGGGAGAGTGAGACCCAAACAAGTCTCCCAATCCGGTACTCCGTGCGCAAGTGCCTCACCAGACCTGTCCTTGACCTCTCGGCCCCCCGCTCTGCCTTCCTGCGAATCCACACCACAATCTTCGTAATCAAGTGGGAGGATGGGTCCACCGTGGCCCTCCTCTTGGAGCGGGAGAGAAATCTGCTGCCCGGCAAGGAGGACCCGGCGGGCGGGGCGCCCCTACCTCGTAGTACTTGCCGTCAGAGTAGCAGCCGCAGTTGTGGGGCAGGATGCAGCTCTTGCCGTTGAGGACGTAGCCGGCGTCGCACTGGCAGCCCTCCACGCAGTAGTGGCTGCAGTCGCTCTTCAGGCGGATCGCGGCGCAGCGCGGCTGGCACACGCTCACGCAGCTCTCGTAGTGGCTGTTGGGAGGGCAGGTGACGGCTGGAACGGGAGACGAGAGTCAAGATCAAGAGTCACCAGGGCGGTCAACGCTTTCCTCTGGCCCATCGCTCACCCACTTGTGGAGACTGAGGCCCGGCGGGGCGGAAGCTTCGCCACCTTCCCTCTTTCCTACTCTCTCTGCTTATGGAAAGCCTCTATCGGACTTATCCCTGCGGAAGTAATGGACCAAAGAGCAGATGGAGGTTACGAGGCTCCTCGCACCATCTTTGTCCTGTCCTCAGCCTTGTTTCCTGAGGTCCTCTAGAACCTGTTGCCTTAAACCCATCTCCCAACAGGCATCTTGACTCCAGTGGGTCACTGGATGGCCCCCCGGGGGCGCCCTATATTCACTTCTGCCTTTAGGTCCCCAGGTGTGTTGATTTCCCTTCCCCATCCCCTCCTTCATCCTCCCAGCCTATCCAAATCCTGCATTCTTCAAGCCCCAGGTGGAGTCCCAACTTATCTGCAAAACTCCCTACTCTTATACCAATACCAACTCAGAACTTCAAGGACCTTTTTCTAAGACAGTAGTTTATAAACGGTAGGCCCCTGAGCCTCTTGATTTCTGAGAAGGCAAACGTGCACTGTGTGTTTGCCTGTGTATACAGACTGACCCATGTCAGCTATGTTCTGTGGTTTTCAAATGCATGTAGATGCTTTTCTGGAAGGCAGTTGGGGTCCTGGTGAAGAGTGTGGGCTCTGGAGCCAAGCTGTAAGAGACTGGAGCCATTACCTAATCTCTCTGGGCCTCGGCTCCTTATCTGTACAACACAGATACCCACGGCACCACTTCATGGCTCGTTGGGAGGGAATGAGTGAGTCTGTGTACTTACAACAGTGCCAAGCACCTAAGTGTTCAGTAAGTGTTCGCCAGTCATTAAAGATAGGTTTGCTTAAAAGTTTTACAGAAACTAATAATGCCATTTGCAGTGACATGGATGGACCTAGAGATTGTCATACTGAGCGAAGTAAGTCAGAGAGAGAAAGACAAATGGTATCGCTTATATGGTATCGCTTATATGGTATCGCTTATATGGTATCGCTTAAATGGTATCGCTTATATGGTATCGCTTAAATGGTATCGCTTATATGGTATCGCTTATATGTGGAATCTAAAAAAATGGTACAAATTAACTTATTGTCAATTCCACTCCTGGGTGTATACTCAAAAGATTTGAGAGAAGTATCTCAAAGAGATATTTATACACGTTGTCATAGCAGCATTATTCACAATAGCTCAACCATGGAAGCAATCCAAGTGTCCATCAATGGATGAATGGATGAGCAAAATGTCTATATACAATGGAATTATTCAGCCTTAACAAGGAAGGAAATTCTGCAGTATACTACAAGGATGAACCTTGAGGACATTACGCTACGTGTATTAAACCACCCACAAAAAGACAAATACTGGGGGACTTCCCTGGTGGCTCAGTGGTTAAGAATCCGCCTGCCAGTGCAGGGGACATGGGTTCAAGCCCTGGTCCAGGAAGATCCCACATGCCGCAGGGCAACTAAGCCCATGTGCCACAACTACTGAGCCCGCATGCCTAGAGCCTGTGCTCCACAACAAAGAGAAGCCACCGTAATGAGAAGCCCACACACGGCAGCAAAGAATAGCCCCTGCTCGCCGCAACTAGAGGAAGCCTGCACGCAGCAATGAAGACCCAATGTAGCCAAAAATAAATTAAAAAAAAAAAAGACAAATACTGTATGATTCCACTTCTCTGAGGTATCTAAAGTAGACTTTAAAGTTCACAAAGACAGAAAGTAGAACATTGGTTGCCAGGGGCTGGGGTGGGGTGGGGTGGGGTGGGGTGGCGTGGAGAATTATTGGAATATTATGGAATGGAGAGTTATTATTTAGTGGGTACAGTTTCAGTTTTGCGAGATGAAAAGAGTTCTGAAGATGGATGGTGGTGATGGTTGCACAGCAATATGAATGTATTTAATGCCACTGAACTGTACACTTAAAAATGGTTAAGATAGTGAAGTTTATGTTATGTGTATTTTACCACAATAAAACAATTTTAATGCCATATCCTCTATGTCCTTATTTCATATGCATTCTTTGTGAGGTTGATTGTCTTTTCATTTGTTTGTAATCCATTTGTATGTCTTTTTCTGTGAACTGCCTTTTCACCTCCTTTGCACATTTTGTGTTGGTTGAATGTTTTTCTTATTGAATTGTAAAAGCTCTTTATAAATTAAAAGTAGACTTTTGTTTGTCATGTGTTAAAAATATTTATCATTTGTCTTGTGACTTTGCTTCTTCTTCTTTTTTTTTTTTTTTTGGTATGTTTGTGGTTTTGGTCATTTTGCTTAGAAAGGCCCTCTCTACTGCAAGATTACCAAAAATACTCCTTTGTTTTTCTTCTAGTAGTTTTATAACTTAAATTTTTATGTTTAATCTCGGTTCTGTCTGGACTTTATTTTTTTTTATTCCCTTTTCTTTTTAATTTAATTTAATTAATTTATTTTTTATACAGCAGGTTCTTATCAGTTACCTATTTTATACATATTAGTGTATATATGTCAATCCCAATCTCCCAATTCATCCCACCACCACCCCCCGGATTTTATTTTTGATTGAGGAAATGAAGGAAGGGTTTAAGTATTTTTCCGCCTGCTAGTTTGTCCCTTATTGAATAGTACATTTCCCCCCAGGGATCTGAAATGCCAGCTTTACTATATACTAATTTCTCTTTAGTGTTTGAGCCTGTTTCTGGACTTTCTCATCAGTCCACTGGTTGGTCTTTCTGGGAATGTGCCGGTATTGACTTGTTTTAATTACTGAAACTCTGCAATACATTTTAATATCTGGGAAGATATACTACCGATTTAGAGATGTTCACTGTTGTTTCAAGTATGCTGGTCCTATTTCCCCAACTAGACAATAAACTCATTATTTTATACTTCTGATTCTTCCATGGCCCCCAAAACAGTGCTGAGAACATGACAGGTGGTTAATAAATATTTGATTCTTGAAAACAAACTTCCAAATTCCTAATTCTGATTTTCTCCACCCAAATGAAGTACTAAGAGCTGAGAGTGATGATTCCTCTACACCTGGATTTCTATCACGGTCACGAATGTGTCTCTTGCTGTGGCCAGTGTACTGATGTAGCCTTTGTGCCCCAGGTGGGTAGGATGTGTGGGTCCCTCTGAGGAGCAATGCAGCAATGCAATAGAACTGACCTTGTTTGAGCCTTGGCTTTGCAACTAACTAGCAGTGTCACCTTGGGCAGGTTACTTACTCTCACTAAACCTCTGCTTCCTCATCTGTAAAATCAGGATAATAAGTAGTAAAGATAAAATGAAGTGCGATATTGCAAAGCTTCTGGTGCAGTGCCTGGTACTTCAATGAAAGCTTCTGTTATTAATAGTAGGAGCAGTTGTAGTAATAGTAATAGGAATTTTTAAAAGTTGTTCCACTAGAATTTATTGAGTTTGCAGAGAAATATATAAGAAACCCCCTAATTACCAGACTTTGGAACCAGGACTCTGAAGTAGCAAAAGCTGCCTCTGATAAAAGAGAAAATGATAATGATACTCAAACTTGGCTGACCACGTACCAGGTGTCAGGCACCAGGTGGCCTGGTTTATGAGACATCATCACAGTTAATTCTCATGATGGCCCACTGAGGTTGGAAGATGCCTTCACAGACCTGATCCTACAGAGCTGTACACGTTCTGCAGTACCCAGGGGCTCCCCAGCTCCTCAGGGCCTCCTGGCCTGACCAGGGTAAAAGAAGCAGCACTGCACAGAGGGAGAGCACTGTCTCTGGAGGCACTTTCCAACTTACCCGAGCCACTTGCCTTGCCGAGCTCACTGAATTACTCTGAGCTTCAGTTTCTTCCTCTAGAAAATGGGACTATTAATGGTGCCTACTTTACAGGGTTGCTGTAAAGTTACAGGAGTCAAGGAGTGAGGACTCATATCGCACTTAGAATAGTGCCTGGCACGTGGGCAGAGCTAAATACCTGCTATGCATTTGTTATTTTCTTCTCTTACCGTACCCTCACCATCCAGTGCTCTACTTTAAGTCCTCCATTAAGGGATTGAAAGAATGACAAATTCAGCTGAAAGAATTTTAAGGATGGGTTAGTAATTAAGACAATCGGCCTCCCTTTCCCCCCCCCCCACACCCCGCCCCAAGTCTGTTTGTTCAACTTGGGTGAAGGAGTTTTCCAATGCATTTGCAAAGAAGGTAATTGAGTAATAAATTATCCCATTGATAGGAACAGCCAATATCACTGAAAACCAACAGCATTCTACCTTGTTACCAATAAAGCGTACATTTAACAGGTAATTCTGGTTTAATCCTTTTTCTCCTGAAAACACCATTCTCGTATCTCAACATGTGAGTGTTGAAATGGATTAATTCTTAGTAGAAGCGGGGGGTGGGCAGAGGGATGCTCTTCTGCCCTTGCTTCTCAGAGATTAACGTCATGTCAGATACGGTTACAAACAACTGTATTCAAGGCAGCCTCTGTTCACTGATCTCTCAGATTGAATTGGCTGAGTTAGGACTCCATCTCCCACGGCTTTTCTCTGTTCTGAAATTCAAAATGGAAAACTAAGCTGTCTCCAACTGTGTCCGCCCCCCCAATCTCCACCCACACACCGTCTTTAAAGTATAATTTTTTTCTCTTATTTTAGCTTTTCTTTTTGCCAGTCACCACCACCACCTCTTCAGGAGCTCTCTTTTGGATCTTGGCCCCTGTCCTGAAATGCCAAGGTGGGGGAAGGTCTATCCCTCTTGTGGTAAGGACGCTTGGCCTGGGCCTTGCTGGCAGGCAGTTATCTAGGCCCAGATGGGGCCCGTGGCCAAGGGTGAGGCAGGACAGACTCTGCTCTGAGTGCCTTGGATGGAACTCCCCGTGACTGTGTATAGAGTAGGCAACCGATGTCTGGACAGAACCTTGAGGAGGGGAGAGGAAAAGTTGCTGGTGGAGGGGACAGACGGACAAGAAAAATAGTTTTCATATGCATTGTGAAGGGTATCCCTTTCCCAAACTGTTTCCCCATCCTGCACCAGTTTGAGCCCCATGGGTCCAAGCTGCATAGAAGTAGGGGATCTTCCTCCTCAAAGGTAAGGTCATGAGGGCTTACTAACTTGATTCCTTTTCTTTCCTGTGAGTGACAAAAATTGATATCCATAAATTAAGGTGAGACTTCCTGGAATTAGCCTCCTCTAAAAACAATTCTTCCCTATGATCTCCCTGCCCATTGCAGCTAGAGGCAATGGATGTGGGCATACACTATCCCTTGCTCCCCATCCCAGCCACGCCAGACAGCAGTGCAGTCGCCATGGCATGGCTACAGGAAAAGAGGGAACGTCCTGTAGCAGGTCTCAAGAGACAGCAGGCAGGGTCTCCTTCCTAAAACTGTCTCCCCATCCTGCACCATCTTTAGGCCCCTGTATCTACAGCCTGGTCTGCTGATTTAGAGGAAGGCAAGCTCTCTCTGGCCCCACTGAGCTCACCCCAGTGAATCCAGAGTAGCTCTAGAGATTTATCCAGACCCTGACTTTTTTATAGGTATATTTACTTTACTAAAGTCACCAGAGGCCAATTAGTCTGGACAGTCACCCCTACTGGCATCGCTCCCCCCAGCCCCTCACTCAGGGACTGAGCATGGCTGAAATGGCATCTTTTCCCTCCCCCTCCCCACTTCCTCCCACCCTGGCCTCCCAATCTACACGAATCCAATTATGTGGGATGTAAATGAACTGTGTGAGCATTAAACGACAACACTGTTTCTGGTTTTTTATCCAAATCTCCCTTTCCCAGGATGAAAAGGGAGTTTACTCTCCGGGGCCCCTGCTGGATCACTTATTTAGAGCTCTTTGCATTCAGCATCCATTTGTAGCCTTTTTCATACAGTTAGGCCTAAAAGAAATTTGCTATAGCTAATGAGATTGAGATGGGAAAACAGACCAAGGCAGATCGGCCTAAGACCAATACTGGTTTCTCTTCCCCGTCTTTTCCTATTGTGATGTGCTAAATGCAGACAAATTATTCCACTATGAAGTGTATGAGTTGAGGGCAGGAGCTTTGGGGCTGGAAGGTCAAACCCTGACTTTGCCACTGAGATAGTAGGACCTTAGGCAAATTACTTAACTCCTCTGAGTCTTAGCTTCTCCCTGACTAATTGGGTTATAGAGGAACAAATGTTGATAAAGTGTTTAGCACTGGGCTTGGCTCAAAGCGAGCCACGAATGTTAACAATACCACTTAACATGCATGGAGTGTGCTAGGCTTTCAGTTACCTAATTTGATCCTCCTGACGTTTCTGTAGCATAAAGAGTGTAGGCAGAGCATTATCAGGGGGAAACTAAGGACCAGGGAGGAAAAGTGAAATGCTTCGAGGTCACACCGATCCTTAAGGACCGAGCAAGGCTAGAATCCAGGAGCTCTAGTTCTTTTTCTTTTTTCTTTTTTTTCATTGAGATATAGTTGATGTGCAATATTAATGTTAATTTCAGGTGTATCTAATTCTTTTTCCAATGCTTTTAACATTCTGCTATATTTCATCAACGCAGAGACGGATACGTGACATATATGAATCAAATAGAAAAACACACTAAGAGAAAGTGTATAAATTATCAGTACACTTCATGACGGGTCCATGAGGTTCTAGAACAAACTAAGCGATCTACTAGCTCACTCTTCCCTCGATTCGTCCTTTGTTAGAATCTTATTGTGCCCTTGCTGAGCCCAAATGCCATGTGTGCTGCTCTGTGCTTTATGTACGTGATCTTATTTCATCCTCAGAGGAATACACGAAATAAGCGGTATTAACCCCACTTTATAGATAAGAAAACGGAGCCTCCGGGCGGTTCGATCTCTTGTTTCAGGTAACAAACTCAATTCCAAAGTGCATTTCCTGAAATTGCCCCACTCAGTTTGCTCTGACTTTGTACTGGATGACCGGCCTGCCCACACCAATCAAGATGGAAGCAGAGACAACGGGAAGGACTCACAGCAGGACGTGTAGTTCCTCCAGCCAGTCAGTGCGATCCCCTGGGTCTGGCAGGTGCTGGCGTAGTTCTGCAGCCAGCTGCAGGCGGTCTGCACGGCGCCGCCATCGATGCAAGAGTCAAACAGGCAGTTCTTGTAGAAGAAAGCGGGGTTGACCTTGCTGTGACACTTGGTGAAGCCCGCGTTCTGGCTGGGGATCAGACTGCAGAGCTGCTGCACTCTGGAGAATCCTTCCACTTTGGCACAGGAAGGGCAGCGGTCGCCACAGCCAACCTGGCAGAAGGTGTCCCTCTTCACCCAGCTCTGTCCAAACTCATTGACGCTGGAGGCCAGCAGACCCATGGGCATCTCCAGGTCGTCTTCGGGGTTGCCGTTATAGCGGCCACACAGGCCGTAGGTGCTGTTCTGCATGCCCCGAGGGACCGTGACGGACAGGAAGGTCTTCCAATCATACACAACCTTCAGGCCAAAGTCAGTTTCCACCACCACATGGAAGCCAAAGGAAAAGATGTTTATCTTCCCTTGTCCCAACTTCAGGGGCAGATAGAGCCGTTCATTGTTGACCTGCAAGAGCAAGAGGGTCGGCACAGACAAATACAGGTGGCCCAGACAGCCCCGCCCTGCTTTTCTAATGATTAGCCTCTGAGAGGCAGCCCCACGGGGGGTTGGAGCAGGTTGAATGTAATCTTCACATTTAGTGTTGTTTCTGTCCCTCAACTATTATTATTAGGATTTGGACAGACTTAAATGACTATCCTTTGTACACTAATACACCTATTTATTTCAGTGCCTTCTCTTTATAGCATTATTCCCTCCAGGAGTTCAAATTGTTTTCTCCAAGGTAATGAGAGGGTAATAAGAATTCAATTAAAGTTTAGACTAAAATACCCAAACCTAAAACTCTTGTGTTTCTATTTCCACCTTTACTGTGGATTTATCTTAGACAAGCCCCAATTTATTAATTCCTCTAGGATCTTCTTTTTCCTGAAGAATGACTTGATTTTGCTGGTCCCTCTGCCTAGGATGCCATTCTTTACCTGCCAACATCCTTCTCATCCCCCAGACCCTGCTCAAATGTCGGCTCTTCTATAAGGCAAGATTTTTGGAGCTGGTGGTCAGGATGAATCACTCCCTCGTCTGGGCAACCAGAACATGTTACTTATACTTCTCTCATGTTCTCCTGCACCTCTGGCCAAGATCAAGCACGTATACCCTGCTATTGAAGCACACATCACATCTGCCTTATATTATAGCTGGTTGTCTACACCTCTGTCTCAACTACAAGGTTAGGAGCAACCTGAGGGGAGGGACCACACTTTATTGATCTATACATCCACCTTCCCCTCACTCCCTGCTGGGCACCCAGCACAATGGAGAGGGCACTTGATGCATGTTTCCTCCCATCGATTTTAAATTCAGAAAACAAGAAAATCCCTTAACGTCAAACTCCAGAACTGCACTGGCCCTTGCACCATTTTGATGCAGATGAGCCAAATCCTGCAGCCCCTGGCTGGGTGAGCGCTTGATGGGAAACAGACTGTTGTGAGGGCTAAGAGGAGAGCTGGTCTTCCTCCCGAAAGAAGAAGGTGGCCGCCCACAGGGTGGTCGTAGATTGCTCCCTGCCCGCAAATAACTCCCCTCCTGACCGCCTTAATCTCTCTCCCATCTGACACCCCCGCCCCCAGCCCCACTGCTACCACCTCAGTTCAGACCCTCATCGCCCTCCACCTTGACTCTTGAATATGCCCCCAACTGGTCTCCCTACCCCGGTACTGCCCCTCTCCTCCAGACACTCACCACTGCCTCTCCAATATTTTTTAATGCAATTGAAAGCAATTAATTAATACTTAAAACCACCTCCACGGCTTGAATAAAATGTGGGGTACGCTTAGCACATGGCACAGGGCTCTCCAGGAGCTGGCCCCTGCCTCTCAGACCCAACCCACTCACTTCCTCCACCCCAGCCATACCCAGCGCTTTGCTGCTCCCCAGATGGACCGAGCTGCCCCGTTCCACGTGCCGTTTCCTTTGCTGCGAGTGTGGTGGTGCTTTCTGTGTCCATCCTTAGCAGTTGTGATTGTGAGTTAACGGTAACCCGCAGCTGGCCTTGGCCAAACGGGGGCCCCTTGGCCCAGGAGGTTATGACCCCCCCACCCAGCCCTACCCCCACCCTAAGGGCAGCCCTCGGCCAATGACTGACCAACACGGGGGACCAACTCTGTGCGCAGGTCATGCACCAGAGCTCCCAGTGGCCCAGACTGATGTCCAACTTAGACCACATCCTCGCTGAGCTCTCTGCCCCTGGTTCTTCCCTCACTTTCAGGAATCCCCACCTCAGACTCTGCCTCTAGGGAACCAACCTAAGACAGCAATGGTGCCCTTCCCCCATCCTCTCTTTCTCTGGGGCAATTTTCACCCTTCACATTTCAACTCAGCGATCTCCTTGTCTATGAATATTGGTCCAGGCAGAATTCACTCATTCATCCAGGAGCCATCAGTTTGGCACTACTGTGCACCAAGCACCGTGCTAAATGCTGGAATAAAGCATAGGGCTCTTTCCCTAGGAGCTCACAGGCATGTGGCAGAGACAAGTACATAAACGGGTAATAACAACATCGTCTGATAAAAGCAACGATAGAGATAAATAGATGCACAGGCACCAGACTCAGCCTGGGGACAGAATCAGGGATGCCCGCAGAGGATGGTGCCCACGCCCGGTCCTGGAGGCTGAGTGATGTTGGCCAGTCAAGATAAATTTGGGGTTTGGGAATAAAATATACACACTACTAGATAACTAATAAGAACCTACTGTATAGCACAGGGAACTCTACTCAATATTCTGTAACGGCCTATATGGCAAAAGAATCTAAAAAAGAGTGGATATATGTATATGTGTAACTGATCCACTTTGCTGTACAGCAGAAACTAACACAACATTGTAAATCAACTATACCCTGATAAAAATTTTAAAAAATATACACACTACTATATATAAAATAGATAACCAACAAGAACCTACTGTATAGCACAGGGAACTCTACTCAATATCTTGTAATAACCTATAATGGAAGGGAATGTAAAAAAAGACTATATATATGTGTATGTATATATACATATATACACACACACACGCACATATATGTATGTATAACTGAATCACTTTACTGTACACCTGAAACTAACACAACATTGTAAATCAACTATATTTCAATAGAAATTAAAAACAAAACGAAACAACAACAAAAAAAGAAGGAATGAGAGTGAAGAAAAGGGAATCCCAAGAAAAGGGTGTAGCCTGAGCCGAGGCCAAGAGGAGGGGAAATGCCTCATAAATATGAGGAATTACAGCAATTGAATGATGCTGGAGCATAAAATGTGACCTCGGGGATGATGGGAGATGAAGATGGAGAGGCGGGGAGGGCGTGGACCACGGAGGGCCTCATCTGTAACGTCCCATGAAATCAAGCCTGGAAAAGACTCATTCATTTTGCAAAGAAGAAGTCACCGGTGATCTTAGTAAGAGAACTTCAGTAGCATGATGAGGCCAGAGGCTAGGTTGCAGAGGTTAAACAGCAAACAGGGGATATGGAAGCAGAGATGTCTGTCTCCGGGAGTTTGGTAAGAAAGGGGAGGAGAGGGATTGGTTAGAAGAGGGATTGGATTGAATCGGGGTCAAGGTTTATCTTAGAATGAATATGTTTATGGGTTGAAGAGAAAGGCCCAAGACACGTGAGGGGGAGGAGATGACAGAAAGGCAAGAGCCTGAGAGGGCAAAAAAGAGATGGTGCAGGTGGAGAGTGGCCATGGAGAGGGGAAGAGATAATTCGTTCTCTGGAACGAGGAGAGGAGGTGAAGAGGACGTGGTGATGGGTCATTTCAGAGACAGCATGGAGGGGGGAGGAGGAGGAGAGAGATCATGCCTGGTGAGCATGACTTTCTCAACCGGGAGGCCCAGAGACAGAGAACACAGGTGCACAAAGTCACCGAGGGCAGCAGAGGCCGTGGGGACTCCCACGAGCCTTGACGACTCACACGGATAAACTAAAGGCTGAGGACCCAAGGGCTCATGTGTGCTGGCTGGCTTTTCCTCCCGAGTTTCTCTGCATTCTCTATTCCTGGCTACTGGGTGTCAAGGAGGGGGCGTTACCTTGCGGAGGCCATGTGCCTGGATTACAGCTCAAGGCCTTCGAGTCCTGTCACGGCCCAGGAGCACCTGGGAAAGGAAGGCCTCGACGCAGACAGGCCTGCCCGGCTTCTCCCTGTCTCTCAGGCCCCAGGAATGCGACCTCCACCCCTACATCACTGCCCTGTCTGTCCCTGTGAAACGGAGGGAAAGAGGGAGGCAGAGGAAGGGAGGGGTGGGTAAGGATGGATGGAAGAGGCCGGTGCAGAGGAGGAAGAGAGCAGGGCATGGGGATGTGTGGGGGAAATGTGTTTCTAATACTGAAGTATTGGAAATAAGGCCACAAATTCACTTTTCAGTAGCGAGCTTTCCTTTAAACAACTGGCCTTGATTGCTGCTACAGCTGTTCTTCAGCTGTTCTGAGGTCCCCTTCACACCCCCGCGCTGGGTCTCCACTGACGTTTCCTTGTCCTAGGACGCCCTTGCCTCTTTCTCGGCCTGGCCAATGGATGCCTTCAGGGCTCAGCTCTGGATCTTGCAGAAAGCCTTCCCTCCATCCCCCCAGGCGGCTCAGGCAACCTGTTCTCTCACGACACACCCCCCTTCCCCACTGCACGTCACATTTTTCTGGGACTTCACATCACGCTGACGTTCCCTGCGAACACGTCTGTCTCTCCCACTAGACCCTGAGTTCCCTTAGGACAGAAGCCGTGTCTGACTCACGTTTCTACCCACAGGGCTTGGCACAGAACAGCCTGTCAATACAAGCCCATCAGATGCAGCTGAGCCAGAGTGATACTCAAAGCTTCCCTCCTCTCTGATGGCCACGGGGTGGGCAATCAGTGATAAAAACACCAGCTCTGGAAGGTCCTGAGAGCCTCCCCCTTGGCCTGGGCCACGCGGGACCCGGCTGTGCAGAAGCCTGGGGGAGATGGAGGAGACAGGCCGTCTCTGTGGAGCTCGGGCTGTGGACGGCTGAGGCGCGGGCTCTGCGGTGCCCGGGAGAGGCTCACCTCTGTCACTCACTCCCACTCCCTGGCTGGTATACACATAGCATATTTATTTCTAATTTCCCTCGGCTTGGTGGATTTCCCCACATCCTCAGTACTGCTTAATGCAGAGAAAGGTCAGAATCACAGAGGGACCCGGTGTCCCAAGGAGTCACTTCCACGTCAGCTCTGTTTTTGCAAGCACCAGCAGTGACCCGGGCTCTGTGCTGTGTTTTGCCTGGCGCTTCACTGTGCGCTGTCATTATGACGGCCGTTATTCTTCTCTCAGGGAGAGATGGTGACTAATAATAACATCATGGGAAAAACAAACGCAAATCATTGAACAAGCAGATCCTGTAATGCATATTAATAATTCAGAGTAAATGCTAAATCTATCCCCTAGGCCCCAGCAGAAAAGAGCCTTCAAGCATCCTGAACTTGGTCTTCCTGTCAGAGATTTGAAAGCTGTACACTCTATTCCCAGCTTGGGCATTTTGGACATCTGGTGACTTAGAAAGACGAGCCCTGGAAAGGGTCCCCCCACCCCTTTAATCAATCCCTCCTTGATGCCCATTACTCTCTAATTACTCCCTGTTGTAGATTGAATTGTGTCCCCCCAGAAGATATATTGAAGTCTTAACCCCCAGGACCTGTGAACGTGACCTTATTTGGAAATAGGGTCTTTGCAGATGTAATCATTAAGATGAGATCATGCTGGGAAAGGGTGGGCCCTCAATCCAATGACTAGCGTCCTTAAAAGGAGGGAGAGATTTGGCATAGAGGGAAGAAGGCCATGAAAATATGGAGGCAGAGACTGGAGTTATGCTGCCACAAGCCAAGGGTCACCTACAACCACCAGAAGCTGGAAGAAAGCCTGGAACAGAGGCTTCCCTAGGACCTCGGGGGGAGCATGGCCCTGAGAACACCTTGGTTTAGGACTCCTGGCCTCCAGAACTGTAACAGAATAGGTTTCTGCTGTTTCAGGCCACCTAGTCTGTGATGCTTTGTGACAGCAGCCCTGAGAACTAATATACCCTTCCCTCCGCATCTCTTTGTGGGAGGAAGAAACCAGCTGTGTGGTTCTCACGGCTCTTGACTTTAGGCATGAGTGCATCTCATGAGACACGTGCCTGGAAGGTGAGCTGACCCAAAGGGAGGGAAACACCTGGTGAGAGAGGAGAATCAGCCACCGGGGAGGAGAGAAGGGAGAGCAGGAAAAAGAACAAGTGTTCATGAAGATCCAGTGTCTATATGTGAAAATAACTGGGTCAGAAAACAGGGGTAGCCTCAGATGTCTATATACCTAAACCTTGAGAGCGTGTAACACAAGGCAGAAAATACGCTTTCATAGTACACTGGATGGGACAGGGCCTGTTAACAGATCATATTTTAGAAGAAGAAAAAAACCTGAAAGGTAGAAAGGTGGAAAAGTGTTGAATGTCACAGAGATAAGGAACGATATCCAAATTTATAAATCTAAGGGTAGACATATGTCAGAGGAGGAGCAAAGGAGAAAAGGACAAATATGATGCAGTCACGTGGACAAAATGATTGATGTGTTTGTTTTAACACAGTTGATGAAAATGGAGGAGAGGGAAGTTATTGTAGAGAGTGGCTTTGACTATCCGGACATCTGCTGGACACCTTTTGTGGCTAAAAGCAAGGCATCTGGTGCATTCCTAACTTGTGCAGGTGGCAATTTCATCTCTTAAATTGCTGAAGAAGTGACCAGCAGCAAAATAAAAGTCGTAGGAACCTTGGAAGAAAGGGCTTATTATGTCATCTCCTTCGTTCATTTGACAAACGCTTTGAGTGTCATAGCACACGGTATATTCATTTAACATAAAGATGGATTAGGTGTGGTTCCTGCCCTCAAGAAGTCCACTATGAGTATTGAGTGAGCTAGACATGAACATCATGGAAAAATACAGTATGATTAATGCCATAAATGATAGAGGAACCAACTGTTAGGTGAAACCCAGAGGGGAACAATGGCAGTTTGGGTAAAATATCCAAGAAAAGGAAGAAGAATGTTCATAGTGAGACTTCCATCTTAGATGCTAAGAAGGCACATTTTCCAGTAAACGTGAAAGGGAAGGCAGTTTAAGAAGCTCAGAAACCTCTCTTTGTCAGAGAAGGGGGTTAAAGGAAATTCTAAGGAAGGAAAGAAATCAGCAGAGTTGCCCAAGGAAGTCTTTAACGGCTCAGAATTTGAAAGGGAACGTATATGAGCGGAAGAGGAACCTCCTTAGAGATAAATTACACCACAGACCTGGGAGGATGGTGTTAAAAGGTTGACATCCTAAGTCAGCTTGTCCGAAATGCTAAAGCAGTGGCTTGCGGGTGTCCCAAGTTTTGCTCAGGGCGGGCCCTTGGAGGAGGCGTGGCCGGCCTGTGGCTGGGGCTGACATCCTCAGGCTGGACTCGAGAGCATGGAACTCCTCAGCCCCTACCTGCTCCTGTCTTCATGGTCAAGGGAGTGAAAAGTAAGAAGACTGCAAGGGAGCCCCAGGGTGCTCCAGATGTGGACAAGACTCCTGAACTCCCAGGTCCCCTGGGAGCGAAAGGGAGACTGAAAGAGGCAGAAGGAGGCCCGAGGAGGCAAACAGTTTGATCTCTACGAAGGGAAGGAGGTGGATTAGACCGCAGTACCACTTACTGACGCCTAGCCCATGCTAGGTGCACATTCTCTTATACACGCAGCGACTGTCTGAGGCCGCTCAGTGTAGCCAAGCTGGGACTCCATCTAGGTCTGTGCCGTCTCCAACACACTCTGCTACAATATGAAAGGCACCGTTCCTAGAGCTGAATCTGTCCCTAATTTGGTGCCTGCAACTTGGGCAGTTTTCTCTCTGAGGGCCCTGTTTCCTTATCTGTAAGATAAAGTGATGGGAAATCTCCAGGGTCCCTCTCTGCTCTGACAGCCTCTGCTTTTCCTTGGATTCTGGATCTGCCTGGTTCAGCTGCAGCCTGACTTGCTGACCCGGGACCCCTATCCTCACATCCCCACGGCTCCCCTCCTGGGGTCTGGCCTGTGACCGCTCACCAGCACCGTGTGCTTGTAGGCCCTGTGAATCACGAGGCTGTAGCCCAACACGGTCACGTCCACCTGCTTGACCCACAGGGCCAGCGACGGGTCCCGGTCCTCGTTCTTGGCTGTGACGATGAACTTGGGGGACGCGTCCGAGCTCGGCCTGCTTCCTGTGGTACACAGGATGAGCGGACAGCTGGTCTGGAAGTCAAAAGCGTAGCCGTCAAAGGTCAGGTAGTGGCCGTAGCCCGAGACGATGCAGGAGGCGTCGGTGCGGGCCTGGCAGTAGTAGAGCCCGCCCTCCTCCATGCAGTACTCGTCACCCTTGCAGGGGATGGTTTCACAGTGGACGCTGTTGTCTGTGCCATTGCAGTAGCAGAAGATCTGGCAGTCCAGGTCCACCCAGAAGGTCTCATTGGTGGCAAGTTGGTGTCCCTCAAAGTTGCAGCCACACTCGCTCCGGGGGACGCACTGGCTGTCTTGCAGGGCATAGCCCTCGTCACACTGACACCCCTCGGAGCAGCTGTCCACACAGTTGGGGCCCAGCGTCAGGGTCTCACAGGTCTCTGTACACATCATGCACTCCTCGAAATGGCTGTTCTCCGGGCAGTCCAGAGCTGAGGGTGGGCGAGGAGGAGATGGGATTGAGAAAGGGACAGAGGTCAGAGACAGAGTCTGTGTACACTCATTGGTATGCATGGGTGTGTGCATGTGTGTGCATGTATGGCTGTGTGCATAGTGTGTGTGCATGTGTGTGCGTGCAAGTATATATACTGCATGGGACTTATTTGTCCAGCACGGTGAGCTCAGCAAATGCCATGTGATCGGCACCACTGCCATCCTCATTTGGGGTGATCCAAGGCTCAGCGAGCCCCTCACTCACGTTTTCCTCTAGCTCACTTAGCTTTTCATGTAGAAGATGCTGGGACCATGGGCCTGTTCTGAGCACCTGCGGCACGCCAGGCACTGTTCTGGGCATTTTAGGGTAATTTTCTCAACAATCTGGATGGTAAGGACAGTCATATCACCCCTGTCTTATAAGTGAGGAAACTGAAGTTCAGTGACTTAATCCAGCTGTTAAGTACTGGAGAGAGATTCGAGTCTGCATCTCCCGACTCAGAGTCTCCTGACTCAAAGACTATGGAAAGAGAGTCCTGGAAGGAACAAGTGCTCTGATGCTGTAGAGACCTGTGGGTACCATCTCTGAGCTTCGGTTTCTTCTCTGATTAAATAAGGACAGTACTTACCTAGGACTGCTGTTCTGAGGATTAATAACCTAATATATCAAGCCCACAGTAGGGTCTCAATAAACACTGTGCCCTTTCCCTTCTTACACTTCCCTCCATTACAGATAGGTTTCATGGAGGTGTTTCTACTCTACACATTGGACTTTCCCTGTGTCTTTCATCTCTCTGCTCCTGGTGTCCTCTGACCCCTTCCACCTCCTCACTGACCTCAGCACATGGTCCTGCCCACCTCCTTTATTCACACCCTTTGCCCCCTCCTGCACGGCCCTTACAAAGCCAAATCCTACCCACCCTCCAAGTCTCATTTCAAGTCACTCTTCTGCCCAGAAGCCTTCCTTGATAGATCAAGACTCTGCGTCAGTAAGCACAGCACATAAAATAACAGCACATGTGGCTCACCATGGAATTCCGTGTAACTTCCCATGCCTCTTTATTATTTTTGTTTGTCAAAACTTGACATGAGCCGGGATGAACCCAGGAATGCAGAAGAAATCTACCCACAGGTCTGTGTTTTCTAAAGATCTGTGCACGTCCTCACCATCTCCTGGGAGTTTAAGATCTTGCCTTTAAGGCTTTCTTTAGGTCTTATGCATACGATCACTCCTTAAGAGGGTTTTATAATCCAAGGACACAAAGGACACTATAGAGAAATTGCATGGCAATAATAGTTCTGCCCACAAGTACCAGCTCAACAGTTCTGCACTATGGACTGAAAGCCAATCTTTTTTCCCTCTGGGCTAAAGGACTGTCTCCACCTCCACTGACTAGTTGTAGGCTAGTTCAGCACTGATTAAATATGTCTGTATAGAGCGATTTTCACATTTGTCTCTAAATTATGAATAACACTGACTGCAGGTTTATGGTGATAGCAAATAACATGACTTATTTAAATGGCTCTCGTTTTATGACTTATTGTGTTGTCTGAATGTGTCTGAAAGTCTGGAACATACAGACATGAAGTAATAAAACTTCCCCTGGCTCCTGAAATGCCTCTGAAATTACTTAATTGGGCAGCCTGGCTCTGCCAGCGAGAGCTGGTTACAAATATCTGAACACAGAGGCAGTGGTTGCCTGTCTCCAGGTCCAAAGAAGATTGTGTTCCTGATTTGCAGCTGTCACTCAATCCAATCCCCACTCTCTGCAAAACCCTGACCAGATTAACCCCTTAGTACCCAGAGACTTGATTAATCAAGTGTGAGCCCTGGCCCTCCACCCGAGGAAGCCATGCTCCGCGTGGCTGCTTCCGTCCACAAGTCTCTCTCTAAAAGAGGCACTTGTGAGCGTTTGCTCCAGCTCTGCAGGCCCTGATGAAGGATGGGGAGAAGTGAGTCTCAGCAGGCATCGCACCCGGAAAAAGAGGGAATCACTGTCATCCCGCCACACTTACTTCGCGTGAACCACGCCACCAAACTGGGCTTCGTGCAGTACAAAAAAACAATCCAGAGACACTTCCTGCTGGGTAGGAGTTCATAGGCTAAAAGGATGGCACAGACACGGCCTGGCACCAAAATGGCTTTGGTATGCGGCAGACTCTGTAATCCTGTAACGTGAATGAACTATAGCTGGAAAGTTGAGTACAGAAGCAGGGACGGAGATCATTTTAGACAAGCTGGAGGCGGGGCGAAAGAGGATGTGGGAAGCGGGTTAAAGAGAAGGCTTTGGGAAGGCATTCTAAGGTCCCGCTAGATGTGGTGGTCAGTAGAAACCTGGCAGCCTCCCTCCCTTTAGGTGACTTTATGAAAAGAGCATGCTTCCAGAATTCCACCTGCAGATTCAGAGCCTCTGTTCTGAATCCCTCCCCAGTGTGATTAGGGTCACCAGGGACGTAACCGCCCAGCTCTGAGATGATACTCCAAATGCTCCTTTGGGCTTCCAGTGCTCAGAAATCAGAGCATTATTTTTAAATAACAATATGTGTGTGTAGGGGGGAGGCGGGGGGGGGATATTCTTAGCTCTGGCTAAGATGTTACTATTGCAAAGGCTTAGAGGCAAGGTAACGATACCCCAGTAGCAATGGGTGAGCCTCACCCAGACCTTAGCTTCTAATAACATTCCCCACCAAAATGAATCAGGATTTCTCGGAGTAATGGTTGATTCTAGGCTGGGGCAGGGAAGGTTAAGAGGTGATGTGGGGCATCTCGTTAATCTGGAAAGTAAGAAAATGACAGAGGCATATCCAAAGGACGTAGGAGGCACCTGGAAGGGGCACCCACAGGTCAAATCTGTCATAATTTTAATGCCAAAATAACAAATGTGATATGAAACATACATCATCGAAAAAAACAGGTATCTGTGTGTCCATGTTGATGAGATAGATAGATGATTGAGGTAAATCAATAGATGGATGGATGGGTGGATGGATGATAGATAGGGGACAGGCAGGCAGAAGAGATAGGAGGGCTCTGGCTTACAGTAAAATGACATCTGCTGACGGGTACCCGTGGAGAGAGTGCTGGAGCTGTAAACTGTCAGCATGTAATCGTCATGCTGAAGATCAGTACAAGCAAAAGTCATCAGTGGGCACTAAGTCGAGGAGGGGGATCGTGATGACAAGCAGGGTGCTGCATGGTCGTAAAGAACTTCCCCACAGATTGCTCATTAGTCACAAGATAGAAACGTAGTGACACAGAGTGGTGATATTTGACAACCCCTGACCAGGGGGCCAACGTGCCCATCACCAACGAGAGGAGGCTGGACAGAGCGTGCCCCACACGTGACCTGATACCACGAGGAAAACACGCCTCTCCTACGCAGGGGGCTGGGTGGGATGTAGAGCAGAACCCAGCCATGGCGAAGCATCAAACCCAAATGGAGGGCTATTCTATTTCAAAAGGGGGGAGACTGTAATCTTTAAAAATGACAAGATCATAAGAGACAAAGAAGCTAAGGAATCGTTCCAGACTTAAGGAGACCAAAGAGACATGACAGCTAAATGCCCCATGTGGTCGCGGACTAGATCTGCACTGAGGTGTGGGGGAAAGCCATAAAGGACACGACTGGGTCAACGGGCAAAACTGAAGTGGATATTAAGTTATCGCATCAATGTTAAATTTCCTAAGGTCAGTAACTGTACTGTGCTGTGAATGAGTGTCTTGATTCTAAGGAAATATACACTTAACGTATTTAGGGGCAAAGGGGCACGATGTCTGCAACTTCCCTTCAAACGGAGAGTCAGTGAGAGAGAATGACAAAGCAAACAGGGCAAAATGCTAACAACAGGTCATCTGGGTAAAAGCTATATAGATATTCTTGTAACCCTTCTGTAACTTTAAAATTATTTCAAAATAAAAAGTTAAAAAAATAAACAAACTTAGGTTGGAAGAAATATAATGGAAGAGACATAACCAGATGTAAAGGATGGAATCTCAGTGGTGGCGCTGGTCTTCGTGAGGGCCGACCTTCTTGGTGGGGAAGGGGTGGGAGGTGTGGTCCAGGTGGGGCAGTCCTGGCCCCAGGCCTGGGTCCCGCCCCCTCAGCCACTTCTCCTTCTACCCTTCCATTTACTCCTCCCCCTGGGCTCCCCCAGAACCGAGGGGATTATATGTCTCGTCTTCCCAGCAATTATTCTCATTACTACAAGTACTGCTGAGAGGGGTCAGATACTCTGGGGGCAAAATGAACAACCAGGCCCATGGGACTCTCTCAAGAACCATTGTCAGGTTTGCCCTGGGGAGCGGGGCTAATCTCTACTCCGGGAAAGGCACCCTGACTGATCACCGTGGGCTGAAATGAATGGGGTCCTGCCTTGCCAGGAGAGAAGGCGCCCACTGAGCCATCACAAAGATTTCCGGTCCTTTGACATGATGTGTTCCCTCTGCTAGAAATAACCAAGGGTCAATAGCTAATTGTTCTACAACGAAGAGGGATGGTGTGATTAGAAACAACAATAAAGTTGCGCAATAGTCTGGTCTGGGGGGACGAGCCTTCCAGAAGACACATCAGACTAGGGAAGATGTACAAGGTTAATGAGATTGTCCTTGAGTGCGATTGCACCAGGAAGAGAAGGAGATCCGGGGTCTCAGATATCCATGCCCCGCCCCGGCCGGCCGCCCCCATGGCGTCACCCGAACTCACGGCAGAAGTCGTGGGTCCTCCAGGGCTGCACCTCCACGTCGGCGTTCTTGCAGGCGCTCGCGTACCGGGCCACAGAGTCACAGAGCTCGGACTCGTTGCCCCCGCTCTGGCACAGGCGGAAGAGGCAGGTGCGGTAGTAGGCGGTGATGTTGACCACGCCGTGGCACTCCAGGAAGGAGCTGTTGGAGGGGTCGTTGATGATGCCGCACCTGGAACGGCTGCGGTAAAATTTCAGCAGCTCCGAGTCATTGCCGCAGGCCTTCAGCAGGTCCCCGCACTCCCCGTTGCAGATCTCCTCGAAAGTGGTCCAGCTTTCCAGGAACACCGCCAGGTTGTCCGTGCACTTGCCACTGGGGAGACAGAACTCCTCGCTGGCGTTTGCGTTGAAGAAGCCACACAAGCCCCCCGTGCAGTTGAAGTAGGCGGTGGAGAGCCGGATGTACAGCAGACCCACGTCTGAGTATTGCACGGTCACGACACCCTTGGACTCGACGGTCGTGCTGTTTTTGTTTCGATAAATTTCCAGCTTCCCCGAAGGATGGAAGAAAGGCAGTTCCACTTCCTGACCGTTCACCTGAAAAATCAAATCGCTATCATGAGTTCCAGATACACACAGGGTGCCCACAATTTCCTAGGCTGTGAATAAAGACGTGGCTCTGCCCCATGACTAGCCCTTGGAGTAAGGTCGAGAAGCTGACAGTGGGCGGAGACCACACAGACATCAACTGTTTTTTTCGTGGACATCTTTGTTTCTTTCTTTCCAGGCTCCTCTGATCCAACACATTTGCTGTTTATTTGTGTGTGTGTGAGACCCTCAGCTAGTTCCAAACACAACTGAAGTGTGAGCAACAGTCACCGTAGACGTGTGGCTTCCTCCTGCCCCCGACGTCCTGCCTCCTTCTTCTCCCTTCAAATTTTACTTTTCCTGGGTCTCAGCCCCTTGGAAGCACACAGTGTATATCTAATTATTTAGCTGTCCATCCACCTATCTACCCATTATTATTTTGATAAATTAATTTCTGCCAGTGTGTCAATGGGAGTAAAAACACAGCCCTTTCAGTTTGTAGATGTATGCTTTATTCACTGCATTGACTTTTGCTTTCTAAATTAGATGTCATGTGATATTATGAAATGCACATGGCACTGGGAGGAGGGAGATCTGCTCCTCCCTCACCCTCCATCACCCCAGCTCTGCCACCTCTCAGCTGTCAGGCCCACAGCCCTCATTTAGCCCTTTGGGAGCCTCATGTGAAAACAAGGAGTTGCACTCAATGATGCCCAAGATTCCTTCTTACTAACGATCTGTGGGTCTGCATGCTTAGTGATGGGTATTTTAGACCAGGACAGCGGGGCGTGAGGCACCATGGCAGGCACCCCTCGTGCTACTCCACACGGATTCCCATCTACAGGTAGGAGATGCAGCACAGTACAGGGTAAAGAGCACAGACTCTGGAGCCAGCTGACCCGGGCTTGAATCCCACTTTATGGCTGTGTGTCCCGAGGGAAGTTACTTAACCTCTCTGTGCCTCAGTTTTCTCATCTGTAAAATGGGAATAATGATGTTATCTACCTCTTAGGATGAATGTGATACTGCTTAGGATAGTGCTTGGCACACAGTAAGCATCCTATAAGTATTTGCTACTCTGGCGAGCTAGTCCTGCTCTAATTCGAGAAATTCCAGCTTCACTCCAGGTCTCCACCTGATGGACGTTTATTTGGTGCTGACAGTTAGAAAATGCTCCCATTTCGGAATCACTGCCTTCCTAGAATCCGCTCACGGTCAGAGGCAGCCAGGCAAGCCTGAAGAGCGCGGCTCCTTCGCTTGGCGGGACTCATCAGAAAAGTCTCCAAGGCCGCAAGGGTCTTACCTTGACCTCCGAAGCCCCGATGCCTCCTATCTTGACCTCCCGGTCGGCCACCAGGATCCGGAGACCCCGCAGCCACGCAGGCCCTGCGTCCGGCTTCTTCTTGTTGATGTCGATTTCCAAGTACTCTGGCCGCTCAGGGCAGGTCTTGAGGAGCGTGTAGGAGAACTCGACGGGGAAGGCGTAGGCGGCGCCGTCGAAGGTGTGCAGCACCTGGTCCTGGCTGAGCAGGCACACGGTCTCCCGCCTGGGGAAGCAGCCCTGGTAGCCGTTCTCCACTGCGCACACCTCCTCGCCACGGCACGTCTTGTTGAAGCAGTACACGTCGCCGCCCTCCTCGCACAGGCACTGCACCGTGCAGTTGGCCGTGGCCCAGAAGAACTCGCCCATGGTGTAGTAGTGGCCGTCGAAGTCACAGCCGCACTTGTGCAGCGGGACGCACTGGCTGGTGCTGAGCACAAAGCCTTCGTTGCACTCGCAGCCCTCCGTGCAGGGCGTGGCGCAGCTGTGGGAGGCCGTCAGATCTGAGCACGTGTCCGGGCAGCTGCTGGTGCACACGGAGTAGTGGCTGAAGCTCGGGCACTGCACCGTGGACACTGACGTGGGGGAGAGGAGAGACCGTGACAAGGTGAATGACCCAGGGGCTAACCGGCCAGATCCACCACGCACGGGGGCCTGGAGGAGGAACGCTCCTTCTGGACCAGTTGGCACCTAGAGGGAGGGCCAAGCCACCGCTCACTGGGGGAAGGGAGACGGAGGGTGTGCAAGGAGCGCAACTGCTTTGGTAGTAACTACTGAGCAATGGGATGGAGTGGGATCTCATTTGATCATCCTGACTGAAATAAAACTTCAGGTTCCTACCCTAACTAGACTCGACTGATCATTCAATACAGGTTTAGTACTGGGTGAACTACACCCATCGAGATGGTTTAAGATCTTCAACCGATGGGCATATAAGTTGGTCTGACTTTAAAGAACACGGCCCATTCCTAGGAGGAAATAAATCCAACTCACAGGAGAAATGAAAAATCTAACTCTTAAAGGAGGAATTTGAAAAAGTGAACTTTCAAACAGGGACCAAAAAAGACTGTGAAAATGAATTCTCTGGGATATTAAAAATAAGAAAGAACCTTAGCTATCTGAAAAGAACCTGTGTGCCTATTCCCCCAGGAGACTGAGCTGGAACTGGATGCCTTCTGAAGGCCCTTCTTGACGTGGAAAGCTTCGATGCTTATTTTAAGAACATCTGAGTCTGGTTTGAGTCTGGTTGACCCCAACAGGCGGAGGCTCAAGAGCTTGGTAGACAAGTTCTCTGAATTAAATACAATTCATCCCACTAAAATGAGAGACAGGGAGAGGAATGTGGAGGGTAGGAAAGTAGTACCACTAGAAAAAAAATAGCCATTACAGGCAAAAAATTAGGCAATTGGATGCTCTTGGATTACACAAGGATCAAAGAGAAGTCATATTCAATCTCAACTGGAATCAGAATTTGGATACTCCAGGCATGATAGAGGCTGGCCAGTCCACACACACAAAAACATTTAAATATACTCTCTTTTAGTAGCTTGATCAATTCTCTAAGAATTGATTCTGATACATATTGATTTATATGAATCCAACCTATACGGATAGGAAAAAATCGCCCTCTGGCCTTGGAACTGAAAGAAATTTTTGAATCTCACCTCCATAGCACTCTCAAATGCATGGATAATAATTTTTGGTTTACTCATATGGAGAAAACCAAGGACCAGGAAAGAAACAAAATTCCAAGAAGCAATTTGGTTTTTCGTTTGCTCGTTTTCAACATTTACATAACTAGGAAAAGTGAGAGAGATGTAAGTTGGATAGAAGGAAAACATAAGATAGCTAAATTGTTCCAAACGCTCAATCCAAAAGTGTGATTCCAAGGGGACAGCTGGATTTCCCGCACTTTGGGGGCTTTTTTCCTCACCACCCGGCATTTTAGAACAAGGCCTCCTTCTGGGTCTGCTACCTGCCCTGTCTACTGCCCCTTTTGGACCAGCTGAAATGCTCTAGGGCACAAGTCACAGAACCTGAAGGCACTGAAAGTAGAGAGGAAACAGCCAAGGACAAAAATGCCCTGGGTTCCATCTGGGAGGTGCATTCTTCTCCCAAAGGCTGCTCTTGATTCCCCAGGCCAGTGTCCACATTTCCCCAACAGCCGTGGGGACGGCCACCTCCAGCTCAGAAACGGCCCCCTCCCTGCTCAACTCTGCCCGGGCCACCCCTGCTAAGGGCCCTCTTCCGGCCACGCATTCCGTGTCTCCTGACCACGGATGCCCATCAGTGGTTTCTTGTTTTCTGGCCACAGTACTGGGTGAGGAGAAAGGTCAAGAGGCTTCTACAGTTCGTTCTTTACCATTTGCTATATTTCAACCTCACCCTGACTCTCGGCCAATGTGTCTTAACAGGGAGCTCTCAGAGGAGCCCCGAAACCCTCTCCCGGCCCCCCTGCACAGGCGTGGCCTTCCGTGTGGACAGGATGCCAGCTTACCACACCCAGTCTGGATTCGCCAGTCTCCGATCGGAATGCCCAGGGCTTGGCACACAAGGGCGTAGGCCTGGATGGCCTGACACAGGAGTGTCCCGTTGTCCCTCACGCTGCACAGGTCATACACGCAGCTATGCACGAAGGCCATGGGGTCCACGACAGTGCCACACTCCCACAGGGGGCCGTCGGTCTTGTTGAGGAAGCCGCAGTAGTCGGGGCCAAAGTAGAGGGCTTCGGTGGCTGCGTCACACTGGGTGCAATTATCCACGCAGCCCGAGTCACACTGCCAGTCGGCGTGGTAGACCCGCCAGCTCTCTCCCAGGTCTAGGACTGACATGGCTGGCCTGCCGTCGGGGCGCAGGAAGTCATCCAGAGGGTTTTTGTTGTAGTTCCCACAAAGCCCGCAAGTGGAGTTGATGTAGGAGCCTGGGATGGAGATGGAGGCGTAGTGCTGGCCGTCAAACGTCACTAAGAGCCCAAAATCCGTTTCCACGGCAGTAGACATGCCACTCTGGTAGATTTTCACCGCCCCCAAGTCTAAGGTGACGGGCAAAGAAGCCACTAGGTCATTCACCTGCCAACAACAGCAATGGTAAAAAGGCAGGTGAGCAGGGGCCAGGGCAGTGGGTCCAGCTGAGGTCAGGAAAGGGGGGAGGGATGGAGCCACTCAGCACCACAGAGAGAGTGGCCCCCAAAAGCCTTGGGTGCCAGCGGGCTTGCCTCCCAGCAAGGCAGAGGCCCCAGAACCTTCGAGAGCAGGCTGGCGTTTGAGTTGTGACAGACGTGCCTTGCTTAGTGCCACTCTAAACCCCTCTGGGGACCAGGTGGTTGTCAACACTTCCTGGCTGGCTCTTGGGCCAGCTTCACGTCTTTTCTTGAAAGACTAGTTACCTGGCTTTTCCCCTTTTCTCCTCGAAGTCCATTCTTTAAGTCTCAGCTTAAGGCACATACTTTCCATGACCCCCTTGCTGCCCTTAGCACCCCCGACCCCTCCTCCCAGCTGGAAGGTGCCCTATAAACTGTCCCCACCATCGAGCTTTGAGGCTGCCCTGGTGTTATTCTCTGAGTGTTTCACCCTGTCACTTCCTGATACCAGGCCTATGTCACACCATCGTTCAACACAACAAATTCGAACACCTACTGGGTACCAAGCACGATGTTAGGTGCTGAGAAATAAAGAATAAAAAAAGTAATTGTCCCTGCCCCTTATGAGGTCTAGGTCTACTGAGGAAGATGGACACAAATGGATATTTATGACATACAGTTTTAAATATGCGTTCACAGGAGATGCAGTGATGCAGTGGGAGAATGGTACCTGACCACTGATCCAGCCTGGGGAGGGGGGGTCATGTAGGCTTTTTTGGGGCAGTTAAGTCTGACCTAGGTCTTTAGAGATAAACAGAAGAAGCCGAAGGAAGAGAAGGGGGCAGAGAATTCCAGGACAAGTGAATAAAATCACGTGGTTAGAAGTAGCTGCATGAGAATAGGGACAGTCATCGGGGTGTCACTGTACTGCAGAGGGAAGGGAAGGGGCAGCTGGAGAGGAAGCTGGACACAGGCAGGGTCCATTCATTCAGTAGATGTCAACTCAGCCCTTTCTGTGTGTCAAGCTCTGTTCTAAGAGTTGGGGATTAGCCATGAGTGAAACGGATGAAAATCTCTGCCTCTTGGAACTGTCTATTCCTCTTCAGGAGACCAACAGCAAACAAAACCAATACGTAAAATACATAACGACATCAGAAAAGTGTTCTGCAGGAAAATAAAGCTGGGAATGTGGATCCAAAGTGCTGGGGAAGAAGGTTACTAATTTTAGACAGGAGGGTCGAGGAAGACCCCACGGGGAAGGGGATATTTGAGATGAGGAAGAAGCCGGGCAGTTATCTGGGGTGAGAGTGGCTTACGCAGAGGGGACGGCCAGGCCCTGGGGATGAGTGTGCTGGGCGCTGGGTTCGCACGGGCCAGTGTGGCCGGAGTGGAGCGCCAGGAGCAGGCAGTGGTCGGGGAGGGCAGAGAGATAAGAGCAGCCAGAACAGGCAGGGCCTTGTCAGCCATTGTAGAGACTTTGGCTGTGACTCTGAGGGAAGCCGAGAGCGAAGAGAGCACCCAGAGCAAAAGATTGACATGATCTGACTTCCGTTTTGGAAGAATTGCTCTGAATTCTGTGTTGGGAACAGATCTTGGAGGCCCTTTGAAGCATGATTTTTAAGAGAAAACGAAACACCACAAAAACAAAAACAACAACTTGGATTTCTCTTCTGTAGGAAGAGCTCCATAAAGTTTTAAGTAAGAGAAGGATATGGTCGGACTTGTGTTGGAAAAAGTCCACTCTGGCCGGTACGAAGGGTGTATTGAAGTAGGTGGAGATTAGACACAGAGAAATCAGGAGGGCAACTGGTGCTGGAGGCCAGGGCTGATGAGGGCGAGGCCTGACCTGCACCCAGACGTGGAGGAGGGACAGCCTGTGGAGGACACTCTGCAGGGCCTGGGGCTTTTTGCAGTGGGGAGTGAGAAATGGGGGAAGAATCAAGAGTGAGTCCCACAGGAATGAAGACGAAGACGTAGAGAATGGACTTGAGGACACGGGGAGGGGGAAGGGTAAGCTGAGACGAAGTGAGAGAGTAGCACTGACATATATACACTACCAAATGTAAAATAGACAGCTAGTGGGAAGCAGCCGCATAGCACAGGGAAATCAGCTCGGCGCTTTGTGCCCACCTGGAGGGGTGGGATAGGGAGGGTGGGAGGGAGATGCAAGGGGGAGGGGATATGGGGATATATGTGTACATATAGCTGATTCACTTTGTTATACAGCAGAAACTAACACAACATTGTAAAGCAATTATACTCCAATAAAGATGTTTAAAAAAAAAAGGAGTGAGTCCCATGTGTAAGTGACTTGATAAGCCTCCAACAGAGACTTAGTTTTCTTCTTTTTCACACTTAACGTGCCTGGCATCTCCAGACATCACTTTTGAGGGCTGGAATGGACGGTTAGTCCTAAAACAGCCCTGGGTGGGCTGACTGGAAGTGCACGTCCAGGCTGCCCTGCACCTGTACTGATTTCTGGCACACAGAAAGATCAAGGGTCTTTAGTGCCACCATTGCTGCAACTCTCTGGGTTGTCTAGGAAGTGAGACAATAGACTGTCCAAGCATCACTCCCAAGGTTTACCATGGCTAATGGCATGTGCAATTCTCTAGAAATTAGTATGACTTATTGGGGAAGGGAACAAAAAAACAGGCTTGAGATGTAAGCCATCCTATGAGAGCAGGAAGTAGAAAAAAAAACACCCAGGAGTTGATTGATTTATCCTTATCTCCCAGGTAGCAAGTTAGCCAACAAGGATGAGAAAAGCCACACTCGGAGGAAGGTCAGCCAGCAAGAGCGCTGGGTGATTATTGTGTATTGCTCTATGCTGAGATGCAGGAAGTGAAATCTTCTCCAAGGAGGTATAATCGTAAATGCCAAATACCTCCCTCGCTGAATGCCCTCCTCTCCTCTCACTCAGCCCCTGCTAACAAAGGACAGTGGTTGTGCTTCAGAGCAGAAGCCATGGGGTGCGGCGAGGGGGACTGTCTCTGGATGTTGCAACCGTCCCCCTGCTGCATCCGATCTCGTCCCACGCACACTGCCTGTGTCCCTATGCTGCCCTTCGGCGTTGCCCAGATTTTCCGTTTTTTTTCCAGCCTCAGTGGTCATTTCGCCCCCTTTCTTTCTCATGCATGTCTCAGTTTCAACCACACCTTATAGAGTCCTGTGCTTGTACCGCAGAGGGCTCAGAGTGGGAGCAGCTGGGGACTCTCCCCCAGCCCATGGCTTCTTATTTCTTTCCTGCTGTCCCAGTCCTCAGCTCCTAATGCGCCAATGTTGATGAGTCTCCCTGTTTGCTTCCCTTCTTCTCCCTGTGTACCAGCCAGGACCCCCTTTAACCGTGTCTCTCCCAGGAGTGGGTAGGGGCAAGGTTAGGTGGGAGCAAGGTTAGGAGAGAGAAGTAGCATCGTAGGACAGGTCTTAGAATGAGAAGAACTTTCGGTGGGAATGAGCATGTATTGAGTGCCTACTGGGTGCCAGGCTTTGTACTAGCTATCGCACATGTGGCTATCCTATTTCATCCTCACAACAACCTAAGAAGGTCCTTACCATCTCCCCCTTTTGCAGATGAGGAAATTGAGATTCAGGGCTTGCATAATTTGTGGGTGACAGGACCAGACCCTCCACTGCTTCCTGCTGCCTTTGTCCAGTGCTGAGTTGGGGTAGCCAAGTCCAAACTACAGCCAAGAGCCCTGCCTTCTAGACATGACGCGATTACCCCGTTTTACAGATGGAGAAAGTAAAGCTCAGAGAGGCCACTCAGCTGGCAGTGGTGGCCCAAGGCTTGTGCAGATCTGACCCTAGAATCAGAGCTCTTTGTCACCATCAGCTATTTGGCGTTGGCACTCTTTTCCCTGGTGTACCCTAAACTACTCAGTTTTATCTGGGGGAGAAAGATGAAAACTGATAAGTATTAGTTAAAAGGAGACATTTACTACATACGGATGTTAGCTGGCTTTCTTTGGCCGCATTAGCGTACACAATCCTAAATTGTTTATGTTGTCACTTGAGAACATTTCAAAGGGGGAAAAATGCATATTCAGAGCCCAAGTTCCTAACCCCAGCATATGGAGAAAGGCAACCTGTTCGTTAAGATCTGTTTGCAAGGCCCCGCCCTGCGTGTCTGGAAGTCGGCAAATCAGGCTCCTTCTTGCCTCCCACCCCCCCTTGCCTGTCCCCACTTCACCCCGGGTGGGGTCTCTGCCATCCATGGAGGCACCCTCCCCAGCAGGGCAGGTGTATTCAGAGACGCTCGGAAGCCATTTGGCAAAAGGAAAAGGGAGCCATTGTTTGCTTGCAGTTGGAATCACATAACATTTTCTTTCTCAAACATTTACATTCACGTCCACATCTCCCTGTCGCTACAGAAAATTGAGGAATCCATGCCCTATGCTCGGACGATGGAAGAGAGCCACGCAAAATTAGCAGAGCTGCTGGTGCCCCTTTCCTTCTAAAAAAAAAGAGTCTGACTGTGAAGGGAAAAGAATTTTAATCAAAATGGAAAATAGGAATACAGCGTGAAGCTTTCTTTTCCAACTTCAGATATTGTACACATCATCCCCACAAGAAAAGGAAGTAGAGGAGAGCTAGCAAACATTTTTCTAGCTGGAAATGTTAGCATCTATCTACAAGGACAAGTGTAGTGCTCAACAGCACAGTAGAAATTTAAAAGGGAAAAACTCCAAACTTCTGCAGCCGAGTTCTTACCTCTGATTTGATTTACAGAGCTGTCTCTAGGGAGACTAACCAAATAACAAGCAAATTGGCATTTTAACCACTGTAATAGCCCACTTTTCTAATTATGACACTGATACGCTGCACAGACCTAGGAAGGGCAGAGCCAGAAAAAGTGGAATTAGTTCCTCGGTCCTGCCTTTTGTTGGACGTGCTGCATCAATTAAAACTACAACATGTTTTTTTAAAAAAGAAAGACCTCCCTGCGCTGGCATCAGTTCTGGTTTGTAATCTCTGTGATGACCTCCATGCTTGGGGATTAAAGACTGCATAGGGTTGCAGCAATCAACCCCTTGTTGTCCTGGTTATTATTGCTTGAATAAATACATGGTTGCCACGAGGTCTCCATTAACATCATGAAACTTGGGGCCTCCACAGATTGAGTAATTGCTACTGGCTTTTTGTTCTCCCTCTTTTGTCAATGCCCCAGCCTGAAATCCAGGTAGACAGGGACAGGAGTCATTTGCATATGCTAAACGAACCACAGAGATCCGTGTTCTCTCCCATTCCAAGCAGGAGTGGGGGATTCTGTTAAAGGGGTGTTTGGGTAAAGCTTTCAGGGGAACTTTCCACCCAGGCTTCACTAAAGAAGTCACCGAGCCCACTCCAGCTGCCTGGACAGACAGTGCCTATGGCTACACCAATCAGTTTGGATGTTTCTCGGAGAATGAAGCCACAGCTCTTGGGTAAACAGGATGGGGGGATGTGAGGATGGTTAATCAAAAGCTGTAGTGAATTACGGGTTTGTACTTTGTGTTTACACTGTCTCCAGGGCATGGCCATGTGGCTACCATTGTTGCAAGCCAGGTTCATGAGAAACAATTTACTTCTGTTCCCAGTTACGTCTGAGCTTGGATGTGTGTGTGTGTGTGTGTGTGTGTGTGTGTTTGTGTCAACTAAGAACTTAAATGTACTTTAAGATAAACAGCAGATAGACATGTCAAAGAGAAAGCTTAGGTTAGCTCTTGTACAAGCGAAATTTAGCCTAGTAAAGAACTTTACAAGATATTTGCATGGATCTTTACAAAGATCCATGCATCTTTTTGGTACAAAGGGCAAACATCAGTAGATCTGGGAAAGTCTTCCCCAGGCTGAAGTACCTCCAGCTTCTCCATCTCCCCGTGAAGGACGGAGAGGGTCTCACCTTGACTTTTCCATAGCTTCCTTTGGGGATGAGAATCTTGTAGCCATTCACCTCCACTGAGAGCTCCTTCACCCAGGAGACGGCTGAGCCCCCCCGGTGCTCGTTCTTGGCCTCCACGCTGAAGAAGGGGAGGCTGGAAGTATGCAAACACTGTCGGGCCAGCAGGTAGGCACAGGAGCCTTGGAAGTGGAAGAGGAAGCCATCAAACGTGTGGTAGTGTGGCTCCCCAAATACCACGCACGTGCTGGTTTCCAGCGGGCTGCAGTAGAAGAATCTGCCTTTGGGCTCGCACACCTCGTAGGGGCTGCAGGAGGCCTCCTGGCAGTAGATCTCGTTGTTGAAATCCAGACAGCGGCACTTGATGGTGCAGTTCAGGTCATCCCAGAACACCTCCCCTCGCCGAAGGAACTGTCCTGGGGAATAAGGACGGGAGAACTAACATTTATTGAGCATTTACCTTCTGTGCCCAGCATCGGGCTAAAGGCTTTACTTGCCTTATACCGTTTAATCCACAAAAGAACCCGATTAGATATGAAGTGTTGCCCTCACTTGTCAAGTGAGGAAACTGAGGCTTAAGAGAAGTTAGGTAATTCATCCAAATCACTCAGCAACTCGACCGCGAAGCCGGGATTCCAAGCCAAGTCTGTCTGAATCCAATCTAAGCTCTTGACATTATTGTCACCACCACTGGTGAGCACACTTTCATTCAAGGAAAGACACATTGTCTCACTCCATGGGATACACCAGGACACACGGCAGTCCTTGCCTTCCTTTCGGCGATAAGAGGAAGGGTATTCCGAAAGAAGGCCCTCCCCCACACCCTGGGTAACTTGGCAACACTGTCGGTTCATTTGCTAACGTGATCATTCATTCACTCATCCACTCATTCAACAAACAGCTGTTGGGGGCTCAGTATGTGCCAGAAAAGAATCAGGAGTCAGACCCACAAATTTAAATCCCAGGCCTCCTGGGAAGATTCTGGAAAGGGCTGACCCCTGGCTTCCCACATTCCCGGGCTCATAAATCCTGCAGACACTGTTTAGGCAGAACTTACACCTACACGAGTTGTCTTCTCCCCTCACCCTAGGCCCGGTCTAAGTCCAGGACTCCTCTCTCTTTATCCCCTGGACAGAACTTCTTGACAGAATCTAGGTCAGGAGGAGAGTGAGATGGGGAGGGGAAATGGTTCTAAGGGATGTGCTAATGTTTAAAATACTTCTATTGCCTTGGTAGGCATTCAGTCTTTAAAACCTTTTCTCTAAATGAATGATTTCCCCCACCAAAAACCTTGAAATCTACCAGTTCTTCACATCAACCTTCAGTTGACAACGGGAGCATCTCTGGGCTGGGGACTATGACCTAATCCTTGGTTGGGGGTCGGAGTCAAGAGAACTGGGCAATGGTCACAAGTCTGCAATCAACTGCCAAGACTACTGACTGAACTTCCACCTGTCTTCATGTTCTAACCCATAGAATGTGGACAAGGTTATTTTCTCATCCCTGCCTCCTGGGGAACAGAGATGCTATAAAAAGTTGGCACAGGTCAATAAGGTAGAAGTATTTGTACATTGAGACTGTCTGAAAAGGAAGGTATCAAACATACAACATTAAGAATTGTAAACAATATCATACACCAGGAGTAACTATAGTCTGAAACTGTAGTTTGAAAAGGTTTCTCAAATTTTTGTAAAACTGAATACCTAGTGCAGAGCACAAAGCTGCCAGGTGAACCCAGGCAGAAGGCATGGCAGTTGGACAGTCCTTTCAATGTCTGTCCAACAGGAACAATTATGTCTCAGCGGGCAGTTATGTTTCATGCGGCCCCTGGACGGGATAATAGATGTGTTCACAGTCCCAGTAGGTCAGATGCATCAGCCCTGAAAACAGGCCCCTCCAACCTCAATGCCCTCTGGCACTCACCCAGGCTGCACATATTCTAGCAGCCTCCGCTCGGTATGATTTCCAGTCTCTGCTTTCTCAGGCTTCCAATAAATGAGGGAGAAATGCCTTTGAATAGAGGAGGTTTGGACCAAAAGGTAGACTCTCTGAGATAATTCTGTTTGCAAAATGATGATATAATAAACCAGCTCTATGCAACACTTCCCCTGCTATTGCCCAGGCCAAATCCCCATCTCATTAGACTGATGTATGTCCAGTGGCACATTAAAATGCACAGCAGCCTGTATGAGGAGATTGAATTTGTCCTGTATATGAAGCCCAAAGCCATAACTCAGGAGGGAAAGAATGAAGTCAAAGTGAGGACTTTGTACGCAGCTGGCATCTGACCAACCCCACAGTTCTGCGAGCCAGTGTTTTCCATTACCACAGCATTTCATTCCCGGGACTCAAGGAGAGGCTGTCACCCGGCACTTAGGTAGCACGGCCACAGCCAGTCAGCTCCATGACACTTGGACAAAGGCGAGAGACGTTGGGTAGGTCCCTAGCCCAGGCCATAAAAGCGAGAGAGATAACGGGGCATTGGTTTGGTATCTTCACAGACCTTAGATGAAGATGTGTTGACACTCTGTAAGGGAGGAGAGTGCAATCTCTGAAATCCTGGTGACCTTTGGAGCTAGATTCTTTTCTGTCCAGTTTAATACTGGCTTAGCTCTAAACATTTATTTGCTCTTCTGAACATGGAGGACTTTACAGAGTCCACAGAGGCAAGGATGCCCAGGCAGGCCATCTTCACAAAAGACCTTTCCTCAGAGCAAAAGCAGAGGTTTGATAAGTGTGACCACAGCGCAGGGGATGGGGGCAGAGGGTGTGGGCATTTCAGATCAGGTGAATATGGCTCTTCTGATTATTACACAAATCAAAGCCCTCAGGCCTGCTGAGACACAGAGGTCACCTGGCCATGCTCTCAATGGAAGGGGGGCAAGAGACCTCCTGAAATTTTCATCCCAACCCATAACTTTCTTAGGAATCGGGAAGCATTTTCTCCAGGGTCATCTTCTGTGCTTACACAGTACCCTGCACTCATGTCTCTCATAATAGGCCTTACATCGTGTCATCACTGTTTCTGTGCTGTCTTCTCTGCCATGGGAGGGTCACGGGGGTCCAGAGCAAGCACCATCTTCAGCACCTAAGAGAGTGGCTAAGCGCATTTGGAAAGATGCAGTGGCTGGAAGGCTGAATGGACGGATGGGTAGATGGGTAGATGGGTGGGTAGGTGAGTGGGTGAGTGGATGGGTAGATAAATGCACAGACAGATGGATAGATGATTGACTAATTCTAGTTGCTATAGCCTCCACTCCTAGAGGCAGAAATATGCCCAGAAATCCTGTTTTCTGAATACTTTTAGACATATAAGAAGCAGGAATCTGTAAACCATGGCGTCCCTGTGAGAGTCCTGGACTGTTTTGTACATCCAAAGGGGTTTTGACGTTTCAGAGGAGGCTCCAAACTTTGGATGCCAATGTAAAGGAAACCCACTGAGGTTCACCTACAGCTTGTTCACACAGACCTAAAGCGGGCTTTGATTCTCCCTAAATTCCTGCATGTTTTGCTGCTGCTTGGAGGATTTTAGGAGAAGCTACCCTAAAGACTATGACACGTTTTTTCCTTTCTTTCTAATCATACTAGGAAGTACTGGTTTACTCTCGTACAGACTTGGTGATGTTCCAAGTTCACCCACTCCCATGGATCTACAAAGTGCAGATGGCAGAGCAGGAGTAAAGAAGAGAAGGAACATTTAAAGGGGGAAATGGCAACAACAACGACAACAAAAATAATGTTAAACAGGAGGGCTCCCTTCTGTCCCTCCGGCTGAGGAATCATTCAAGAGCCTCGTCCACTTTGGAGCAGTTCCCAATGGGGAGCTGTGTTCCTACCCCAGGCAAAGACTTCACAAACCGCAGTACGGCCAGCGCAGGGTTTCAGCTCCTGGAGTGATGAACGTGCATGCGAAAATTACCTTGATCTCCATTACCCAGACGGGAGACTTCAAAGGGTGAAGCATCAGCAATGAGTCCCCCCTACCGTGGCTTAAAAGCCTGCCTGTCTATCTAAACGAAACAAACCTTGCTTTGCCTCAGAGAAGAGGAAATGTCTTTACCTCTGGAGGTGCAGCCATTGGCTGGGTCAATTTCCTTCCCATCAACTTTAAATGCCCAGCGACCTGGAACGTTGACGTTTGTGGTCTCTTGGATATTCACAATATCAGGGGTTCTTGACCCCGGAAGGCTGAAGAAATTGGTGAGGTTTCCACCATTAAATCCTGCCTAGAGCACAAAAGGGAGAGCAGACTTTCGAGCACACACATCAACTCCCCCCCAACCCGCCACCCCGACCTTGGTTTACTTGCCCACCATCTTGTTTTCAGCACACCTGAAATCAAGAGACCCCTTTTCCTGGAGTCTCTGGGGCCCCCATTTCAGGTGATAAAGGCCCGCTAGTTCATGCCACACCCGGATCCAGGTATCAAAGATGGGCAACACTAGTCCCTCAGTCAACCTGCAGGGTCAGACACGCTTCTCCAGTTCAAAGCAGGATCCCCCCCAGATGCTGAGAGCATAAGAAGAGAGTGCAGTGCTTCAGAAACACATAGGAGGATGAGCCAGAGAACCGCCTACCTGTGCCATCACTCCCCCAAGACCCGTCAGGGGATCACCGCCGCTCGCCGTCCCCGTGGTCCAGTTGATTTCGTAATAATTGAAGAGCGTGAACGTATAGGAACCGTCAGACACCAGGACGGCCTGGAAGGTGTTCACCTGCAGGATGCGAATGGGCGGGCGGGCTCAGGACTCACACCCCCAGGAGCTCCTCTCCCCGGTAGCAGCTCCCTTTACCCTGGCCCCTCCCCACGCAAGCAGCTCAGAGCTGCTCCGACCCCAGCCTCGGTGCTCCGCCTTCTCTCCAAATATGTTCTCCCCTCCAGTGGGAAAAGCAAGACATGTGGGGCTGTGCATCCAGAAGAGAAATGGCCTGAGAATAACCTAGAGGCTGACTCAGCATCCCTCTTACATCTCTGACTGGTACCAGACAGGAAAGTCAGCGGCCCGACTCAGCGTGTGATAATACGTGGGCACCTATAGATGGCAGCATGAGAATAAACTATAGGAACTAGTGGAGCTGGGGAGAGGGCTGTGAGCACCTGTTCCCAGAGCAGGTGGGGTAGGGCGGGGGTGGGGGTGGGGTGGGGGGACGGGGAGGGAGAGGGCAGAGCACGAAAATGCCAGTCGGTGTGACTCTAGTGGTGGCATGGGCCCTGCTCTCTCGCTTCCTGGAACACTCCGCTAATCTTGGTGAGACGTCTCCCCCTCTTTTAAATGCAGGTTGGAAAGTGATTTTTAAAAAGCACTTTGTGGGGAGAAATTGCTCCCCTAATGGGGCATTTATGCGTCACTTTATATCTGCAAAATTCTCCACGCCCATCTGTACCTCAACCAACGCTAAGACAGGCAAATTTTTGGCCCATTCCCATCGTAGGAGCTAAGAAAACTGAGGGCTCAGGGAAATGAATTGCTGGAAATTCCACAATGACCCAGCAACAGAAAACAGAATTGGAGCCAGAGCTCCCAGTCTGATCTCTTCGTGCACTGTCATTACACACGGTTTTAAGTTTCAACTTTTTAGGACAGAGATGTTATATACATTCAAATCAGTCTTGCAAACAGTTTCCAGAAACAAGCTGTAGCAAACTCTGTCCTTTACTATTTCCCTTTGCTAATCCCTACCCCCTGATGCATGTTTTCAGGAAATTCAAGGAAAAAATAGAGTTAAAAGGAGAGGCTGCTTCGACCTTTTCCATTCAAACCTAGCATTTTCCTAGCTGCCCGATACCGTCCTGGTTAACATTCTGTCAGATGCAGAGGAAGACCCACATCCTTATCCTGTGTAATCAAACTGGGGTAAAGGATCTTGGAAGCCCCAAATCTCCCATCCTAGACAGTCCCAGGGAGGGAGAAAAGGTGCAAGTAAAGAAAAGCCCTTTTTGTACACGAGAACTTTCTCCTTAAGCTCTGTGCTTGCCACAGCTGATGGCGTTTATGATAGAGCCACCCAGGTTTATGCCTCCATTCTCTGGCCCCGTTCAACAAAAGGGCAAAGTGGGACACAGAGAGGACCGAGCAGTCACCTATATGGCCGCTGTGGGGTCAGATTCAAGAGAAAGGCATAACGTCAAGGTCACACAAGGACCAAAACTAAACCCTCCTTCAGACCAGGATGCTCCTTCCGGGTGTGAATTCCTTCCCCTGAAGTGAAGTTGGAAATATCTTTGGTCCAAGCAGGTCTTGAAAGCAACCCATGTCTGATCCCAGAAGTCACGTTAAAACCAGCCAGCCATCCTAAGAACGCTCCAGAAGCTGGCTCGCCCTCATGCACCTTCTCCCTCACTCTCACACCCCACCCCCCCCACAGGTAACTCTTCAACATGGGTTGTAAGACTCCTCTGGCTCTGCTCTTGTAAAACCATGTTTTTAATTCTTGAAAAGCCCTTTTATACTTCAGAGGACTTCTAACGCTACCTGGAGGGGGCAGCTGAGGAAAGAGTTTAGGATTCAGAGTTAGGAGACTGGGTTTGCACCCTGCTCTGCCTCATATGAGGTTCAAATCCCTTTTCTTGGCACTTGGGCAAGTTACTTAACTTCTCTGGGCCTGTTCCCTCACCTTTAAAGTGGACGGCGAGCTTCCTTGGGAACATTCTTGTGAGGGTTAAATGATTTGCCAAGATAGCCTATCACAGCCCTGGGTTCACAGTCAGCCTCAATAAATACTAGTTTTCCTTCCTTAAAGTAAACACATCCTCTTGACTTTCTACTGGGCTTCTGCTTCTAAAAGATCTCTCATGCCCAGTGTTTAGTTGGCCTGTTGATACGTGTTCCTCTAAAGAAGGGGGGGGGGGCCTGGGATAATGGGAGACGGAAGAGGGGGCCGATTTCGAAGACAGGGACGGATGGACACTCCCGCAGCTCTGGAGGATTTTTATCATCTTTTTCTCCAAGGAGCTCAAAGCACTTAGATGTTACCTCATTCATCCGCACTGAAAGAGTCCTCACCTAGTCCAGAAATTTACGCCAAAGTACAAACCAGGAAGTATCTAAATTATCTTGCCATTTTTACTGCCAACGGAAGTTTTTTTGAAAAACTGGTGGTCAGCATTTGATGGGCATTTCTTCTCTTTTTTTTTTCTCCCTCTGACACTAAAATTTATCGATTGCTGGCATCCTGCATCCTAAAGCTGTAAGGTATGAGGTTCAAGGACATAAAACATCACCCAAGGAGTCGTTAGCAATCCATTACATGACAGAGGGAAATTTTTGCTTCTTTAGAGGTTATTTCTAGCCAGTGCATCCACTGTTTAAACTTGTAGCTTTCTGTTCTCCAGAACCTCTTAGTGATAAAGCGCATTGCGATGCTCTGGTCAGACGGTGCAAAGAGGCCGGGTGCTCGCAGCAGGGCAGCTACGAAATGCAAGCCCAGCACTTCTCCACCTCTGTCTCTAACTCAGTAGTTTCTGTTCCACCCTGAAACAACTGACTCATCGCCAAGGAAATCGGAAAACAGATGGAATTGGAAATAATCCTAAGAAAGCGGAGGGAAGATTTCTGAGTGTCTTTGCTTACTGGAAATTATACATTGAAGACGCATCTGCTGCTTCAAAAAACTCCATTGCCAAAGTCATCCAAACAAACTGCAGGCTTTCCTGAAAATTAATGTTCTGTCCCTTTATGTAGAGTGTTGATGATCTCTATAATAATGCCAGTGATAATCTTTCTTATATGACTTTTATTTGATGGCCCATTTAGGATTTCTGAGCAGATGCTGAAACTTTATTCATGAAACACTTTAACTGCCCAATCCAATTAGCATCAAATATGAATACTTCTAGCTCTGGTCACAATTTTTAAAAAGGTCATAACATAATAAAATGAGCCAGATCATTTGGCTCCAGACTGACACCCTAGTTTCCTTTTCCTATCAGGCTTTGTGAAAAAAGAAAAAAAGGAAATTAGCTGATGGAGAGAGGCATTTGGCCCTCTGGTAAGGAAAAGGGACCTTTGGGTTCCTGGTGGGTCCCTAATCGTATGGGGTCTCAGTGCCTCAATCACTCTCCTGCAAAAGAGGAATGCTACCTACTGCAAGAAAACTGTGGAGGGCTTCTTTTTAGACATTTGTAATGGTTCGTGATAGAAATGACACATCTTCTGAAATATTACAGCTGACTGGACTGGTTAGGTGTGATAGCGCCCTCTGTTTCCTGGAAAGTGGGTAGCAAGACTCCTCAGTTTAACTCAAGGAAACTGACATTCTTCAGCTCTAACAATTAGACTCCTTCACAGTAGTGAAGATGGACAAGAATTAGACGTCAGAATACGAAGTGGAAAAGGGAAAATTTGAATGATTACAGGTGTGGTTCCGCTCCCTCCATAAAACGTGACTTCCTCCCAGGTCACAATGAAAACCCAAGTGGCAGAGAAGGTTGCCATGTCTTTGAAATACTTCCTGATGTCCTTGGTGGCTCTTTTCAAGATGACAGGGTCCATGGTCTCTCTGTAATAGATCTCGCCTCGAATCCCATTGTGCACATCTGCCCAAAATGGAGCAATGAAGGCCCTCCCATCCGTCAGGGGAAAAGATTCGGGCGTGAACTGGCTCACTAGCACGTTGAATGAAACAACTCCATTGTTATTGACCTACAAAAATAAAAGAGGTTTTGCACAGTGGATCTGAGACTATGACAACTTTAGAGTCATAAACCAAGACAGACGCTCGCCTAACCATCTGAATGGAAACGACTTTTAAACTACTGAACCAGAACCCCCAAACAGCAGCTTCCATTTCTCAGCTAGGAGGTTCATTTGCTTCCAGACAAACTCATTGGTTTCCTTTCACTTTCAATTTGTAGCCAGCTGCATTTCTTATTAATAATCAGCCTCATTTTCATGTTCTCTATCCTGTCTTTATTTATACGTATCAAATGCTACTGGATTGTGTGTGTGTGTGTGTGTGTGTGTGTGTGTGTGTGTGTGTTGGGCTAGGCAGTGGCTTATGTGGGCAATAAAGAAGATGCAGAGTTACAGATGCAAAATAGACAGGAAAAAACCCAAAAAACATGGAAGCAGAAAGTTAAATTAAAAAACTGAGGAACTCTATATTAGACCTTGATTCCTATTACATGACAAAAGAGGAGTGTCAGTAAAAGGTAAATCAAATACTCCATCACCAAACTCAGATCTCAAGATGAACCATATCCCACCCTGGATGAGACATTTAAAGGATTTCTATTGATGTCAGAACCACTCGGTACCCAGAAAAAGGTAAGGTTACAATCTACAGATGAGCCCAACTCCATTACAGCTCTTGTAGTTTGTTAGCTTCTTTGTATAGTCTCTGCGCAAAATGGAGGCATGAAAATGAAAACTTTACATTGTATATGTAAATGACTATCTTATGGTGATTTCTTCATGATTTGTAAATGGCTCAGTAAACTTATTAAATTACTAAACCTTACTGCAAATAACAAGCCGATATATATACTCATAAACAGGATCTGTAAACAATTTGCCTCTGCCTGTGTCTGCAGCTCAATATGTTGGTACATGAAGCTGATTTAACCCAGAGGCTTGTATGGGTTCAACAGCAGGAGTGTCTGTGGTGGAAATACTTGCAATTCCTCAATAGAGAACATTCTATTGTTAGGTTCATATTTAATTAGTAATATTATGGACATTAACAGTGACCCAGATCCCAGAGATAAGTTATCAGTACCTGGGCCAAGGGTATGTCAACCTATTTGGGAAGCAAGGATGTGCAGTTTGGAAAGGAAGCTGGAGATCCAGCTACAAGGACATTGAGAGTCTACCGTCTGCAAGTATCAGTGAACAACCCAGAAGCCTGAACAAGACTGCATGACTTAAAGTGCTGGAAACCCAAGGAAAAATTTGCCCTCAAATAAGCCTCCCCCAAATTAAGGACCCTCCTTCTGCAAAGGCAAGAATTATTCAGACTCCATGTCACTTAGTACAATGGAGGAGAAAGAGGAGCTTGACTAAATACATGTGTTCTAGCGGTCTAGGAGACCAAGGCTTCCAGAATGGAAGTCCTGTGCATCCCTCTCATCTCCAAAATCAGGTCAACACATTCAGAAACGTACAATCAGCTGTTATAGACTAAGGAGGCTCTACAGTGAGTAGAGCATAAAAGGCATTTCAGGATGCCGGAGCAATGTGTTTTCTGGGGAACAGTGGTGTAATTAAAACACACAGACTAGCAGAGGAAGTTGGTGATGACTCAGATGTGTTTTGATTATATTCTATAGTTAAGAGCAGTGGTTCTCAAACTTTTGTGGGCATCAGAATTCCCTGGAGGGCTTGTTCAAACAGATAGCTGGGCCCCTTCCCAGATTCGGTAGGTCTGGGGTGGGTCCTGAGAAGTGACATTTCTAGCAAGTGCCTAGGTGATGCTGATGCTGCAAGTTCAAGGCCCACAGGTTACGTAATGGAAGAGGGAACTCTTTGCTAGTGGGAGTCAGCCTTGAGCTATCAATCAAAAGCTGGGGAAGATAGAGGTCCCGGATGCAGAGGAAGCCAGAGATGGAGGTGCCTGGAGTTTTATTTCTTTTTTCCAGGGCAGGGCGCAGAATAGAACAGGCTGTAATATAATCTACATTTGCTTCACTCAATTCTTTTAAGGCCGAAAATCAAGACAGGTTCAGTTGCTCTGAATCTTCTTGTCAATGTGCTGTAGTCTCACTAGCAGCAATTCCAATGATCAAAAAATCAAAAATAACCTGAGAACACAGGTGCCCAGCAGAGCTCTGACAGCAAATGACACCATTTCTTCACGCAGCTTTGACAATGAGACCCTATGGCGTATCTCAGACCCGGTGAGGTTGGCCAATTCTGCAAACAACCTTTATATAATAGTTGAGTACCCCTCTACTCTGCTCTGACTCTGCTCCGACTCTGCTCCAAATTGGTAGGAAGCCTAAGAAGAGCAGATGCCTAAAGTCTTCACACCCCCAGAAGGGAAAGAAAATTGGTATTGCTCCTATTGTGGTTCATTGTACCTTTTTATCTTGTCTAGTGGCAGAAATGATGTTCCTGGCATTGGGGCCTCTGCTTCACTTGGGTGTTTAATCACCCGCAAAAGCAATCCATTGCTCTGTATACTCCTCCGCTATGAACATTAGCCATGAAATATACCTTTGACTTTCTTAATCATAAAACCTATCAGCTCATGAAATCTCAGAACTCGTCGTCTGGGCTGCCGACAAATCCTCCATTCCCAGAGCCCTGGAAGAAGGTATTTAAAATACTTTTCCTTAATGACCAACAAGGTGGGAGAGCCCTAGAGCAACAGCTGGGCCGCTTGCCACTTACATAGATGGTGCGGTAAGGAACGCCAAAGAAGAAGACGGGGATGGCCAGCTTAATCTCAGATGAGCTTCCGTCGTCTACTTTAGGGGTTTTGGTGTCATTCTGCCAAAATGGATACATGAGCTCCCTGGGCTGAACTGTCAAGAGAGAGGGCGGTTAGGTAGACGGCCGATCCCTCTTCGGTTCGGCAGGCTGCTTTCCTCCCACCCACTAAAGCCAGCTTCTTTCAGTAAGTCTTACAAACGACGTGTAAGTCAGACAGCCTTTTCATTTATCCTCAGCCTCAGCTGGACACGGTGCGTTATCTTCTGCCTCTGGAAAGGGGAGCGTGGAAGTGATGGCATTTCTCCTTAAGAGAAATCACTTCCCGCTTCATTTCTACGTTTCCATACATTTAGGAGACAGCGATGGTTAACACTGGCTGCAAGGTTGCGAAATCAGCCCTGCCTGGGGCTCTCAGAGCACTGAGAGGTGCCTCTAGCTCTGGTGTGGTTTAGCCCGCTGAATCCTTGATTGGAAGGCAACGTACAGAGAACGTGGCCGGTGGCTACGAGACTCCCTTCTAGCTCAAGAATTCTACTATCAAGTCTTTTCCTGAAAGGAGTCCCCTTCCTCCAGATGCACAATAGGAGAAGATACCAGATCACAGAGGAAATAAACAATAGTTGGATCTGGGACAAGAGTGGGAAGAGAGGGTTTGTAGTAACTGGCCTGTGAATGACCTTGATTGAGCTCCGGCCCCATGAGAAGTCTCTCTCTGCCCAGCTCCTGTTTACAAAGACAGACATGGGAGTCTCTGGGGCCAAGGAGGTTGGGCCTCTGAGCACTCTCTGGGGAGGAGGCTCGGGGTGCTTACTCATCATCCTGGTCAAAGGTGAGAGTCATCACACAGACATACAGCTCCCCTCCTGTAACCGTGTCACCACCTCTCTTGGCAAGCTGGCTTGTTTCTCGGAAGTTTCTCATCCAAACTCTTGCAAGGGGTGGCCCAGTTCAGAGAGAGAAATTAGACAATTTCCCCAGGGTCTACATTTCTGATGATCAGGTCCAATGGCATTTATGAAATAATCTATATCTGGGGTGTAATGTTTCTTTGCCTCTGTCCTTTCTTTTCTTGGATGAAAATAGAGCAATAGAACATCACCTATGCTTCCATCTTCTTAAATCATGTGTGGAAAATCCATCTGGGGCTTCTGCTGACAGTTCGTGAGGCACCTGCTTGCAGACTTTGATGCCCCATCCTCAGGTTGGGGGCCCCTCCTTGGGAAAATCCCTGCTCTGTGATGATGGAGCCGATAGGCTGGCGAGAAAACACCAAGGGCTGCCCTGCTCTTTTGGGAGCCTTTAAGTGAGCAGAGAGCAGCTCATGTAAGAGGGTGGCCGAGTGACCAGAAAGCAGTTCAGTAGTGCCTGGCCAAGTGCCAGCTTCTCTCCTCGTGGAGCAGGGAATGAGGGGAGGTCTGCCTGGAGGAAGAGCTGCTCTGTTTCCCAGGGCTAACTAGCATCAGAGGGAAGTGGGGAAAACGAACCTGGTCATTAGTGTATAAGCATCGCCCCCCCAACCCCAACCTTCAGAAGTCTCTGTGAAGCCACCCAAGGGAAATCTTTGGGAGGTGCTGTAGTTAGTTTTATCACAGGGGCACTCAGCCCATGTGCTTTATTTAATGTCACAATCAGTAGACAAAAAAGTTTTCTCTAACAGTCATAATTACATAGAAGTAACAAATTCCAAATTCCTAGAAGGAAGCAATTTTTAAAAAATCTCTTTATAATCCTTATCATAGAATTATACACAGGTACTTATTAAATGTGAAGGGTAATGAACATTCTCAAATTAATAATAATAAATCAAATCGTGTCATGGATTTATCCTTCATGGGGAACTTTTTAGAAGTGATGTCCAAGTGTGAACAAGGTCTCAAATTCACGCTGAATTGTAATCATTTGAATGGAAAGATTAATTGGTATTTGGGGCAGTGTTGGCCAATCTGCCTAGGACATGAGAAATCCATGCCTCTCCTGAGGAGACAGAAAACTATGGTCAGAGAGATTGTCCCTAACTTCTTTCTCTGCTCCAAAGGTGACACAAATTTGCAAGATTCATCCTTTCAGGAATGATCCTAACCAGCTCATGATTTTGAACAGGAAAGGATGGACAATCAACAATTTTCAATTTTAAGAAGAATACAAATAATCGAGATATCTAATATTGTAAGTACTTGTCAAATAGTTGTTGAATAAAAAAAATATGACTAATAAAAGGGAGTAGGTTTAAACTACAGTAATTCCTACCTTAGAAATCATGACTATTATAAAAATATAGCTTGTTAACAGCATAGCCTATCAACAGAATCAGAGTTAACAAAAGAAAGAATCTCCTTACCCATGCTGATTTTAGGCCAGGAATGTTACAATAAACTTTATGTTACCAGAACGTTTTTTTGTTTTTTCACCAAATAAGACATACTTTCTTAGAGCAGGAGTACGAGGTTAGAGGCAGTGGGACTCATTACTGTGGGGTTTCACACTATAGCCTGCCTGCTACAACTGCTTAAATTTATCCCATCCTAGAAAAATGTTAGGGCTCCACACGCCTTATAAATCTGTTCACTCAGACTTGTAATCATGTGTCCGCTGAACTAAACAAACAAAACAAAGAAGATGCTCTAGAATTTTAGCCATAAAAGTTTCAAATCGATATGGACTTTTCCACCTTTCTTGCCTAAAATTCAAAAACTGTAGAAAGAAATGCATGTGATCTCCTACCTACCCAGGGCAATGCTACGTAGAGAAAAAGGAGGAATCACGGAGGGGAAAATTTTTCTTATTTCACTTGCAGCTTTAGATTTTTGGCCATTGTAAATGGCCACTGATACTCAAGTCACTGACATTAATGCCATTGGAACTCCCTGATTTTGGCTTAAACAAGTGTATTTTTTAAAGTCTGTGCCACCAGTTAAATGCCGTCATTGGAATCAATCATCAGGCATGGCATGCACACACACCTACCCCGCGTACTTTTAATGAAAATAATTTGCATTATCTTAAAGACTTAGTCCATTGACATGGGGCAACTTGGTATATACAAACTGTGTTCAAAGTGAAATAAGAAAAAGTAGGAATGTAAATGAACATCATTCAAAGTTAATGTATTTTGCCCTTGACGGCAGAATTTAATTTACATTTTTCTTGTTGTAACTGTAGACACATGTACACCTGCCCTGACAATTACAGTTCCAACAAAAGCGTCTCTTTATAAATTCAAGGGCATGCTAATCACGAGCTTTATGGAATTTTGTAGTACTCACCTTGGTGCCGTACAAGTGCGAAGATGAAAGAGACCCAAATTCTAAGTAATGATGAATAATTCATCCTGGAATTTTAAAAAGAAAAAGAAAAAAAAAAATCCCCAGCTTGCCAGAGTAAATAGAACACCAGGTGTGTTTGGTGGCAAATCCCAAGACACATCACAACCATCATAGAACATTCACATAACGACATCAACAGTTCTGAGTCAGGATGAAATGCCCTGGATGCTGGCGGGCCCTCCTATGTTCAACACCTCATGAACAAATTAGATTCCCCCGTGAGAAGCAGTCTGGAAGTGTAATGAGATCATTCAAATTGTCAGGAAGTTATAAAGAATCAATGAGCACGGCAATGAGTCAAGGAAAGGCATCTACTCTCCAGCTACTAAAGCCCTGAAAAACAGGACCCCACTCTAAAGATGCCTGTTATGTCTCTAGAACAGACATCCATCCTCTGTGAGACCAGGCTCTCCTAATTTTCACAACAGCTTTCAATCAGGAGCCCATAAAAGTCAGTTAAAACACAATGTGGTCCTACAGGTAGGAGGATTTAGAGTTTGCCATCACCTTCTCTAAAGTATGGAGCCAGTCCATCACTCTGAAGTACAGACCAGAGTCACAGGCTGTAGAAGACTGTCCACTGACTTTCCATATGTGAAATGAATAATAGACATGTAATAAAAAAAGAACCATGCCAGGGGTGGCTCCTTGGAATTACAATAAAAATAGTATCCGGTACACAGGCAAGTAATTAGTCGCAGCAAATTAATTAGAGAAAGAACATCACAAAAATGAACTTGTTTTCATTTTAGTTACAATCCGTTGGACCCGTGGCTTTACCCCTTGGACGATCTGTGCCGCTCTGTAGAGCTGAGATGCAAGCTCCAAATTATACATACTCCTGCGTCAGCACCAAGTGCATGGGTAGACACTGAAGTTTGCTCCCGATAACATTCTTAAAACTAAAAACCCTTCTCTAACTATTGGAAGCTATCACAATTCTTCAGCCAGACTTCCATGGAAAATCAGTGAATCTCCTCTGTGAGTTTTACTGTAAATCTTCAGTTGTCAAGCACACACATTGAAATCTTAAGCACATAATAAATATTAGTCAGTTTTGCTGAAAATGGGAGTAAGCCTTTAGCAGAGATCACACACAGCTTTTAACAGAAGGAGATGTCAGGCAGGTTTAAGACTGGAGTCCTTAGGGAAGCAGTTCAGATAGCAGGAAGGAGGATTCATTTAAATATTTGTATTTATGAAAAATGTCACTAACCTGTTCTGCAGAGACTGGAGGAATGGAGTCGGAAATATTAAGCCAAATCTTGGTAAACCAGGAAAAATTAAGTAAAACAAGAATTCATGTCAGTTCTCCCCCACTTGCTGCCAATTATTTCTGATTCCTGAAATGATGTCTGAATCCCCTACTCTCAAAACCAAAAATTCAGTTAGTCCTGCGCTAGAGTCACATAAGTGTTGAGTTGCAATCAAGTTTTTCTTCTATTGATTAAGGAAAAGTAAATCTAAAGATCAGTTTCAGGATTGCGTAGAGAGGTTCTTTTCCTGAAAAACTAGACCTTTTTCTCCCCCCTTAAAAAAAAAAAAAAGAGAGTAGATTCAGATGGAAATGTCAGTTACTTGGAGCTGAAACCTTGGTCCTTTCTGATCGGAATCACTTTGCACTGAAAAACACAGAAGAAAACCCCCCTTCTACCTTTGTACCCAAAAAAAGGCAACTGTATAATGTTACGGAATTAGCATCCACCAGCATGGGATTCAAACGCCAAACAAAGCTGCTGCCTCCAATATTTAAATAAAGTTGGTTTTCTACCAAAGTCTTTTTTTGTTTCTCTGCTTTTGAACAGCTGCCACAAATAGGCTCTACCCTGTTTTTTCACAGGTATGCATGAAGTATTGAAAGAAACTGTCTCAAACTTTTCTAGGTTTTATTCCTGCCCTTTTCCCTCTGATACACCGCAGGGCAGGGGGTTAGGCCAGGGGACAGGTAACCAGCGCGAGGCAGGATCTTTCACAAGGGAAAAACCAAGGGCTCTGGAAACCTCCACGGATACCCAGCGAGGGTCCTTGGAGGGAGTGGGGACAGATAGACCCCTCCCGACGAAAATTTGCAGTAAGTATTTAAAAGGCATCATGAACAAGGTAAAAAGGTGTCTGGTTCGATGCAGAATGAGAAACATTGGCTAAGGCAGAAACCAAGTTTACTATCCAAAATATTTAAAGTGAGACTTGTTTAAAAAAGGAAATCATTTGAAGGTAGCAGGAGAAAACTCTCTGTAAATCAATGGGGATTTAAAAATTGCTTCAAAGTTCTCTCTGACCAGACATTTAAATGCCAACTCTATTAAAAGACATAATTCCAGTTTTGAGCAAATTGTTCTAAAATGGACAAGAGGTTTGGGAAACTAGTTTTTCAGTCTAAATTATTCAATATTTTTCCCATAATCCCGTGGTAATTCAGTAGGTTTTACGAATTCTCCACATGTATTTACTTACAGATGTCAAATGACTATTTTCCTCCCAAAGGCACGTATTTATGTAACAGAAAATCTGAGTTTTTGGGTGCCTGTTCGAAATACAATTAAACTCAAATCCAAGACTCACCTCAAAGAGCATTTCCTTGCCCAGCCTTTGTTAAGGTTTCAGTCCAGTAGTCAACCTAAATGTCGTGAAGCAAAATAGTTGGTTCTATTTTAAAAACTGCTAGTGTCATAGTAATTGCTTTGGTCTACTTTCTTCATGCACTCGTGGATATTTGTATCTCAGCCTTTTGACCCATATTAAATGTTTCATCCTTTTTTGGGCAGGACTGCTCCTGGGATAAATGCCACCTGGGCTAACCAGATACACAAGATGGCGGCATAAGTGGATCAGAATGACTGAGAATCTGGGTGCAAGCAAGTGCCAGGTGCTTGAGGACAGACTGAGCTGGTTTATCGCTGGTTGGGCTGGGGAGCCAGTTAGTGAGTGTGTATTCCGGGTGTACACTCAGTGGTCACGGAGGGAAAAATGACAAAAATCTCTTTTTATGCCATGTCGGCAGGAGGGTTTATTCTGTTTGAAGGGGTGAAGTGAGCCAAGATTTGACAAGATTTAGACCAAAGGTGGTGTGGGTGTGGCTTGGACCTAGTAACCCAAGATAATTTGTGTTTTACAAAGATGGCATAGATGGATGCTGCTTTTTAGGCAGGAGGAAAGGCAGTTCAAACGAAACACAAAACAAAAAAAATTCCTAAAAATGAGTAGAATAAGCCTTATATGCTGATTGTTTTTGTTTTGTTTTGTTTTCTTAAGTTTCTTACACCCTCTGTGAAAGAAATAGTCAGATCTGAGCTAGTTTGAAATGATGCAGTGAGAAGTGTGGACGGCCACGAGCCTCCAGCTGTGAGCTCCTTCAGGCTCAGCCTCACTGCTGGAGCCAAGGGCAACCCCATCCGTGACTGGGCGAGGTGGTGGGACAATTGCCTCAGCACTTTCCACCCAATGCAGGACTCCCCTAATGGGCAATTTTTGCTCTGGAGAACCTAGTTGAGGTGACAAAGGCTATGTCAAGGGCTCAACTGAAGCAGCTCTACTATGCCAAAATCAGGGTCTAATTGGGAAAACCTTGGACTTGTGTATATAATTTTATGCATTGGGATTTTATATATGTATGTGTGTGTATATATATATATGTATATAATGTATATACATTGGGGTTGAAATGCCCAAATTACTGTGGCAGATGGCAGAAGAAGGGATTAAAATTCTCAGAGACACGGACACGCATGTATATTATGTGACTCCAGAAGACCCAACAGATGATCATGTTCCACGGAAAGGCCCAGAGGACAGACACATCATCCACCAAAGGCAGCAGGAGTATGCTGGTGAGAGAAGCACCAGCATCACAAACAAGCTCAGTGGGTCAGGGCTGCAGGTCAGGTCAGGTCAGCTCTGCAGGTCAGGGCTGATGGCAGGAGTGGTGGTCACAGAACTTGACTGTCCGATCGCAATGGGGATGATGGGCACCTGAAACAACAGAGACCAGGTAGCAGCACTTTACTGCCTGAAGCCAAGGGGGTCGAATCCTCATAATAACCAAGCAGTTCAGATTCGTAACCAAGAGGCCCTGATCCATAGAGAGTTATGGAGATGATTAATAGAGCATGGCATCCAAGGGGCAAAGTAGATGGGCAGCCAAAAAGGGTATTGCTTACTATATATAATAAAAAAGAGCAAGAATGGTTGAGCAAGAGGCCAAAGACAGTTGCCCCAATGAAAGGTCTTGATCCCTTGCTCAGTTTGTGCATCTGAGTCAGTTTTTCAAATCTGGAATCCATAGACTGAAAAGGTAACCAGGTCACCAAAGGGAAGAATCCCGCCACATCATGACAAGTGTGTACAGTAGTGATTCTCTCAGTCCTTCCCCCAAAAGACCTATGGTCATTTACTTGATTGACTGTAGACTGGGGGAGGGGAGTGCCTAGATATCTTGTGGACTGTTGGACAAGGGGTTTGAGTTAACATTGATACCCAAAGACCCTGCTAGAGTGAAAACAGAGAGGACAAGGAAACAAAAGGAAACATGGCCAAGTCCCAGCAGGCCCACAGGGGCTGCAGACCTACCTGGATGTCAGTTCCCAAGTCCCTATATATAATTGGGTTTAGTATACTTGACACATTGGGTCCTTGGTCTGTGTGGTAGAAGCTACCATAGCAAGGAAGGAAATTGACCCTTCTACTCCAGCCAAGGTAGTAAATACAAAAGAGTCTTGCATCCTGGGGTTGGGGGAAGATGGTGAAGATTAGTGTCACTCTTAGAGAGCAGGGGTGGTGGGATCTATCATATCTCCATTTAATTGGGCAGGATGGATCCTGAAGAATAACTGTGGGCTACTGCAAGCTCAACCAAGTAGTAGCTCCAGTTTGCATCTGCTGTACTAACATATCTTTGCTGGAGATACTACGTTAGTACAGATGGCTTCAGATACATGGCTTCAGATACATGGCATGTGGCCGTTAATTGGGCAAATGCATTTTTTCCCCTATCTGATTCAGGCATGAGGATCAGAAAAATAGTTCATTTTCAAATGGAACAGACAGCAATATACATTTACAGTTTTGCTGAGATTGGATGGAATGTCTCCTGTAGAACATCACCTTGACTCACAACGTTGACAACGTTGATTGGCACAATGAGGAAGAAGTGGCCGGAGGCCTGGGTGACACACATGTGCTCCAGAAGGTGGGAGTTACATTCTTCAGAGATTCAAGGCTAGTACTTCAGTAACACTTTTAGGAATCCAGTAGTTGGAGACATGCTGGGATCTCCCCTCCAAAGCAAAAAACAAATGGCTGCATCTTGCAACCTCTCTACAAAGAAATTCTTCCCTCTTCGTAGCTTTCTTTGGGTTCTAAAGGCCACATATTCCGTACCTACAAAAACTGCTCCAGCCCACATACCAGGTGACACAGAATTCAGCCAGCTTTGACTTGGGTTGAGAGCATGAAAGAGCTTTGTAGCAGCTCCAGACTGTAATGCAAGCAACCCTGCCACTTGGGTCATATGTTCAGTAGGTGCTTTGTTGTCGGAGATGTTAGGGGCAGAAAAAGATGAAATGTGCTGTTTATTGCAAACCCCAGTGGGAAAACCATAACTCAGGTCCCTGGATTTCTGGAGCAAAGTCATGACATCCACAGCAAAAAATAACACACCTCCTGAAAATCAGCTCCTGGCATGAGAATGAACCCTGTGATGGAACATTTGACCAAGATACAAGTGACCACGTGCCCAGAAATTCCCCTCATGAATTTCTGGGCCCTGTTGGACCCTCCAAGACATAAAGTCAGGGGATCCCAGCAGTAATCTACCCTAAGATGGAAATGGCATATCTGCACGTCTTGGACTGGCAATGAGCAAGCTGCCGGACTAGGTAGCCCAGAATCCATGTCACCTTTCAGAGTTATACTGGTTACCCCCCCACGACCCAGATAACACATATGGCCCTATGTGAAGTGCGAGGTGGGCAGTGCATAGGACAAGCTGTAGGAGGACGAAAAAGCCTAAGCTTGGAGTGTGGATGGATTGGCTTGGTGTGTGTCTGCAAGCCCAAAGCATATGGTGGCCACACTACAGCCTCATGCAAGGGTGGCCTTGAAAGACAATGATAGAGGAATATTTTCCCAATGGGTGGACTTGGGGGCATTATATCTTGCCCCCAAGTACTCTGTGTCAAAGTGGTCTGATGTTAGAACATGTACAAATTCGTAGGCAGTGGTGAATCACATATCCACTTGGACAAGGGCCTGGAAATAAAAAAGTGGCAAGGAGGCCTGGAGTAGAGACATGTGGATAGACAGATGGGAATGGACATGAAGTGTGAAGATCTTTGTGTCCTATGTTAACACCCAAAAGAAAGCATCCACTACAGAAGAGGGACTAAACAACTAAGTAGACAAAATGACTTGGGCAGCTGACATGAAGCAGCCTTTGTCAGTGTTGGTATGATGGGCACGTATATGAAGTGGCCACAGCAGCAAGGATGGAGGTTATGCAGGAGCCCAATAGCATGAACTCCTATTTAGCAAGGCTGAGTTAGCTATCCTGGCCTCTGAATGTTCACCCTGCCAATAACAGAGACAAAAGCTAAGCCCTCAGTCTGTCACTGTTCCTCTGGGAGACCAACTGGCCACTTGGTGGCAAAACGACTACACTGGACCACTTTCATCCTGGAACGGCCAATGGTTCCTTTTCCCAGGAATAGACCTGGACTCTGGATATGCGTATGCTTTTCCTGCCCACAGGGCCCTAGCCATCACCACTAGTGAGGGGCTTGCAGAATGCCTGATCCACAGGCATAGAATTCCATGCAAAATAGCATCCAACTAGGGAAGCCACTTTACGAAAAAGGGGATGTGAGTGTGGGCCCAAGATTACAGTAGGAGCCCCTGATTGAAGCAGTGTCCCCAGTTGGAGGAATGCATGGGTCCAGGCACCAAAGTGTGGAAGCAGGAGTAGCCCCACCTGCAAGTACTCCCAATGATTATTGAGGGACTTCGGCTTCCCAACCCCTCATCTCTAGGTTGTGCAGAGTTTGACATCCTGGTTCCCGAGAAGGCATGCTCTCACCAGGGGACACGGAGAGAGTCCCGTGGACCTACAAGCTATGGCTGTGATGCTGCCTGGGTACTTTGGGTTCCTTGTTGCAGAGACTAGCAGGAAAGATGAGCCACCATCCTATTAGGAATCCCCGACCCTGAGAAGCAGGAGGAGGTGGAGCTGCTGTTGCATGACAGGTTCAAGGGGTAAGATGTGTGGAACTCAGGAGACCCATTATGGTGGCTCTTGCTACTACTCCCTTGCCCAGTTGTGAATGTGATGGACAAGCATAGGAACCCAAGTCTGAGCAGCATATAGTTACCAGGGATTCAGATTCCTCAGGAATCAGGGTTTGGGATAAACCACTAGGTAAACCACTGAGACCAGCAGAGGTGATAGAACGGACAATGGAAGAGGGAGACGGTGGGTACCAGTCGTGACTCTGAAACCATCTGCAGTGTCACGGGCTGTAGTTCGTTCCCCTAACCGCCCTTTTCTGAGGTACCCCTCAGGAAGAGAAGCCTGCCAGAGCCCTGGAGGAGCTGGCCCTGATCATGGATGGAGAATTGCATCGACACACGGCACGGAGTGGACTGTGGTACATACAGACGTGCACCACTCAGATCCACCTTCAAGAAAAGAATGCTTTCCAGCCACAAGGAGTATGGTTAGCTGACAGCTCCCAACTGTTGGCTCCTTTGGTGTCTGCATCAGTGTTCAAGCTGAGGTCATGTTCCTGTGTTCCTCCAACAATGACTTGAGAAAAGCTTTGGTAAAAGGACCTAAGTAGGACACCTCTAATAGGAAATCTTTGCTCCAGAACATCTTATTGGGCTTGCAGACTTTGTCAGGGCTACTGCACGGTGTGATGCCCCCTCCTGCCCCATCTTTCTTCTTCCTCTTTTCTTTCACAGGTGTTTTTCCCCAATAAGCCTTTTGCACTCCTAACTCCACTTTAGCATCTTCTTCCTAGCCATCTGAATCTGCAACATTGGTGTCTTGGATAAATATACAAGCCCTCCACAACTGATCATTTTGCTTCATTGTATAATCTGCCATGGAGATTCCAGATATTTTTGTAGTGCAGTTGTTTCTACCACTTACCCACTGATTGAATAATGTTCAACCTCCTAGATCTAGCTGGATAAGGTGATTACATCGAAGGTTATGCTTACGTTCTCCCTGCAAATGGTAGTTAGCCATAGCAGAATCCTTGAAATGGATGAGGTGATATAGACAACGCAATTATGCTCGTGAAGACTTCTCCTGAACAGTAAAGATGTTCACAATGAAAGGGTCTGAAGAGCACCACGTCTGGAAGTTTGCTTCTCTTATTGCCTTGGAATCTTCATTCTTGGACACCTGGGTTAACTTTCATGGGTTGTCCTGAAGTCTGTTTTTCATTCTTAAGAGAAAAATGCTTAAAAACCTGATGTCATATTTCTAAAATTTTCATATTTACTAGTGTCATGGTAATAATCGTTTAACGGCAAGCTGCAAGCATTAGGAGTTTAAATTGTAGCACAAATGCTCTAGAACATGACTTTTTAAGAATTAATATTATTTGCCTCTAAGTAATTTTCTTTTTGTGCTGATCTTACTCAGTCTAGACACTGGACTCTTAATTATGAGAAAAATGGCATTGGCTCTTTGAAAATCACACTGAGTAACATTAATGTTTATTAACTAGCAAGATTTTCTAGATCTAAGATCTTAATAATAAACAATGCTTAGCTCTGAAATTTAAACAAGGACTCACAGATATTTTCTGGAAGTAACTCTAGTATCTATCTCTAGGCAAGGAGTTTATAATAGCTAATTCTAAGTAGACCAACATAACCAAAAACACCTCACAATTGGTCTTATTCTAACATCCTTGTTAGCACATTAGCAATAAAGTTGAAAAGGGGCAGGGGGAGTGGAGAGACACTCTATATTCCCTATTCACCAAGTAGCACCAAGTAGTTCTAGAAGTATTTCACTGGTCGGCAAGAAGCAGCTCTGATTAAAGCTTACTGCAGACAATAAACAGAGGGTTTTAGCGCTATTTGTCTATCACTTTTCAAGGGCACTCAGCTAAAACAAATGCTCATACATTGTTAAGGATAAATAATACATATACCTTCTCCTGCAGAGGTGAAACCTCACTCACCAATGATTAAAAATTGCAGATTCCAAGGAAAGAGAGCTCATAAGACAGACGATATGCATGGCTCATGCAAATCTATTATGTGTTGAATTCGAGTGCCTAGATTTGCATGCCTAATTGGGAAGAATGCCATCTTGGTTGCACTAACCAGGAATCACGTATCAAGCCCAAGATCAGTAAAGTCTTTGACTTTGCAGGGATGTGACAAGTATTAAAATCAGAAAAAAAAATGTTCTTTTATGTAATTCTAGTGGAGAACAATATGGCAATATGTACCAAAATTACAAACACTCTGACCTTTTGATCTAGCAGTCCCACTTCTGGGAATGCGTTCTACAGATTTATTTCAAACATGTAAAAGAACGTATGCTTTTTACTGCAGCAAATTGAAAGAAGTAAAAGAGAGAGAAAGAAAGAGGGAGGGAGATTGGGAGAGAGAACAACGAAAGATTCAAATGTCTATCAATAAGGTATTGGTCAAATAAATTATAAATCACATCTATAAATGGAATACTATATCTTATATTAAACAAAGGGTAAGGTGATTTCGTATATGTTGCTATAGAGAGATTTCCAAGATACATTTTAAGTGGAAAAAAGCAAGGTGCATGATGGTATATAATATGCTAACTTTGCTGTATAAAAAGGGATCAGTAAGTATATTCTCATTTGCTATTATTTGTGTTGACTCGGCAAAGACACACAAAAAGCTAATAAAAGATGGAGTACAGGGGTTAGAGTAGAATTTTCCAGTGTATACTTTGTTTATATTGCTTGATTTTTGAATCATGTGAATGTTTTCCATTTAAAATGAAATACAAATGGTTTTTAAAAGATGTCTTTTTGTAAACAAACTGAACTATAAACCAAACAAAATTTTAACACAACCAAAGCAATTTATAATGTCCTAGTTGTATTCTCTAACAGTGGAATAAGGCTTACATCTGCCCTCAAATGTATCAGGTAGTTCAGAAAACATTGTATTTTTTAATGTCTGCCTCCTCTTATTCCCATTCTTATTTATTTAACACCTTAATTGTATTACTTATAGTGACTAAGAAGCATTCAAGGATGAAGAGTCTGTGAAAGACTCAGTAAACTGAAATTGCATTATAATTTTTTGGCAGACCTAGATCTCACAGACCATAATAGATAAACTGCCTCCTCTATTTTGTGAGCAATATTTATATTCCTCACAAGGCTCTGCCTTGAATTTTAAAGAGGAACAAAGTGACAGCCTCAACCTTTCCCATAACAAAACCTCCATTAGATTATCTACTTTTTCTCCCCCCTATAAACACCAAGTTCACTTGAACACGGATGCCTCCTTAATAAAAGTCTGAGTCAAAACTGAGTGACCTGTCTCACCTTTAGTTGTTCACGGAAAACAAAGTGTTCAGGCTCTAGAATGTCCTCAGGTTGAAGACCAAGTGACCGGTGTTCAGCATCATATTGCAGGTTCACTTCTTCTTGTCAACAGCACCCATGACAAGTGTCCAATCTGGCTCCTCCCAGGAGAGTAGGGAGGACAATGGATGTACACCAATCACAGTGTTACAATTCTGAAAATGGCATGAGGACAAGTTCTAATTTGGGTTTAGAGCTATCAGCCGCATCAGTGATTTTGTTATAGAGCAAATCAATTTAGTAAGTGAATATGGATGAACATCTCACTTTAGTGTTTTAGTGAAACATAAAGACTAACAATAATGGTGTAACTGTGGAGGGCTATGGAGGAGAACCTTAGCAGCAGGTAGTATAGTACAGCTCTCAACTGCAGCCAAACTGCTTGGGTTTGAATCCTAGCTCTGCTGTCATTTATCAACGGTGTGACTTTTGGCAAGTTACTCAACCTATCTGTGCCTCACAAGTTAAGAAGATGGGGATAATTAACAGTGCTGAACCACAGGGATGTCGTGAACATCAAAAGGGTTTAATATAGGTAGAGCATCTAGATTGGGCCCTGGCTGATAATAAACACTCATTGTTAATGTTTAGAAGAAACATGAGAATGAAAATTGTAAGCCTGGATCCCTGCCACTGATTCACACGACCAGCAACTGTGCTTTTGTCTCATCTCCCTCTTGGATTATGAGTTTGTTACTCCCCTCTTGCTTGATATGTGTGCCTTAAAACAGAACGCAAATTGCTCAGGTGCCTAAACCACACTGAAGAAAAGCAGAAGATGTTCACATGTTTTATACTCCTATGTCTAGGCAAGTATATATATCTGAACATTTTAATAGATCAGTTTGTTAAAAAAAAAAACTACACATTTTTAGTGTTATTCTCAAATTTTTGAAGGAAAAGGATTCAGAAATTCATTATATTTTAAGGAGATATAATATGGTATGCTATCCCTTTCATGTATTAACTCAATTCCTAAATCTTAGTTACATTAAAGACTTAAAAGTAGATGAAATGACTCATGTTAATATCTAACATGACCTATGTGTTTTAAAAGTTATCTGGCTAAATTTGAATCCTGAAATCCTAAGTCTAAGATGGAGAACACAGATAACTTCTTTTCCAGAGAAGAGCTGGAAAGACAAATGTGACTTCAAGGGTTAACCTCCTTGTTTTATATGCATTCTGGTGGAAGTTATAGCATTTTTCAGTCCAATGGGTATTGGGTGCCTTGACATATGTCTACCTTGCAAGAACTCAGAGACCCTCATAATAAATACTAAATAGAACTTAGCACAGAGGTTAAAACTATAATTTTTTGAAATTTGAAGAGGTAGAAATAATCTTACATTTAAACAGATCGCGATACTTAACGCACTTCTGAAGCACTGAGAAAGAATTTAATAGATTCTGTCTTCTAAATACAGTAATAAAGTATATATAGTTCTTGGACCTTAGTTCTTGGTACAAGGTTAATTCATAACAGATTACCAAGAAATTACTGATAAGCAGATACGGTTCAAGTGCCCCAAACCCTAATTCTTATAGAAAATTATTTTTCAAAGGAAAGAAATGTCACGTGAAAAAGTGTCGCAAATTTTTAATTCATCAAAATGAGATTCTTACTCAAAAACGGGGATGCCAAATAGCTCAAACGTGGGTTTTCATCCTTAAAAGAGCATGTTAGAAGTATAAAACTTTGCTAACAAAAAGGCAATAACATATTTCCTATGAACCTTTGTTTTGCCGGTTTAAATTTCTAACTTTGGCAAGATGCCAACTAAATTTGTTAAGCTGGTCAAACTCTTTTACCAGCTTAGGCCAGTTCCCCAGAGGACTCAACCACAGCACTGATGTTGACTTTCTGCTGTATAAAAATAAACAGGCACCTTGACCCCCACGACTCCAGGAAAAAATCAGAACACAAAGAGAAAGTGGACTTTTAGATTTTTAATTTTTTTAAAGATTATCTATATATATATATATATTAATAAAAGTGCAAAGAATAGACCTTCATGTTTAAATTATATTCTAAAATAAAATATATATTTCCATGAACTGCAGGAGACAACTGGCAAGTAAAGAGCCTGAGAGAGTCCAGTCCCTCTCCATCACTACAATGGACATATATTTGAAGGAAGCACCTATGAAAAATAGTGTTCACAACACACCTGGTAACACAGAGAGCTTCTGGGTGTTCTTGAAAGCAGTTTGTTTGCATGTCAATCTAACATGAAATGAGGGGAAAATCAAATTCATAAACAGAAATGACATTGCTTAGAACAATCTATTATTCTGTACTCTTGTTTTATTTGCCCTGGAGCCTAGCACCTCCCATGGAGCAAGCCACCTTCACACACGCGCTCGTGAAACTATCACCTGCGTGCCTCAAATGGTGATAGTTCCTTGTGCGACAAGTCTTCCCTGTTCATAACACTGCTGATTTAGCAATTTAGCGTCATAGCTGAAACATCTGGTTAGAACTGAACGTTCTTTTTTTTTTTTTTCAAGTAAACAAACTTTTAAAACATAGCATCATAACATTCGGCTCTGTTACACATAGCTCATGTTTTGGGCTTGTTTTCACCAAAAGGTCTTAAAGGAACAAGAGTTATATAATATCTGCTGTTTCTTATGTATTTATGGCCATGGTGGCAATAGGTTGCAGAAACAATAGAAACTTTCAATAATAAAAAAAGATATATGACTCTGAACTTTTTTTTTCTTTAAAGCAATCTGGGATATTTCAAAAATTCAAATTCAAAAACTGATTTCCACTGTGGTGTCAGCAGCTACATGCCCACATGAAAATGATGCCTCAGTTTTTACTTGGCTTTCTTTTATTACTCCTTTCCTTTTTCAGAACTGACAAAAATTTCTATTTTAGAAAAGATATGTTCTATACACTGTGCCTGTAGCAACATATCCGTAATACTGGCTATGACAGAATTTTGCCTCATGAATGTCAATAATATGCTCTCACTGAATCTGGATGAAGTTAACATTAAAATACAGATAAGCTACAATCAATTATGCATAACTTGTAGACTCAAAAGTCCATGGTCTCTCCTCCCCTTCTTTTTGACCTGTTATAAAAATAATTTTGGTTACAAGTGTCTACACAGCACCAATTTTATTTCAAAAGCAGCATCTTTCCTCAGCCACCCAAATCAGTCTACACGTATACATGCTCAAATATCTTTTCTCATTTACTTCTGTTCTGTAATTCTAAAAGACCGGTAATTGCATTAGATCTTGTCTCCATCAAAAATCATTTAGCAATTATTAAAACAATCAATTACAATGCCCTAAAAATACCCACGGCCACTGAATTAAATGAGAAGTTCCCCGACATGCAACTGTGTAATCGGAGAATTATGCCTGCAGTTGTGGAGCACTGTGGTGTGTAATAGCAGAAGGAACAGGTCTCTAACAGTAAAAAAGCATTTCATAAAACTTTGTCATATATAAAATATCTTATTAATTGTCATCATTCCACTGATGATTAAAGCATAAGTGTTCGCTCTGCTTTCTGCTGTGGGACAGTCGGGGGTCATACAACCTCAAAAAATAAGGGGGCATCTGTTTCTCAGGCTGACAAAAGCTCAGTTACACTGCTTCTCTCTCAAACTCGTCTGCACTCACACACACATACACAAAGCATCCACAGTTTTAATCTTCCTGACACTGTTGCCACACTTTTTTCCCACTTCCAAAAACCTGTCAGGAAAATGTGATTGCAAAATAATTATTCTTGTCTATACCCAGCCTGGATCTCCATTGCTCATTTTTATGATTTTATGATTTTGAAAGATAAAGCAGAAGGAGAACAGGCATCATTCATCTTCCTCAAACCCTTTGGTTTCCACTTTCAATGTTACAGTGAATGTAGATTTGACTCAGCAGGCCTGGGTCAAAGGCTTTACAGATACTGAACCTGAAGTGCATTAGGAGAATAAACATCTGCTGTCATGGCATAGGACAATTTAAAAAGTAGCATCCGTGAAGAGTTTACAAGAGTCACCTAAAAATTTCATAAGAAATGAAAGAATTTGTAGGAGGGACAGAATCATGTAACAAAGGTCAAAAGGTCAAACGCAATCGGGTAACAATTACATTCTTTGAAAAATACTTCATGTGCACATTTTCTGCCCCAAGTGCACTAAGTCCTTCTTAAGTCTCCTATCTGTAAACATGGTGGATCCAGAAAGACATATATTAAAGGAAGAGATTACATTGATTAACAAAGGAATAGAAGAACAAACAAAAAGATTTCAGAGCAGGTAAGGGCTACCTTTTAAAGGAAAGTGCTTTAAATATGTTTCTGCAAAAAATATGACTTGGAGGCAAATCTGAAGTTTTGACACTTAATGCTTTACTCAGAGATTAGTCAGAGTTGTTCTTCTGTAGGGGCAACTAAACTGAAATGTAAAACAAAAAGAATTGTCCAATTATGACATCACAAAATCCCAGGGAAAAACTAGGAATCAAAGCTCCCTTTGATTAAAAATTCCCACTTCGAATGCAAAGTGCAAGAGCAAAAGCTTCAAATGATGACAGGCAGGAAAGTCACAGTACTCGCTCTCCCGTACTCCCCCCCACTTGACTCCCTCATGCACACTACAGACAGTTTATTAACTAATTCTCAGCTCTCCTGGCACGTATATCCATTGCTCTGTTGGATTCTTCATAAAGTCAGGCCTCCATTCCCAGTAGTTTAAAGTAATGAAAAAGATAGATAGATACGAAGAAATACATTCAAAAAGCGAAGAACTCTGGAGTGTGACGTAGCTCATGTCAGTAATGGCTGATATACTGTGGGAGGAACATTAAAGTTGAGATAGTTACATACAGCGTGGTCAGGCTGCTGTGCCTGTGCTTCCTGGAATTCTAACACTCCATCTACTCTTCTTCCAGACCCTAACAGAGCTATAGGTTCTAACTGAGTACCTGAGATCAGAATCAGGTTGACAAATGCTTGACACACTTGAAATTATTTCAAAAGGGAGAAATGAAGAAAAAAGTTACCCAAGTTGAAAAATAAGGAGTTCATTATGGACAGAATAAAACTAAGGTAAACATGTATGGACACAAGTCAAAATGAAAAACTGAACCCAAGAAGGAAAGGAGAGAGAGGGAGGGGGGAAAAAGGAGGAATTGGGAGAGAGATGTGCTGGCCCTTCCTGGAAAGATTCCTTGTTTCCTGATTTAAGTGCAAGATACTCTTCTGAGGGGACAATGCTGTTCACGCCATCGTCACAAGTACACCTAAGTGGTCACGAGGACCAAGCGGTAGACAGATCCCAGTGAACACAGTAAGAAGTCGGCGGCTGCCTGGTCCCCTCTCATGAGGGAGGGCACAGAAACTGGAGATGTGGCCAATTCTGGTGGCGGAGTAGAAGGAATCTGTGGTAGAAAATACCAAAAACAGCCCCCTACCCATTTTAGGGGGAAATATACAAAACCCCCCTGAAACCTAAACAAAAGAAAAGAAAACAAAACAAAACAGAGCAACCTTCTCCCTCCTGAAGGAAACCTCATGGGAACAAATGCCCTGCGAGTCCTAATGTGTGTGTTCTCACAAGGCTGGCGGAGGTTATTTTGTTTTGGATTCCACAAAAATTTTGTCTCCATCCCTAATGCCAAAAGAATGCAAGGCTCGAGAGCTGTACTTCATTTCCTCTGGGCCAAAGGGCGCTTCATGGTCAAAATAGTAGAGAAGCATGTTGCTAGTGGGTAATTGCACTAGAGTTTTTAATTGTTTCTTTAGTTCTGCAACTGTTTGGTCCAGACGAATGGTCATTTCTTCCACCTGGTCGTTAAAGTGGACTTCTACTTTCGCACTGCTCTGGGGTCTCAGGTCCACTTCCGCCAAAGGCTCCAACTTCCCATATTTTGTGACTAGCTCATGATACCTAGGAGGATAAAAAAACAAGACAAAACAAAACAGTGACAACTTAAGCCACTAGCGCATGAACTATTGACTTCTTCAGAACTACAGGTAAACTACACTGTTATTCTCAACATCTTTCTAATATCCTAGTCTAATATTATATCTACTTGCCTGCCTACCTACCTATCGGGTGACTATTGTGGAATCTGTGATCTGAAATCGTTGCCCTTTTGAGGCCACAGTAAAACCCCATTCTTGTGGATCGGGGAAGAGAGTCTCCTAAAGATGGCCAACATGCCTGCTGCTAATCTTTACATAAGAATCAGCTGAGAAAGGAAAGGAGAACCTAGAAAAAAAGTAGACACTACAAAGATTATAGAGAGAAGTCTAATCACTCTGTAGAGCCTGCTTGCTTGGGCATCATCATCAAGGCAGGCAGATATCTAAGCACGTGTTCCTTGGTAACAGATGGGAAGATGGACGTAGGCCAGCAGTTTCTGACCCCTGGAGAAGGCATAAGTTACAAACAAAAACATCTAGTTGTATGTTAGCTGTTAACTCAGGTTTTTCAGTGATGCTTTGTTGAATGTTCCAGCCTAGCCTAGTTGACTGTAACACAAGGAGTTTGTGGAAGAGTCAAGAATACGTTCTTGTAAAAAAGTGGTAAATGAGGGACACAAGTTCCTTGATCAAGGCAGGAATAAACAGCCAAAGACACCAAGAAGAAAGTGAATTATAGAGGTGAGACTAGGGCCCAGGAGGACAAGTTTCCATGTGGAAAATCTTGTCGCCGCTGCCAGCCTTGGAGGATCTAGGTTTGATTTCATTGAGAAAGCTGAGCAGTTTCCTACAAACCAGAGAGGGGGAAAATGCTGAAAAGATCTAATATTAGCTTTATTATAACCAAGATATACTGAGGTTAATTTGGGATCAGAATACAATGGTCATAAGATTACCCCCGCCACGTTCTCCACCCTACTTTTGGCTTTGACTCAGTTAAATCAGTGTTATAATAAGGTTGGTAGGAACACGGAAGCTGTAGTAAGACATCTGTGGTCAGGGATGGAAGTAATCATGTCCATGAAGGGGAGTACCAGGTATGGTAAAATAGCACTGGCCTTGGAGTCAGAAGACCTGACTTCAGAGTCTTGACTCCATCTTATAATTAGCTGTGTGACTTACCAACTCACTCAATCCTTTTGGATCTCAGATTCCTCACTAGTAAAACTGGGATAATAAGTCTGCCCTTCCTACCTTATAAGACAGCCATAAGAATCATATAAAATAACAGATGAGTAAGCACTTTGTAAGTTCTAAGTTCATATGCAAATAAAAAGTATTAACATTACATTCCTGCTGTCTGGGACTTACATTATTAAAACACACACACCACTAAGAAAATATATGATTGAAATCTACTTAGGTAGGATTTCTTGGAAAAGGTGATGGTACGATGAAACAGATTATAGAATCGTCTTCTCCCAGGACTTGAGCCCCAAATGGTATTCTTTTAAAAGGGTAAAATATTACCAGCAGCAACTAATACAGGAAAAGAGGAAACTGCCTTATTGCCATAACCTTTTAAAAGGAACCAAAAGCTCTGTACCATGTGGTTCTGTTAAGCAAGGGTCCTACCTCAACCCCCAGAAGCCATTATGGAGAAAGAAGGTAAGGAAACAAAATCCTGAGCATACTGACCAATACTTCCTAATCTAGAGCAAACTGGGCTGGGGGGTAAGGAGTCAGCTGGAAGACTGAGGAAACACCTTTGGGACCAGAAGTCTCTACATCCCACTGCCAGGATGTCAGGATCTTAGCAATGGCAAACAAAACAAAACAAAACAGTCCACACAAACAAAATACAAAACTACCAGGACTTGAAATTTTCCAAGGCTCCAAACTGAAAAAGTGAAATGATTCAAAGTCCAAAGGTATCTTTCCTTCACCCAATCTCCTAGCATATGCCTTTAAGTAAGTGAAAGTAGGTTATGATAATTTAATAAAATCTTGGAAAAGACAGCAGAACCTAGGGGTCAAATAAGCTGAACCCAATTCTACGGATATTTTCCCTTCAGACTACAGAAAAGTAGATAGACTTGTAATACCTCAGGCTCTCAAGCTCTGCCCAGGAGGGACAAAAGGAACAATGGCAAAGGGGTCAAGGAGTTTACTTATACTATGTTTCAGTAAAGAGATGGTGTAGATAGAGGTATCCACTTTTATACATAAGCAAGAACATAAGACACAAAATGGCAACTAAGCACATACCACTGCAAAAGGAATAAAAGAGAGAAACACATTAAGTAAAAGGCAGAGGCAGAACTCAATCTGAAAGAAAACATAACTGAATGAAAAGAAAATGCCCCACAAATACTCTAAGGTCTAGAAATTAATAAGTGCATAAATATAATAAAACAGGAGCTCAAAGATAAATGATAAACAGCAGAATAAGATGAAAAGGGAGATTTCAGCACCAGTGAAAGAAACAGGAGCAAAATAACACATTACCTACCAAGTAAGTAAATTAGGAAGTATGACCCAGGAATATTATACCTCACCAAGTTTTTTTCAGAAATAAATTCAACAAGCAAATATTCTGAAACAAGAACTTAGGTAACAGGGCACCCATGAGTCCTTCTGAAGAAGAAAAACACTACTCAACAATGAGATTAAAGAACTAGTGTTAAGCCCTGAACCTATTTAAATATAAAACTAAAACTTAAAATAATAACTGTATAATCCTAGACTTATTTATACTTGACACTATAGTCAACTGAATTTATCTCAAGCACAAACATATCTGTACACAAAATTATGGTCCCTGTGCAGAAACTAGTCTGCAACTGGTCAAGTCTAGCTACAAATTAAATGACCTATAAATTAGGACACTCTAAAAGGTCTTACAGTTTTCTCAAAATCAACATGTCCAGAAATAATTCATTGTTACTCCCCAACCATCTTCTCTTCTAGTCTTCCTTATCTCAGCAAATGGCACCAGAAACTGTCTAATCAGCCTAGCAAGAAACGGAATAGTCATCCTGATTCCTTCCTATCTCTCCTCTCCACTTCTCCCACTCAATCAATTGCCGTGTCATACTAATTCTATTCCTAAATATTTCATGAATCTATCTTCATCTCTCTTGCCCACTTGTCCTGTAAATTCAAGCCACTATCATTAATAACCTGGACTGCTACAGCTTTCTTTGGATGCATAAGCTGGGTAATTTTCCTCAGTATTTGTTTCAGCCTCCTCCTAGAATGCCTTTCTGTGCTGCAAAGCTGAAAACTACATTTACCACACTCCTTTGCAGGTAAGATTTAACTTCCATCAATCTCATTCAACAGCCCTGGGGAGAGACATCGTGGATTTAGCAGACATGGAGTGGGAACAGCTTGTGTAGAGGCTTCCTAATTACCAGATTGTGGTTCAAGCAGTGTGTTCCTGGAGTCAACACCCTTGGCAGCAGCTTGCTGATCTCCAGATCACAGCTAAGGTGGTGTGATCCAGCACCAGGGACAGTGGCTTCCTGAGTCTCCCCTTATCTGATGCTAGCAGAGGTAGCAGTGCCCTTGGTGGGCTAGTTCTGCGGTACTGCTCTAGGGATAATCCTAGGGAGGCAGCCCTTCCAAAGATTTTGTAAGCACCTTATTCCCTGTATGAAATCCCTTTCTTCTTAAAATAGCTAGTTTGTGGCTTCTGTTATCTATAACTGAATTTCAAATGATACTCTTTCAAATGGTTTCCCAAGACTTCAGGCTGGTCCCCAATTGACCCTTGTCTATATCACAGCCAAGGTCATTGTCATAAAACACAAATTTGACCACAACACTCCTCTACTTAAAATCACACAAGACCCATCAGAATAAAGCCCTAACTCTTTAACATAATTGTGGTAGGCAAAATTTTGGCCCCCCTAAGCAGAGAACCCAGTTAAGCCATCCTGTGCCCACACTTTTGACACATAAAAACTATAACATAATAAGTATACATTGTTTTAAGCCACTAAGTTTATGGCAATTAGTTACAGCAGCAATAGAAAACTAATACATTGATTACAAAAGGCCCTTCATGATTTCGTTCCTACCTAACTTTCCAAATTTATTTTGTGCCATTGACATTACCACTCCCTGTACTTGCTTTCCACTTATTTAATCTTTTTTTTTTTTTTTAAACATCTTTATTGAAGTATAATTGCCTTACAATGGTGTGTTAGCTTCTGCTTTATAACAAAGTGAATCAGTTATACATATACAATATGTTCCCATTTCTCTTCCCTCTTGCATCTCCCTCCCTCCCACCCTCCCCCACTTATTTAATCTTAAAAGCAATGTTTACTTATTAATTTTCAGGTAAATCCAGCAGGGTTTTACATATGGATAAAAGTTTGGATAGGGACTAGGGTAACAAATATTCACTCTTTATGCTGTAAAAATGAAGAAAAAGCATTAGAGTTGTGACTCACTATAACTCACTATATACACTGAATATCTTCCCCTAAAAGCTACACAAGTAAAGATCATGATTTTAAGATAATATGTTTACTCCTAAGTATCTTATTTTGGATTATCTTTAAGCAGGGCAAATCAGTAGATACAAGAAATCATGATTTTACAAAATGCCCAGTAAATTTTAGAAACCAATTTCTACCTAGTCTTCCAGCTTAGATATTTTATTCATTATTCAAAAGTTCATCTAAACTATGTCTGAACTATATCTGTATATTCTGTATTATCTGAGCTTTGCTTAGCATCAGCCCCAAAGCTATAGTCTTAAGCGGTAAAGGGCTTTTTTTCTTCCCAAAGCTATAGTCGTAAGTGGTAAATGATTTCTGATGACTAAGTAGTCTTCAAAATTAATGATCTCAATTTATATTCTACCAGTCAGTACTTCTATCTGATTATTAAAAAATATTTAATACTTATAAGTCTCACTTCTGAAGTGGGCAAAATGCTATAAGTCTACCTTGGATGATATTATTGACAAGGATGTACTGCACTAAGCAAATGTTAAATTGTAATACATATTTGTCTGTGTTTGTGTTCAGAACTTCTGAATATCATTCCTCCATGATCTCCTAACAGAAAATGATCAATCACAACAAAAACAAAATTTACTACACACAGCATAAAGGCCAGCATGACCACATGGGCAACTGAGAGTGATAAATGGGAACCAAATGCTAGCTGAAACCTTGTGAAGAACACTACCCACAGACAAACTGGCATTGTGCTTTTTTTTTTCTTCCTATTAAATAAAAACACCCACGAGGAGAAAAGCTTCTTTCAACTTTAAGGGTTTTTTAATGGTGAGCAGTTAAAAATCAGGCTACTGGTAGGGTGGGGCTGAAGGTGGCACTAACAAAGGGGGCACTGGGGAATGAACCCATGCTTAGTGGAGCTAGGGTAGGGCAGCTCCACTCCCAGTGCACATAAGTAAGCCTTCACACACTAGCCATTCCTGGTCCATGGCACACCTGCCTGATGTGACAGACACACGAGCAGATTTTAGTAGCATGATGGTCAGGTTGGGAGAGGTATGCCCCTTTCTCTTATTGCCCATTTTCACTCTTGATTCCTAAGATAGCTGGGAGCATTTCCTCAATCACAATCAGTCACAGGTCTATGAAGTTAGAATAAAGACTTGGCACACTACTTGAAAAAGACTGAATGTTCCTACCATAAATCTTAGTCTGAGGGTGAACTTATGACAAAACCTAAAACCCAAAGATGGATAGAGACTAAAGGTTAACTCATTTTCAGCTCTAACTAGTCTAAAACCTATTCTAACTAAATAATATGAACATTAAATATTTTACATAATTTTTAGGAACCTGGAAGACTAAAGGAGGCCTAGAACCAAAGGCTTTGAGCTGGCAGAAAGCTCGCACATTTGGACCTCATAGCTCCAAACCCATAAAAGAAGCGGCTCACAATCTCAAGGAGCATCCTAGAGAAAAATGATGGGATTTACATTTTATGCAGGTACATATACCACAATGGGATTACCGGTATCCCAGTAGTGTGCTCACAGGTGGCCTATAGTAGTCTTAAGCTAACAATTCTATTACTCTATTGATTCTCAAATGCAGACCCATATTGAATCAACTGGAGTCTTTATTCTAAATAAAGCTATTTTACTCCAAAATAAATCCCTAGTACATACATCTCTCTCTTTAAGGAAGGCAACAAATAAAACATGAAAAATCTCTTATGGTTCCCTTGGTTGAAACAAATCATTAAGTATAACTAGAGGAAAAACATTCACGAAATGTACTTTGTTTCCCAAGGCATTACGAAGGATTCAAAATACATTTCAAATATCTGATTGCTGTTATTTAATCCCTCTTGTATGGTATGCTTTCTCTCTTTTTGGTATGGTATCATATCATGGCATATCAAAGAAATCTCCCTAGCATTCTACAGCTGGGATTTTACACTCTTACTGAAACAGTTTCCTCAAGGTCACCAATATCTTATTTATTAAAACACATAAACATCACATTTCAGAGGCAGAAAGGATCGTAGAGATCATCTATTACATATTTTACAGCTATAGTAATAGAGGGCCAGTTTGCTAGCCCAAAGTCTATTAGCTAGTGAATGCAAGGGTGGAAATTAGAACTGAGGTCTTGTTCTCAGACCATCATTCTTTCTCAGGTCTCATCATCTTAATGGTTTGCTGCAATAATGAATAGTGTTCTAGAAATTCTCTCCTCCTTTCTACATTTCAAATGTCCCCTTTCAATCTCTCTTTACAGGTTCTCTTTTTACCATCTACACTTGGGTAGCACTCAAAACTCACTCCGATTCTTTTCCCTTTTCTCTTCGTGATCTTCCATCACAGAGCTCATTCTCTTACTTAGCTTAAGCCATAGATGTTTCCCACTTGTCTTCCTCAAGCTTCTGTATTTCACCTACCTCCAGAATTATTTATTCTCATCTTTCATGCATAGCAAAGTATCTGAAACTGAACTTAGTATTTTCCATATAGTTTTTCATCAAGGCTTGGGTCATAGAATTTTGTTCCAATTCACCATTTCTTAAATTCAAGTGCTGTCAAAATTGCCTAGTAAATGGATAAAGATACCTAGTCATATAATGGAATACCACACAGCAGTTAAAATAATTAATCTACATTTATCAATATGGTTAAAACCTTGATCAAAATGGCTCCATAAATGGACATTTTAATGCACTTCTGCTCCAAATACAGAGTAAAATGGATAAAATATGAAGGGGTTGAATTGCAAGAAGACATACCCAGGCTCAAAAACAACAGACATCTCCATGGACCAGAAACTGAACAGAAATACAAAGCATACAACTGAAACCACAGGACCACTGGACCCCAGGTCCAAAGCAGGCAGTAGCAGTCAGGAGTTAAGTTCCTGTTAGGCAAAGGAGATTAAAAGTACTCCACGGGAGAGAGAGGAACTCAAGACAGGTTCACTGCCTGAAGGAAGGGTAGGGTTAGGGTGACGTGAATAAGAAAATAAAATTTCTTATTTTGCATGAAAATAAGGAGGCAAAAAACTGCTGCAGATCCACTGCCTCGGGCTACCTCTTTTGAGCAATGGGTCTAGGTAAAAGAAGTAATAAGATAGCTCTACCAACAGGAATTGAATCAAATCACCTGCTGCTTAGGTGACTAGATTTATCCTAACTCTATAATCCGTGGGATAGGGTCTCCAAAATCCATTACAAGAGCTGGTTCTAGACCAGGGGTCTGGGGAGCTGGTTAGAGATAACTGCAAAAACCATTAGACAGGGAGAGGTAAGCTCAAACAGGAAGACATAACAATCCTCAATGTGTATGTATCTAACAACAGAGCTTCCAGATAATGAAGCAAAAACTGATAGAACTGGAAGTAGAAATAGACAAATCCACAATTACAGTTGGAGACTTCAGTACCCCTTTCTCAGTAATTGACAGAACAAGAAGACAGAAAATTGTTAACAATGTAAAGACTTGACCAACACTAAAAACTTGACCTAACTGACATTTTTAATACATATTTCCCAGCAACATCAGAACACATTTTTTTCTAGTGCATATGGAAGTCTAACCAAGATAGACGATGTTCTAGGCCCAAAACATACCTTAATAGGTTTAAAATAATTGAAATAATACAAAGTATATTATCTGATTATAATGATATTAAACTGGAAATCATTAACAGAACAACAACAATCCCCAAGAATTTGGAAAATACACAACACACTTGTAAATAACCCAAGGGTCAAAGAGGAAGTCACAAGAAAAATTAGGAAATATTCTAAATTCAATGAAAATAAAAATACAATATATCGAAAATTATAGAATGTAGCTAAAGCAGTGTTTAAAGGAAAATGTGTAGAATTAAATGTCTGTAAAAGCAAAGAAGAAAGTTCTCAAATCAATGATCTAAGCTTCCACCTTAAGAAACTAGAAAAAGATGAGCAAACTAAACTCAAAGCAAGAAGAAGGAAGGAACTAATAAAGATATGAGCAGAAATCAGTGAAATAGAATGCATATAAACAACAGAAAAACCATGAAACCCAAAGCTAGTCCATAATGTTAGTGAATTTGATAAACCTCTAGCCAGACTGATCAAGAAACGAAGACACCAATATCAGGACTAGAAGAGGAGACATCACTATAGACTCTACAGACACTAAAGGTTTGTAATAAATGAATATTATGAACAACCTTATGCCCATAAATTCAATAACTAAGATGAAGTGGATGAATTCCTTCAAAGACACAAATTACCAAAGCTCATTCAAGAAGGAACAAATAACTTGAATCAGGCTATATCTATTAAATAAATTTAATCATAGTTAAAACCTCCAGTAAAGAAAACACCAGACACAGATGGCCTCATTGATAAATTCTACAAAATAATTAAGAAAAAAATAATATTAATTCTACACAAACTCTTTTAGAAAAAAGAAGAGGAAAGAACACTCACAAACTCATTTTATGAGGCCAGCACTATCCTAGTATCAAAACAAGGCAAAGACATTAAAAGAAAATTACAGATCAATATCCCTCATGAAAACAGACACAAAAATCCTCAACAAAATATTAGCAAGTTTAACCCACCAACATATAAGAAGGTAATACATAATAAGCAAATGAGATTTATCCTGGCAATTTAAGGCTGGTTAAACATTTTAAGAAATCAGTTAATATAATTCACTGTAATGGACACTAAATAAGAAAAACTACATGAATTTCTCAAGAGATGCAGAAAAAGAAAAGGAAAGAGAAAAAAAAAGAAAATAAAAAAAGAAGTATAAGTCATATAGATTGGAAAAGAAGACATACACTGTGCCTCATCATACACAACATGATTGCCGACAATGAATTCACAAAAGAACTACTAGAGCTAATAAGTCTAGCAAGGTTGCAGGATACAAGGTCAATATACAAAAAACAATTGTACTTCTATACCTAGCAATGAACAATTGAAAAGTGAAATTAAAAAATAGTACCATTTATAATAGGACTTAGATACATGAAATCCTTAAGTAAAAATGTAATAAAATATGTGCAGAATTTTTGTGAAAAAATACCAAACACCAATTACTTAAAGAAATCAAAGAAAAATAAATGGAGAGATACACTGGTTCATGGACAAATAAATCGAGAGATATACTGGTTCATGGACAGGAAGACTCAATATTATTAAGATATCAATTCTACCCAAATTGTTCTACAGATTCAACACAGTCTCAATCAAAATGCCAGCAGAATTTTTTTTCTAGAATTCAACAAGCTTATCCTAATGTTGATATGTAAAGGCAAAGGAACTAGAATAGCCAAAATAACTTTGAAAAGAAAATCAAAGTTGGAGGACCCACACTACCTGGATCCCAAGACTTATTCTAAAGCTACAGTAATCAAGACAGCATAATACTGGCAAAAGGATAGACACAGAGATCATGGAAAAGAACAGAGAATCCAGAAATAGAGAGTCTACCTATATGGTTAATTGATTTTCAACAAAGGTATAAACTCAATTAAATAGAAAAAAGATAGTCTTATCAATGAATACCCCTAGAACAATGACACTCATATACCCAAATTAAAACAAAACAAAAAGTTAATCCATATCCTAAACCATATACAAAAATTAACTCGAATGAATAAATGTGCTTAAATGTAAAACCTAAAACTATAAAACGCCTAGAAAACATAAGAAATCCCTGTGATCTTAAGTTGGTCAAAGATTTCTTTGATATGACACCAAAAGCACAATCCATAAAAGAAAATAATCAGTAAGTTGAATGTCATCAAAATTTAAAACATTTGCTATTTGAAAGAAACTGATAAAAAATAAAATAACAAGCCAGACTGAGAGAAAATATTTACAAAACACATGTCTGGTAAGGGACATGTATCTGGAATATACAAAGAACCCTCAAAATTCAATAATAAGAAAACAAATAACCCAGTACAAAAGTGGGCAAAAGATTTTAACAGATACTTCATCTAAGAAGGTATTTGGATAGCAAAAAAGCTCATGAGAAGATGCTCTACACCACTAGTCACAAGGAAAACACAAATTAAAACCACAATGAGATACCATGATGTATCTATTAGAATGGCTAAAATTAAAGACAGAAACAAGAAAACTGAAAATACCAAGTGGTGGTGAGGATGTGGAGCAACAGGAACTCTCACATGTTGCTGATGGGAAAGCAAAATGGTACAGTCACTCTGGAAAACAGCTTGACAAGTTAAACACACACTTCCCAAATGACTCAGCAGTTCCACCTCTAGGTATTTACCCAAGAAAAATAAGAACTTATGTCCACACACAAACTCATAGGTGAGTGTTTATAATAGCTTTCTTAATAAATTGCCAAAAAAGGATAAACAACCAGAATGTACTTCAGCTGATAAATGTCTAAATAAACTGTGTACTACTGAGCAGTAAAAAGGATCTCACTAGTGATACACACAAGATAGATAAATCTCAAATGCATTATGCTAAGTAAAAGAAACCAGACTCAAAAGGCTACCTAGGGCTTCCCTGGTGGCGCAGTGGTTGAGACTCTGCCTGCCGGTGCAGGAGACATGGGTTCGAGCCCTGGTCTGGGAAGATCCCACATGCCGCGGAGCAAATGGGCCTGTGAGCCACAATTGCTGAGCCTGCGCGTCTGGAGCCTGTGCTCCGCAGCGGGGGAGGCCGCGATGGTGAGGGGCCCGCGCACCGTGATGGGGGGTGGCCCCCGCTTGCCACAACTGGGGAGAGCCCTCATACAGAAATGAAGATCCAACACAGCCATTAATAAATAAATAAAGCACACCTAGTATAGTGTAATTAAAAAAAAAAAAAAATTGATTTAAAAAAAAAAAAAAAAGGCTACCTACACCTCCTTTCAGAAAAGGATAGACTTACTAGACAGAAAATTAGCAAGATTAAGATCTGAACAAAACAATCAATCAACAGTGTCTAATTGAAATATATAGAACACTCCATCCAACAACAGCAGAATACACGAAGGTTTGAGGAATTCAAATTTTTTTTTGGGGGGGGTGTTATGGAACTGTTGTATATTCTGATTGTGTTGACGGTTATGTAACTGTAGTGTTTGTCAAAACTCAGAAATGTATACTAAAAAGGGTAGAACTATATGTCAATTATATCTCAGTAAACCTGATTTTAAACAAAGGACACTACTAAAAAATAATCATTTAGGAGGACCAATCAAGAAAAAAGAGAAAGGCAGAAATAAACATTAACAGGAAAGAAAAAGGAGATAAATACTGATATAGTACATTTTTTAATCACAAATATCCCTCATGTAATGATATTGAAGATCTACTGATAAATGAAAAAGGCAAGATGTGTACTTCTTTGTACCATTTATGTACAAAAAAATATGCACTGAATAGTAATGAGAACTATAATAAGAAACTAGTGTCAGTAGTTGCCTAGGGACCAAACACTTGAGTGGCTGCTAAGGATAAAAGTGAGAAAACTTTTGTTTTCCAAACAAAACCCAAAAGTGGGTTTTGGTCTATACCTTTTTAAAATTTTTCAAATGGGTATTATGTGGAAATATTACTTAGTCCAAATGAGAACTAAATAGAAGAAAATAATTTAAAAACTTAAACACCTACCCTCAAATAATATTATGAACAACTATAAAATTTTTTTTAAGTTTTTTTTTTTCTCTTTAGATTTTTTTTTTGATGTGGACCATTTTTTAAGTCTTTATTGAATTTGCTACAATATTGCTTGTGTTTTATGTTTTGGTTTTTTTGGCCGCAAGGCATGTGGGATCTTAGCTTCCCGACCAGGGATCGAACCCATACCTCACTGCATTGGAAGGCAACGTCTTAACCACTGGACTGCCAGGAAAGTCCCTGACTATAGAATTTTAAACTTAAAATAATTTCATAGAAAAATATAAAATTACCAACCCCAAACCAGAAAAGAACAGTAGAAAAGAATATTATAGTATAATTTTTTTTTTTTTAGAAATTCACGTTCTTTTATTTATTTATTTATTTATTTATTTATGACTGTGTTGGGTCTTCGTTTCTGTGCGAGGGCTTTCTCTAGTTGCGGCAAGCGGGGACCACTCTTCATCGCGGTGCGCAGGCCTCTCACCATCGCGGCCTCTCTTGTTGTGGAGCACAGGCTCCAGACGCGCAGGCTCAGTAATTGTGGCTCACGGGCCCAGTCGCTCCGCGGCATGTGGGATCTTCCCAGACCAGGGCTCGAACCCGTGTCCCCTGCATTGGCAGGCAGATTCTCAACCACTGCGCCACCAGGGAAGCCCTATTATAGTATAATTTAAAATATGAAAATATAGGGAAACATTCCCAAATAACGTTATAAAATTAATTCTGCAGTGTTGAAAAAGAACACTTAATATTTTACAACCAAGTTCAACTTGGGAATTCAGACTTACTATAATTTAGCAGTATAATTGAGCAATTTTGTAATGGTACAGGAATGGACAAATGAGAGGGTGTGGAAAAAAGGGAACCCTCTTGCACTGTTGGTGGCAATGTAAATTGATACAGCCACTGTGGAGAACAGTATGGAGGTTCCTTAAAAAACTAAAAATAGAACTACTATATGACACAGCAATCCCACTAATGTACATATACCCTGAGAAAACCATAATTCAAAAGGACACATGTACCCTAATGTTCATTGCAGCACTGTTTACAATAGCCAGGACATGGAGACAACCTAAACGTCCAATGACAGAGGAATGGATAAAGAAGTTGTGGTACATATATACAACGGAATATTACTCAGCCATAAAAAGGAACGAAATTGGGTCATTTGTAGAGATGTAGATGGACCTAGAGTCTGCCATACAGAGTGAAGTAAGCCAGAAAGAGAAAAACAAATATCGTACATTAACGCATATATATAGAATCTAGAAAAATGGTACAGATGAACCTATCTGCAGGGCAGGAATAGAGACACAGACGTAGAGAACAGACATGTGGACACAGAGGGGGAAGGGGAAGGTGGGACAAATTGGGAGATTAGGATTGACATATATACACTACCATGCATAAAATAGATAGCTAGTGGGAACATGCTATAAAGCACAAGAAGCTCAGCTTGGTGCTCTGTGACGACCTAGATGGGTGGGGTGGGGGTGGGGGTAGGAGGGAGGTCCAAGACGGAGGGGATGTATGTGGGCGAGGGGATATACATATAGCTGACTCACTTCATTGTACAGCAGAAACTAACACAACATTGCAAAGCAATTATACGCCAATAAAAAAAAAATACATCAATGGAATAGAGCAGGACCCTGACAAAGAACCATGAATGCACATAAAATAACTAGATCTATAGCAGAGCTGGCATTACAGATCAATGGTGAATACCAATTATCAATATGGAAGAAAAAAAACAAAGACTTAGATCTCTATTTGACACTAAACACAAAAATAGATTCCAGATAGATCAAAGACATAAATGTGAAAACACTTTTAGAAAAAAGTCCAGAAGATTACCTTCAGTGATCTTTGCAAAGGAAATGATTTCTTAAATAAGATGGAATAAGAATAAACTGTAGAGCAAAGGATTGATACATGTCATATTAAGTTATTAAAACTTCTTTTCAACAAAATACAAAGTGAAAAGATCAGACTGAAAAGCTACACAAGAAGAAATTGCAATGTATATTGACAAAGAATTATAAGATCCTACTTTATATTTTAATGGATATATAAAGTATAATAAGTAGACATCAAGGATATACATCAAATTCTTGCCAGTGGTTGGTTACTTCTTGGAGTAAAGAATAGGACTAAGAACAGAGGCAAAAAGGTACTCCAATTTTATCTGTAATATTATTTATTTCAATGAAAAAATAAACTTGAAGTAAAGGGCAAAATATTAAAAATCATCAGTTCTGAACAATGTGAACATGAGTGTTTGTTTTATTATTCTCAGTATTTTTTTTTTAATCTAAAAAGCAGGCAAAAACAAAAAAGATAAAACTGGCTCCCTGCCCTGGCCAAAACAAAAGTTCAGACACCAAAGAAAATTTCCCCCAAGACCATGATTTGGGAAGGCTGGCTCTTACTCTTTCTTTCCTTTGCAGCTATATTCAAATTCTCATGTATAACTCTAATCAAGATGAGGAAGGTAGCCTATCTTCTGCTGGGCTGGGAAAGTGGAAAGAAGTCACAATCAAGTCCAAGCTAATTGGAATGACAAAAGCTGTAAGCAACAGGGAGAGCTAACATTTCAGAGGCTGTCCATGGTGTGCCAAGGAGAAAGCCCCTTTTGTTCCTCATCAGACTCGCAGCTGAATGTGAGGAGTGCTGTGTCACGGCCCTTGTCAGAGGATGATGGAGCCTGGCAATATGGAGAACCCCAGGAGATTCATGTCCAATGTAGGAATGTTCCTTCACAACAGCAGGTCCTCTGTCTGGAAGGAATATGAGGTAACGGACACAGCACACTAGGATTTCTCCAGCATCCAAGACAAAATAAGCCTTCATTGAGGTGGTGTCCAAATACAGGCTGCTGCCCTGCTCTCACAATAACATGAAGATACAATCAGCTCTATTTAGAAAAGCCATTAGTCTTAATCAGGAAAAAACATACTCTCCATATTTTAAAAAGCTGGTTACCACTAATGACAATCCAATAAGCATCTGAGGAATGCCTACTATAATCCTTGACATCATAAATAAGGATTTCCCGGGGCACAGTTTAGGGACTCCTTGGGACAAACACAAAGTGAGGTACTAAAGTAGAATAAAAGCAAAGAAATGCCTTTAAGAAAACCTATTTCTGGCTTTGCCACTCTGTCTCTGACAACAGCATTTCCTCCTGTCAAATAATTGTTCAATGTAGCTATGCCTCTAACTCCTCTTCATGAAAACCAAAATTCTAAAGTCTGGAAAAAGACACCCCAAATCAATGAATTTACTTTCCCTGACTGTCCTCAAAAACAAAAAGAAACCATTGGACCCCCAAAAGATACATGATATGTTGATTTCTAAAAGAAAAGTTACATGGTTTTTCTTTTTTGTTTCTCTTTAAAAATAAACAGAGGGGGACTGTGTATTAGTTAAGTACTAAATAAGTAATTTAAATTCAATCTCTCAGGAAATTCAGAGATAAAGCAAATACAAAATAAAAGAAGAACTGATAAATACAGGCAATGTGGACAGACATCTGATAAAGGGCGAGGCAGAAATAATAAACAGGTACACTTTAAAATGTTCCAGATTCATAAACGTAGAGGTTTCTTTCTCTCTAAATGGTACTTTTATACCCCTAGAGAAATCAGGGCTATAAATACCAGAAAACACGTAGAATTTCACAAGGTGTTTTCTAAGGACTACTTCAAATTCTGCAGTGAAATTCAGTCTTATGTAAAGAGACATAAAGGACCTCCGATACACATATCCTCCTTTACTCAAGTCTCAGTTATTAACTAGGTCCCTGGGTCTCTCTCCGCTTCTCCTTCTAGATACAAACCAAAATCTGCCCACATAACTTTCCCACTGAAGCTTTTCAATGATTTCCCACGGCCCACAAGAAAAAGTCCTAGTCTGGCATGGCATACCAAGGTCTCGAATGACCTGCCCTGTTTTCTACCTTCCTCCCCAGTGTTATCTGCCACTACTTCCCACTTAATTGCTTTTCACTAAGTCATACTGAAACTGCTGTAGTTCACTACACATAAAGAGTTATTTCATACCTCTGTGCCTTGACTTCCCACATACTCCCTTCTGTCTGGAATATTCTCCCCTCACCCTCACCAGATTAACTGCCATTTTCTAGAAAGTCCCACTTCTTCCAGCAGAGCTAAGTACTCCTTTGTGCTCCCAGAGCATAATTTGAAGATTCAGTCACTTTACTGAACAGCTGCTATATTGTCAGGTACTGCTCTAGGCATTGAGGATAGGGCAAAGTACAAAAGAGAAGTCCCTGCCTTTACAGAGCTTACAGTACAGTGCAGGGGAGACCGATAATATATAAGAAATTTAAGTTAGGTGTTGATAAATAAGAAAAAGAATGGTAGGTTAAGAGAATGATAGGAGACAGAGGTGTGCTAGTTTAGCTAGGTTGGTCAGGGAGGGAGTCTCTGATGAGGCATCAGAGAGGGAGAGAGCCAAGCAGTTAACTTGGTGCATTCTGGACAGGGGAAAAAACGCAGAGGCCTGAGGTAGAAGTGTGCTTGGTGCGCTGAGGAACAGCAAGGCTTTTTTTTTCATATACTTGAATTCTTATAAACTGGCTGCCAGGTGGAGAATAAGCTATAGGCGGCAAGGGTGGATATAGGCAGGCCAATTGCAATAAGGAAGAACAAATCTGACTCCATATTAGATCTGTTACTTTTACTTAACGTTTGTATTCTATTGCTTTTGCTACAAGTTAAGAATGTTGCCTATAGCCTGAAATATATAGGATAGCCCATTCTCACGGCTCTGACCATTAAAAGTACAACACTCTTCAATCATATAGAGATTAAAAAGTTGCAGAACAGAGAATAACATTTGTCTTGTTGGAGGTTTACAGGAACATCGTGATCTGACCTGACCTGACCTACTTGGACGGCTGCAAGAACAAATGACTCCCACACCAAGAAGTTTGCAACAAGCAGCCGCACCCCTCTGCTTTTTTTTTTTTTTTTTAATTTTATTTATGGCTGTGTTGGGTCTTCGTTTCTGTGCGAGGGCTTTCTCTAGTGGCGGCAAGCGGGGGCCACTCTTCATCGCGGTGCGCGGGCCTCTCACTATCGCGGCCTCTCTTGTTGCGGAGCACAGGCTCCAGATGCGCAGGCTCAGCAATTGTGGCTCATGGGCCTAGTCGCTCCGCGGCATGTGGGATCTTCCCAGACCAGGGCTCGAACCCGTGTCCCCTGCATTGGCAGGCAGATTCTCAACCACTGCGCCACCAGGGAAGCCCCCCCTCTGCTTTTAATATAAAAGAAGCTTGAATTCTAACTCAAGTAAGATGGTTCTTTGGGACTCCAGTCCACCATCTTCTCAGTCTGCTGGCCTTCCAAATAACGCTGTTGTTGTCCCAACAACTTTTCTCTCGATTTACTGACCTGTTGTACAGTGAGCGGTACGAGCGTGGTCTCAGTAGCGCAATTGGAGGGCTACTACAATAACACAGGTAAGAGATTAGGAAGGCTTGAACTAAAATGACGCTAAGAAGTAGTAAGATTCTATATATTTTTGAAAGCAGACTTGGAAAATAAAAGCAAGAACAAATGGACTAGACGTGGGGTGTGGGAGAGAGAAATCAGGGATGATGCCCAACTCTTAATCCTGAGCAACTGGGAAAATGGAGAGACTGAGAAAAATGTGCAGAGCAGGAGATAAGGCAGGGAGGGGAAGGGGCCAGGGAAAGGGAAAGGAGGGACCAAAAGTTCAGTTTTGGACACATTAGGTTTAAACATCCAGGTGAAGATGTCAAGTAGGTATTTGGAAATACTAGTCTGGAATTTAGGGGCAGATCAGAGCTGAAGGTATAAATTTGGCAATTATTTGAAATCAAAAGGCATGGGAAGGCACAGGACTGGATGAAAGTACCTAGGGGATGAGTACAGAAGAGAAGAGGTGCAAGCACCAAATCCTGGGATAACTGAGTTTTGAGAGGTTGGGAACATGAGGAGGCTTCAGCAGAGGAAATATATCTCTAGCTTAGTCCAGATGGCAAGCTTCTTGAAAGTAGACACTACTTTTTTTGTCTTATCTTCAGCTTCTGGCTCTAAGCCTCTTAGTCCATAGTAGGTATTCAGTAAATAAATTAAACTGTCCTTTGAAACCCAGCTATTAGAATCTAGAGTTATTTCCTAGAAGGTCTCCTGGTAAAATATGAGAGTTCAATGATTGAAATATGACCAACCCAGTGAGGACATCTTTTCAACCACCTGCAGCACAAACTGAACTGATTTTGAAATAGCACACCACTGCTACACAAGCCATGAAGAGAAAAGGCACAGAGGAAGGCTCTAAAAGAAAGAGTCTATTGATTGGAAAAGCAAATACTATGACGTTTAAAGGCCAAGAATCATGAAACAGAGATTTTTCGTCTCCTATTGTTTCACAAAGTAAAGAAACATGAAACATATGGGCGATTCCTCACTTTTTGTGTGTGTGTTAGTCCATCATCACCATAAACAGCTACAGTAGAGAGGCTAAACTTCCAGCTCCACCTGACAGTAGAAGGCAATAAAGATGATACCTGAGCACCTGTAAGGAATTATAACACTCTTAATAAGTATGTCTCCTGTCAGTCCTCTAAACATTTTATTCTGGTCATCAAAAAAAGTTGAAGTCATACAGGTAACTGGAGCTTGTATTTTATTCTGAGATAGAAAAACAGAATATGTTAATTTCTGGATCATCTTTAAAGTCTTCTGTTGCCAAAATGACTAATCACATGGAAACAGATGTGTGTGAATAATCCAACTGACTCACAAAATAACTTTGCTACCAAAAAGGACACTAAACTGATCATAAAGGCTTTTTATTCATGACCTCAAAAGACATTTTGGCTAATTTTTCTTACTTATGTCTAAGTTGAGCAGAGGTATTTGGTGTTTAACGGCACAAGACAGGAAAATGAGAGGAGGAGGAGAAGCTCAGGGAACCTAACAACTAGGGAAGGATGCCGTAGAAGTTAGAATTTATAGGAAAATCAAGTTTAAACACTGATTTTAAAAACCCACGGTCAAATGAAAGGAAATTTTTTTTCCTCAAAATGAATGGATACCTCAATCCCTCCAAGGAAACTAAGGCTCAAATGTGATTCTGTATGAAACACTGAATTATCCAGGCAGTCAAGTCTTCACCTTTACTAACTATGCACTGTGCTATTCACTATTCATTGGCATTTTGGAGAGAAATTATGCATATAACTTGGAAGACAATTTAAAGGTACGGTAAGTATGGTACTAATACCCTGTTTATATATCACTCTTAATTCATAATGAATGTATTTTAATATAAATTCCCCTGTGCTTATTCACCATTTCATCTCGCATCAGCATGAATGCTATTATAGTTCTTTTTAACGTGCCTAACACAGTCCCTGGCACATCACAATGGCTCAAAAAACATTCCACCAGGAGACTTACAAGAAAACTACTAGGGAACATGTACTATAGTGGGTATATGTCAGCTTTGGCTGTCCAGCATCTGAATGCCCTTCTGATTTGAGGGAAACCCAAGACAGATGAGAGGCAGAAACCACTTCCCACTACAGAAGCTAAAGAGGAGTAGATATTCTCCTTCTCCACTCCCTGGAAGTTAGAACATGGGAAGGTGACATAAACCTGTCTAACTATAGCTGGAATTTTAAATATTAAGATGTAATGCAAGGACATAAGGTGTGACAGAGATTATTCACAGAAGATAGAGAAGAGTCAAGCATTCAAAGACATGGCTGCAAATGTCTGAGGGCAATGAAGTTGAGCAGCTTGCTGAGGACTGTGTAGTAACCAGTGTAAGAAGCACACAGTTTACATAGTGAGGTCTACAGAAATCTTGGCTGTGCCTTGCTTCTCCTCAATCCTGCCCAAGCCTAATTCTCTAATCTTGTCAATTTTGTGTGCTACATAGTATTCATTATTCTTTTACTAAATTCCTATCCTACTTAAATTGGCCAGAGTTGATTTCTGTTGTGTGCACTGGTACTAGGGAGAAGATTATTGGCAATAGTACCTCAGGTAATTAAGGGCAATTTGGGATTGGTTTCTGGCCTAGTAGAGGCCAGTGAATATCATTAGTTTTCATAGAAGGGATTCTGCAAGTCCTTGACATGGAGTGGTGAAATAAGTAATTATCACTTGAGTTCACATGAAATGCTCTAGGAGATTGAGAGAGTGCTGTCAAGAATAAAACAACATGAAGGGAATGAAGAATTCAAGACTATGGGCATCTGCTATTCTAAGTGCACAAGACAGCTTACATAAAGAGAATATTAAGGTCAAATTCCTATAAACTAGGCTTCAGGCACAGACTGAAACCCAGGTACTTTTAAGAAAAGGATCTTTTCTGTCTTACAACAACAGAGCTGAGGTAGCTATGAAAACAAATACACAAGGTTTGATGCTCTAGGTTGCTGAATTAGAGGTCAGTTAAACTTGCATCCATATTGGGACTATTCTATGAAAGCTGGAGCATTGATTGGAGAGAGAGAGACAGAGAGAACAAATTGTATGGCAGTATAAGGGAGGATTCTGAGGACTTGGGAATATCCTGAATCCCTAAACCTCACTGAGGCCCCCCCTTGCTAGCTGGGTCCAGTGGGACTGTTCCCCTTCTGCTTGAAAAGGCAGTAAAATCCCCTTGCCTGAGGGAATTACCTTGCAAGTGTAAACTAATTCCCCATTTGCCTCATCCTTCCACATATGTACTCTACTGCACTACTATCAGATCACAGCATGGTCTGTGGGGTGAATTACAAAAATATCAAGACATTTACAAGACTTTGGTCACTTATATGGACAAGCATATAGGAAATAAATACAGGGAATATAGGAAATGAGTGTGTTAACCAAGGAAAGAAAAGCAATTCTAGATCCAGCTGATTTTGCGTAGGTATATTACCAAAGGTTCTGAATTCAAAAATCTAGCCTCAGTGGCTAGCTTCAGTGGTTTAGAATCATTTAGAGTGGTTCTAAATATTTGTCTAGTTGACTGACTGGAAACTGGACTCAATGGTGGTCTATGCTAAAGGAAGTTGAGATGTCATAAATTATTTGAGATAATGTGGAAGGAGGAATTCAAAAACTTCAGGACACAGGAATGATGGAAATTATTGTCATCCATGTTACCCCTTTACCCATTTCCATCTATGGACCCTAAAAGGACTCAGAGACATTTCCTTCTCTAAGGCCTTGAAAAATACATTTGGGCTTCCCTGGTGGCACAGTGGTTAAGAATCCGCCTGCCAGTGCAGGGGACACAGGTTCAAGCCCTGGTCTGGGAAGATCCCACATGTCACGGAGCAACTAAGCCCGTGCGTCACAACTACTGAGCCTGTGCTCTAGAGCCTGCGAGCCACAACTACTCAGCCCACGTGCCACAATTACTGAAGCCCGCGCGCCTAGCGCCCGAGCTCTGCTACAAGAGAAGCCACCGCAATGAGAAGCCCGCGCACCACAACTAAGAGTAGCCCCCGCTTGCCACAACTAGAGAAAGCCCACGCTCAGCAACAAAGACCCAACACAGCCAAAAATAAAATAAATTAAAAATCAATAATAATAAATAAATAAATTTATTTTTTAAAAAAGAAAAATACATTAGTGAGTAGAACACTCACATCTTTGGAAAACATTCTACAGCCTAGGGATGCTGGTAGGATACACTAAAATCAGGTTGCCCATTTCAATTTCAAGAAAGAAGGAAGAGAAGATTGGTTCAAGATGGCGGAGTAGAAGGACGTGCTCTCACTCCCTCTTGCAAGAACACCAGAATCACAACTAACTGCTGAACAATCACCGACAGGAAGACACTGGAACTCACTAAAAAAGATAGCCCACATCCAAAGACAAAGGAGAAGCCACAATGAGATGGCAGGAGGGGCGCAATCACAATAAAATCAAATCCGATAACTGCTGGGTGGGTGACTCACGGACTGGAGAACACTTATACCACAGAAGTCCACCCACTGGAGTGAAGGTTCTGAGCCCCACGTCAGGCTTCCAAACCTGGGGGTCCGGCAACGGGAGGAAGAATTCCTAGAGAATCAGACTTTGAAGTGGGATTTGATTGCAGGACTTTGAAAGGACTGGGGGAAACAGAGACTCCACTCTTGGAGGGCACACACAAAGTAGTGTGTGCATCGGGACCCAGGGGAAGGAGCAGTGACCCCAGGGGAGACTGAACCAGACCTACCTGCTAGTGTTAGAGGGTCTCCGGCAGAGGTGGGGGGTGGCTCTGTCTCACCGTGAGGACAAGGACACTGTCAGCAGAAGTTCTGGGAAGTACTCCTTGGCGTGAGCCCTCCCAGAGTCCGCCATTAGCCTCACCAAAGAGCCCAGGTAGGCTCCAGTGTTGGGTCACCTCAAGCCAAACAACCAGCAGGGAGGGAACCCAGCCCCACCCATCAGAAGTCAAGTGGATTAAAGTTTTACTGAGCTCTGCCCACCAGAGCAACAGCCAGCTCTACCCACCACCAGTCCCTCCCATCAGCAAACTTGCACAAGCTTCTTAGATAGCTTCATCCACCAGAGGGCAGACAGCAGAAGCAAGAAGAACTACAATCCTGCAGCCTGTGGAACAAAAACCACATTCACAGAAAGACAGACAAAATGAAAAGGCAGAGGGCTATGTACCAGATGAAGGAACAAGATAAAACCCCAGAAAAACAACTAAATGAAGTGGAGATAGGCAACCTTCGAGAAAAAGAATTCAGAATACTGATAGTGAAGATCATCCAGGACCTTGAAAAAAGAATGGAAGCAAAGATCGAGAAGATGCAAGAAATGTTTAACAAAGACCTAGAAGAATTAAAGAACAAACAAACAGAGATGAACAATACAATAACTGAAATGAAAACTACACTAGAAGGAATCAATAGCAGAATAACTGAGGCAGAACGGATAAGTGACCTGGAAGACAGAATGGTGGAATTCACTGCTGTGGAACAGAATAAAGAAAAAAGAATGAAAAGAAATGAAGACAGCCTAAGAGACCTCTGGGACAACATTAAACGCAACAACATTTGCATTATAGGAGACCCAGAAGGAGAAGAGAGAGAGAAAGGACCCAAGAAAATATTTGAAGAGATTATAGTCGAAAATTTCCCTAACATGGGAAAGGAAATAGCCACCCAATTCCAGGAAGCGCAGAGAGTCCCATACAGGATAAATCCAAGGAGAAACACGCTGAGACACATAGTAATCAAACTGGCAAAAATTAAAGACGAAGAAAAATTATTGAAAGCAGCAAGGGAAAAACGACAAATAACATACAAGGGAACTCCCATAAGGTTAACAGCTGATTTCTCAGCAGAAACTCTACAAGCCAGAAGGGAGTGGAATGATATACTTAAAGTGACGAAAGGGAAGAACCTACAACCAAGATTACTCTACCTGGCAAGGATCTCATTCAGATTCAATGGAGAAATCAAAAGCTTTACAGACAAGCAAAAGCTAAGAGAATTCAGCACCACCAAACCAGCTCTACAACAAATGCTAAAGGAACTTCTCTAAGTGGGGAACACAAGAGAAGAAAAGGACCTACAAAAACAAACCCAAAACAATTAAGAAAATGGCCATAGGAACACACATATGGATAATTACCTTAAATGTGAATGGACTAAATGCTCCAGCCAAAAGACACAGGCGTGCTGAATGGATACAAAAACAAGACCCGTATATATGCTGTCTACAAGAGACCCACTTCAGACCTAGGGACACATACAGACTGAAAGTGAGGGGATGGAAAAAGATATTCCATGCAAATGGAAATCAAAAGAAAGCTGGAGTAGCTATACTCATATCAGATAAAACAGACTTTAAAATAAAGACTGTTACAAGAGACAAGGAAGGACACTATATAATGATCAAGGGATCAATCCAAGAAGAAGATATAACAATTATAAATATATATGCACCCAGCATGGGAGCACCTCAATACATAAGGCAACTGCTAACAGCTGTAAAAGAGGAAATCGACAGTAACACAGTAATAGTGGGGGACTTTAACACCTCACTTACACCAATGGACAGATCATCCAAGCAGAAAATTAATAAGGAAACACAAGCTTTAAATGACACAACAGACCACATAGACTTAATTGATATTTATAGGACATTCCATCCAAAAATAGCAGATTACACTTTCTTCTTAAGTGCGCACGGAACATTCTCCAGGATAGATCACATCTTGGGTCACAAATCAAGCCTCAGTAAATTTAAGAAAATTGAAATCATATCAAGCATCTTTTCTGACCACAATGCTATGAGATTAGAAATCAATTACAGGGAAAAA